>NC_051075.1:51649689-52004689 GCF_004664715.2 Peromyscus leucopus | reverse complement strand
GCTGATAATAGAAAATAAATAAATAAAAATACAAAAAATCAAACAAAGTTTAATATCCACCTTTAATCTTGATCATACCTTCTGGTGGCAGCCTACATATATAGACACTGAAGGAGTAAGCTCTCCCTTTGCCTGATTGCCCTAGCTCTGGCTACTAAGTTCATTTTTTCTTTCTTTTTTTGTTTTTTCGAGACAGGGTTTTTCTGTGTAGCTTTGCGCCTTTCCTGGAACTCTCTCCCTGTAGCCCAGGCTGGCCTTGAACTCACAGAGATCTGCCTGCCTCTCCCTCCCAAGTGCTGGGATTAAAGGCGTACGCCACCACTGCCCAGCTCCAAGTTCATTCTTTTAACTAGCATTAGAGCCTACTTCCTTAGAACTGTGGTGTATACTAAAGACCAGCTAAGACATACAGCCTCATGAACTGAACAACTACTGAATTCTTCAAGTTTCCATTGGTAGCAGCCACTGGTGGACTACCTGAACCACAGTTTGTGAGACATTCTAATAAATCCATTTTCTTCAGACATAGAGAGATTCATTCTACCATTCCTTTCCAGGTAGAGAACCTTGAACAATGCAGTTGTTTTTTCCTTCACCTGCCCCCTGAGGAAGATGTGCTAACAATAGCGTTCATAAACACATTCTTCATAGCTCAGTTATCTCTAAAAATTAAACTATACATGATGACTACTCTGTGTTATTGTTCAGTTGCCAACAGTTTGTTCTGAATTTCTGGAATATAACTCCTAAAGCAATGAAAAAATATTGTGGAAATACATCTATTCATGTGAAAACTAAGAAAAATGAGAAGCAGGCAGACTTGATCTCAACAGGATGAGACTGCTTTATTGGAACAGCGAGGGTCCCAGCCTT
Source organism: Peromyscus leucopus (assembly GCF_004664715.2). Taxonomy (NCBI): domain Eukaryota; kingdom Metazoa; phylum Chordata; class Mammalia; order Rodentia; family Cricetidae; genus Peromyscus; species Peromyscus leucopus. The sequence goes on along the minus strand of NC_051075.1, from coordinate 52,003,816 downwards.
TTTCCAGAATGAAGGCTGAGCTCACTTAGGGCTGAGGGACATGTATAAATACTTAGGTAGCCATTGGAAGTTACAGTCCCCCCCCACCCCCCCCGCCCCTCCGTTTATACTGGGAGCAGGGTGGGTTGGTTTTGATACCAGGGCCTATTGTTTCTGCAGGTAGAGTGCAATGGTCAGGTTGGGGCTAAGCCATTCTTTATGGCCAGGGGATGTTGCCCCATCCAGCTTGATTCAGTTCCTCATGACCCGAGGCTATTACCCAAATGAAAGGTATTGGTATTTTAAGTAAAAATTCAAGTTGCCAAGCAAAGTAAGTGATGGGATCCTCTTTAAAATCTATATAGTGAACATGAAGGTGCAGAAATACATATTTAAAAGGGTATTATAAAGGTGTAATGGTTGTTTTCTACAGAATTGTGTCTCCTCAAGATTCATATGAAATTGTCTTAATGTCCATGTCACAGTATCTAGGAACAGGGCCCTTAAAGTTAAGTAGGGCCATAATCTAGGACTCATGTTCTTGTAAGTGTAAGAGACATAGCCCAGCAGTGGTGGCACACACTTTTAATCCCAGCACTCAGGTGGCAGAGGTGGGTGGATCTCTGAGTTCAAGGCCAGCCTGGTCTGCGGAGTGAGTTCTAGGACAGACAGGGTTACACAGAAAAACACTGTCTCAAAAAATAAAAAACCAAAACCAAAAAAACAACCTTCTCCTCAATCGTATCTTGGAGCAATCATGTCCTCACTTTATACATCTGATGTTAAAACCTCCACTTTAAACATTTACCATTATACCAACTTCATATTATCAGACATTTACTTGTCTTTGCAAATTAATTCAACGTATTTTGACACATTTCATATCAAGAACACTGAGCTAGGTATGTGACCTATTCCTTTAACCCCAGCACTGGGGAGGCAGAGGAAGGAGGGATCTCTGTGAGTTCGAGGCCAGCCTGGTCAACATAGCCAGTGTCAGATCCTAACCCCGCAGGATGGCAGTCTGGGCTCAGCTCAGGCTGGACTCTGACCCTGCAAACACTCAGCATTCCTCAGAAACCTTGTAAAGTGGTTTTCTGTTTGCCAGGAAAAGCCATTACTTTCTTATCTGCTCCTACAGGTTCCCAACTTCCGGAAAGGGCATTTAGCGCTCTGTGGACTCAAGCCTCCAACAGATCAGAGCCCCAGGCCGGTTTCCAGGCTGTGCCGGCTAACCTGCTCCGCCCCCCCCCCCCCCCCCCCCCCCCCCCCCCCCCCCCCCCCCCCCCCCCCCGCCGCGACATAACCCCTTATCACAGGCAGGACTCTCTCTCTGTTCCTGTATCCCTAACAGTTGCCAGTCGGCTCCTCTCCCTATCTTCTCTCTGTCCCTGAGCGGTAGCCACGGCAGACTTCTCTCAGATGCCTCTGGCTATTCTCTTTCTCTTGTCCACAAGGAAAAACCTTCCCCTTGATCATGGAACAGCTATGTTACTGGTCTCTTTACCGAGACCCTCGCTTACAGCAAGCTCCAGGAAAGCCGAGAGTACACAGTGGGTTCTGTCTCAAAACAGAAAAACTAACAAAACAAAACCATAAAGAATGTGTTGGATGCCGGGCGGTGGTGGCGCACGCCTTTAATCCCAGCACTCGGGAGGCAGAGGCAGGCGGATCTCTGTGAGTTCGAGGCCAGCCTGGGCTACCAAGTGAGTTCCAGGAAAGGCGCAAAGCTACACAGAGAAACCCTGTCTCGAAAAACCAAAAAAAAAAAAAAAAAAAAAAAAAAAAAAAAAAAAGAATGTGTTGGGCTTCAGATTTTCTAAGGCTTAAAACATCCCCCTAAGAAACAAAGAAACAAAAGAATTATATAATAGATTCCTTTCCTTTTTCTTCTTTCTTGCTTTTTTTTTTTTTTTTTAAATCCTTCAAAATCACTCAATAGATTCTTAAAGCTGTTCACCAGAAAATGTGGCTTTGGGGTTGGGGATTTAGCTCAGGGGTAGAGCACTTGCCTAGCAAGTGCAAGGCCCTGGGTTCTGTCCTCAGCTCTGGAAAATAAAATAAAAAAAGAAAGAAAAAGAAAATGTGGCTTGGTGTCAGTTTGCAATTATTTCTGGCCTAGGTCTAAGGAAGTTGAGAGAAAAGTTTAAAATAGTATTGAAATTGTTTCCCAAAATTCAGAAAATCTGGAGTCTGATAAGCACAGCTGAAATGTTAAATGATGGAGAACTGGAACAAATATGTTTTGTTTTTTTTAAATCCTTAATCTTTAAGCAAAGGTGTGTATTGAATAAAAGAGAAGAATATTTATCATATGTAACACTGTTAGCAATTGTACAAAATTGTTGCAATAGTCATTAATTGTCAACATTTTATATAGGTGGAAGATTTATTAGCTCAAATTAGAATTATCATTTTATCAAGTGAATCGAGGCTTTACCATGAAAGCTGAGGCCAGGGGTTTCCAAGTTTGGCAGGCTGTACACACAGCAACAAGGCTTGGCTAGCATGGTTATGTTTTACCTAACAGTAGGACAGCACCACAAGATTCAGGATCTCATTCATACTCAGCCTACCACTCAGAGAAAAGAGTGGTTTCTAACTGAAAATATTCCCAGGTCACCATCTCTGGCCACCAGAGGACACTGTTCCCTACACTTGCTTAGTGGAAGCACCCATGTGCTAGGACAAGTTATGTCCTTGGGGGGGGTGGACACGACACGGGACAGGGAGATCTTTGTGTTAGATTAAGAAAGATCATCACAGTTCAAATTGAAACCTTTCAGTGAGACACCGAATTGAACTGTCACATAGTAGGGCAAGATAACAGAAACAGAGGAAGTCCTCTGACTTGAAAGCCATGAAGTTTCAAAACTGGTTTACTGGGGCTGGAGAGATGGCTCAGCTGGCTGCTTTCCCAGAGGTCCCGAGTTCAACTCCCAGCAGCCACATGGGATCTGATTCTCTCTTCTGGTGTCCCTGAAGACAGGTCACGTGGTTAGCCTGAGATGTAGATCTACTTGCTACTATGGAGGCATTTTTGGTGATACTACTTTTATATCACTTGATGGTTTTACTATGACTAAGAGTTTAGGAGAACTGATTTCTGAGCTTTGCACTTATGTGGCCCATAGAAGCTCCCTAATAAGAGGCTCCTTCTCTCAGGAAAGACCCTCTGCTCTGGAATCTCAGGACTCTAGATAATGTTTCAACTCTAGTAGGGTGAAACAACTAGTCTTCTCAGTTGTAATAAGAGCAGATGGTACTGGGAGAAAGTGCGACTCGGTGGGTATAACTTTGTGCCCAAAGTCATAGGCTTTGGCTCATATTTCATAGTCATGAAAATCTTGGCATCAAGACATTTTTATTTTCCCAGGCAGGAAAATACCACACAGTGGTTGGTAATCCAGACAAGATGGTAAACATAGAAGAAGTATATTGATAGATGCCTAGGGGTCAGGGTGAGTCTTGAGTAAATTTCAGGCAGGTTAAAAACTGACAAGAACAAGGCAGAATCCATTTATTGTGTGACTTCAGCAGACAGGTTCTGAAGGCTCAGATAAAACCGGTTAGGGCCCAAAGGGGATGTGAGACTTCAGAACAATCCAGATCAGTCCTCAGAAGCAGAGGCATAGATAGTCCAGGAACGGGGAGTTGGACAAATACTTCCTACAGTCTTTTACCTGAGGTTATGGTTGACCTTCCAGACAGAGTTGACAGATCCATTAGTTAAAGTTCAGAGGCGAGAGGAGACCCAGCAGTGAAGGAAGGTGAGTTGTTTCAAAGGCTCACAGTCCAGTAGAACCCTTACAAGGAGGCTGAGCTTCCGACGCAGAGCTTTCCAGGGGGCTGGGGAGATAGCTTAGTCGGCTGCATGCTTGCCTATTGCATACAAAGCCCTGGGCTGTGTCCCTGACAATGCCTAAAACTAAGCATGGTAGTGTTTGACTGAAGAGGTGGAAACAGGAGGTCAGAAGTTCAAGGTCATCCTTGTCTACACAGTGAATGTGAGACTCACTGGGGGACATATGTGAGACTACCAAAAAAGCCTCCTTCGTACTCTGGAAGACCAAAGGCACTTACAAGACGAGAGCTTTCAAAAATGGTACTTGGGCCGGGCGGTGGTGGCGCACGCCTTTAATCCCAGCACTTGGGAGGCAGAGGCAGGCAGATCTCTGTGAGTTCAAGGCCAGCCTGGGCTACAGAGTGAGTTCCAGGGAAGGTGCAAAGCTACACAGAGAAACCTTGTCCCAAAAAAAAAAGGTATTTGGTATGTAATTGCAATGCTATATTTTGCTGCGCTCCACAGGTTTTTCACCATTGAGATATCTTTGGAAGAAAGTTTGAATTTGTTGCCAGGCATCCACCTGCGCCCTTGAGTGAGCCCTCGGCTCCCCTCCATAGAACACTGCTTCACCCAACACCGCATGTACAGAAGCTCTGGAAGGAGGGAAATAAGGGGGGTCAATACAGTGACCAGTCTCTGGATAGTAGATTATCTGGGGTCTGTCTTTCCCATGGGCTTGTAGACGTTCACGGGCTATGTGGGCATAGAACTCACTCTTCCAGTTATGATCATCCATGCCCACAATGAACAGGAAGGGTCCCTGGGCCTTTTCCAGTGGAATAAGACTTTGATGGTTAGGTTCCTCTAGTGGATTGTTCCAAATATCCACCAAATCCAAAAGGCCGGACTCCATGGTCTTTTGTTTTGTTGGGTCACAGCCAAGATCGGGAACAAACAGATCTTTGTAATACAGGGGAGCTATTGTGTTGGCCACACAGCCGTTGATAAGGACAGTGGCCGTGATGTTCCTTAGGAAAGTAGCCATCGAGAGGCACAGGTCAGCACCTTTGGAGAAACCAAGAAGCCCAACATTCGGGCCTTTCACCTGATGAGGAGAGAGAACAAGTGTGGAGTTCATTGGTGGAAAGCATGTAGTGGTTTTGTATTCTCCAAGTACCTTCTTTGTTCTCTTTACGCAATAATATACAAAGTTCAAACATGCCCGCTAAAAACAAACGAATTGATTTCTGAGTGTATACACCATCTAATGTTTATAAAGACTAGGTCAAGAGTATTGTACATAAAGGCCTTTATAAACTAAATTAATGAACAAACTGTTAAATAGTTCCCTACCTTGAATATACCATTATATATATATATATATACATATGTTTATCCACAATACCTTTGCACTGAGGGATGAGAGAAAACAAGCACAAAGCCTAAGTTAGGTCAGCCTCACAATGTCTCAAGGACAAATCCAGTAGCCCCCTTCTGAGTCACACTCGAACTTGTCCAAACTTGTGCAGGGATGTCCAAAAACAATAGGACTAAACCTCAGCCGATTGAAAGTATACTAGCATAACCGCTGCCTGCGTAAACAATTACATTTGAGATGATCTAACTGTCCCTGAAATTCCCCTTAGCTATGCTTAAAAGGAGCTTGCATGTTCCTCTTGGGGTCATCACCATTTTGTACAGGAGTTGACCCCTGCATGCTGGAATATTAATAAATGCTCTTTGCTTTTACATACTATTTGAGTCTGGGGTTGTTGTGTGATATTTTGTTTGAGTTCTCACAAATAAAGCTTGCCTGGAGATTAGAGGGTGGAGCTAGCCAGTAGTTAACTGCCATAGAGGTCTGGAGGTCTCTACAGACAGGAGACAGGAAGTGACAAGGCTGGGTGGAGAGAGGAAGTGATAAAGGGGGCAGAGACAGACAGGATCTTGGCCCTTTTTCTTGGAGGACTTGTAGAGATTAGAAGTTTCTAGTAGCTGCTGTTCTCCTTCTCTGGTCTTTCGGCTTTCACCTCAATATCTGATTCCTGGTTTTTATTAAGACTAATTAGGATCATGCTTCATGGGGACTTCCTTCATTCAGCATTTCCTCGGACCCTTGCTACTCTAAGTTTAAATGGCAGCAAAAGTTTGTGTCATTCCACTTACATTCACAGAAAATATTTAAAATAAATTTTCTGCTGTCAGATACTTTATAAAAGCATAATACTTATCTCAGTCAGGGTTATCACTGGTGTGATAAAACACCATGACCAAAAGCAACTTGGGGAGGAAGAGTTCATTTGGCCTTCATTTTCACATCACAGTCCATCATCATAAAGGAAGTCAGGACAGGAACTCAAGCAGGGCAGGAACCTGGAGGCAGAAGCTGATGCACAGGCCACAGAGGAGTGCTGCTTACTGGCTTGCTCCTCATGGCTTGCTCAGCCTGCTTTCTTATAGAACCTAGGAACACCAGCCTAGGGGTGGCACCACCCACAATGGGCTGGATCCTCTCCTATCAATCACTAATTAAGAAAATGCCCTACAGGCTTGCCTACAGCCTGATCTTATGGAGTCATTTTCTCAATTGAGGTTCCCTCCTCTCTGATGACTCTAGCTTGTGTCAAGTTGACATAAAACCAGCCAGTACAATAATATTTATCACAGACACAGCATTGATGAGGATCCTTACTATCATCAAAAACACCATCCCTATTCTGGTGTCACCAACGGTCTCAAAGATACCTCTTTTTGTCAAACTTTCCCCACTAACAACTTATATTAATGTTAGTAATGAGGAGAGTCAAACCTCTGGGATGTCAGCTGCCTTACTTGGGCAGTGGGAGGAGAATTCAAGGTTAGCAGTTTCTTAGTTAGTGCTTTGGAGTCATGGTACTTAGAAAAGGAACGAAACAGTCAAATCTTAGAAGACAGGAAAGGGGAAATAGGAATAATCTTCGCAACTGTTGAGGAAGTGCTAGGATCTCCCTTCATATCTCTAATGCCCAGTGTCGTGGCATGGCTTTTGGCTCTGGCCCTCAGCCCACTCCATGCTCTCCTTTGCATTCAGGACAGCACTGGAACCCACCTTTGGATGCTGCAGCATAAAGGCCAAGGCTTCTTCAAAGTACTCCAGGCGCACATCACTCAAATACTCAGGGAGGTCTTCAAATCTGAAGTAGGCCAGAGCAAGCACAGCAAAACCGTGCCCAGACAGGAGGCTGGCCCTGTATTCACACAGGCCACCGCCACTTCCAAACAAGTCGATGACCCCAGGGAATCTCCCCTCGCCTGCAGAGCACAACACAGCACGTCACAAAATGCCTTAGCCGTCAAAGGAGATTTGGAGATTCAGATTTTGGCAATCAGTGAGAAAGTCTTTGAAGTTGGGGACTCGGATGACCTGAAATATTTGTGAATCAGGACCCTTCTTACTTTATTTATTTATTTGGAGACATAGTTTTACTACAGTGTATAAGGTAGCCTGGAAACCTTGACCCTCCTGCCCCTGCCTCTCAACAGGGGAGTTACACATGTGTGGCACCACATCTGGCTTTTTTTTTTTTTTTTTTTTTTGGACAGAGTCTCACTATGTAGCTCTGGCTAGCGTGGAACTCATTATATAGACCAGGCTGGTCTCAAGCTCACAGAGATCTGCCTGTCTCTGCCTTCTGGGATTAAAGTCTGTCTGTCTGTTTTTTATTACCCACAGAGAAAAGAGAAGTGGAACAAAATATCTTTTTTCCCCCCCAATTGTCACAAATAATAATAAAGTTAAAAGACAATGCACGTCTCCCAGCAACTTTTTCAGTTTCTCCTGAAAATGTTTTATGGGTGTAAAACACTCTTATGTAAACCAGGGGTTACTAGAGGGTATTCCCATCTCCTCATTATCTTCTCTACTTTAAAGAAGGGCGCCCTACATCAGCCACGTTGTTTTGACCCCTGAATACCATATATACTGTTTCTTTTGCTGACTGTACTGTTCTCTTTCTCTCTCCTGACTTTGATCTGCTCAACTTCTCAACTTGCCAACTTCAACTTAGATTCCCCTTCCAGACAGTCTTTCCACATGCCCCCAAGGCTGAGCTGGATTAGACAGTCTTAGACATGTTCTCACCGGTGCCTTAGTCTGTAGCTCCCTCTCAGAGTGCCTGCCACACTGTATGCTGTGTAGAAGCGTAATTTCTATTACACTATAAACTTTGCCCAAAATTTTGACAGGTCACGTCTTAGTTACTTTTCTATTACTGTGATTAAAAAACACCAAGACCAGGGCAACTAATAAGAGAAAGCATTTAATTCATGGTTTCAGAGGGTTGGAATCCATGATCATCATGGGGCTGGCAGGGAGCATGGCAGCAGGTAGGCGTGGTACTGGTGCAGTAGCCGAGAGCACCTATCTTGATCCAGAAGCACAATGCAGGGACAACTGAGACCTTGTGCCTTTTGAAACCTCAAAAGCCACCCCAGTGGCACACCTCCTTCAACAAAGCCATGCCTCCTAATCTTTTCCAAACAGTTCTATCAACTGGAGACAAGATATATATTTGAAAAATATATAAGCCCATGCAGGCCATGCTCATTTGAACCACCACAGGCCACATAGTAGACACTGACATTTTCTGTTTGTTTTTCTTTTCTCATTCTCTTTTTTCTTTTTTCTTTTTTTGGTTTTTCGAGACAGGGTTTCTCTGCATAGCTTTGTGCCTTTCCTGGAGCTCACTTGGTAGCCCAGGCTGGCCTCGAACTCACAGAGATCCGCCTGGCTCTGCCTCCCGAGTGCTGGGATTAAAGGCATGTGCCACCACCACCCGGCCCTCATTCTCTTTTTTCTTTCTTCCTTTCCCTCTTGCTCTTTAAGTCTCATGTAGTTCCTACTAGCCTCAAACTTGCCTGGTAACACAGGATCTTGAACTCTTGATCCTCCTGCCTCCGCCTCTGGAGTGCCGGGATTTCAAATATGTACCAGCACACTACTTAAATAATTTACTTGTGTATCATGTCGTTAGCTTGTCCTTAATGAAAGGCTTTATAACACTGTGGTGGTTTTAGTAAGAATGGGCCTCGTAGGCCCATATACTTGAATGCTCAGTCATCAGGGAGTGGCACTATTTGAGAAGGATTAGGAGGTGTGGCCTTCTTGGGGGAAGTGTGTCACTAGGAGTGAGCTTTGAGGTTTCAAAAGTCCACACTAAGTCCGATGTTGCTCTCTCTGCCTAGGGATCAGGATGTAGCTCTCAGCTGCTGCTCCAGTTCCTGCCTACATGCTGCCATGCTCCTCGTCATGATAATGGACTAACCCTGGAAACTGTAAGCGAGTCCCCAGTTAAATGCTTTCATAAGAATTCTTTGGTCATGGTGTCTCTTCACAGCATCACAACAGTGACCAGGATAAATACTCTCACTGGATGACTGAATCCATCGTGGTGATTTGCAGAGCTCCTACTAAAGTTGTGTGGAAGTCTCCAGAAATGGAGAGAGAAGAGACATGAAGTGGGACTCAGTTCCAGTCGCAGGAGTTCCCACTGGGCCAAGCAGCCATTAGGTAATTAGGAAGTGCCCAAGAGCAGTAAAAATGAGGCATATTCCTTACATTCTACAGCAATCACCAAATTCAGTTTCAAAGTCCTGGGCACTGCAGTGACTCTAGCACCTTTTCTGTGGTTAGAAGGGGGATGCCAGTTGTTAATATTCTGATCTGCACCTCGAAATCCCACCCCTTGGGCCATCCTGCATCCTGACATAGAAGCCTCTTCTTAAGGAAAACTCCACCCCCTTCTCTCTCTCTCTCTACTCCCATGACGTGTGCGCCCCTTGACCTCTCTCTCTTTCCCTTTCTCTCTTTCTCTCTTCTCTCCCTCTTTCCTATCTTCTCTCCATCTCTTTTATAATAAACCATTTCCGTGCAGATGAAGAATCTGGGTTATGAATGTCGCCACCCCACTACCATGCTTGCATGGAGTGGGTCACCCACCAGCCAACCTCCGCATATGCCCAGCATGCCAGCATGTTTCCCTGCATGCACAGGATACCCTTGGGGTCCCCTTGTAATAATTCATAACACCAGTGGCTGTCCTCCCACTGTTTACGAAGACTGCACCTTATTTTCTTAGATCAGGGTTTATCAACATCAGCACAGTATTCATGTCCTAGTTAGGGTTTCCATTGCTGTGAAGAGACAAGCCATGACCACAGCAACTCTTATAAAGGAAACCTTTAACTGGGGCTGGTTTACAGTTCAAATTAGACCATTATTGTCATGGCAGGACGCATGGTCGCATGCAGGTAGACATGGTGCTGGAGAAGGAGCTGAGAGTTCTACATTTGGATCCACAGATAGCAGGAACAGACAGTGAGTCACAAGGCCTGGCTTGAGCTTCTGAGACCTCAAAGCCCACCCCCTAGTGACACACTTCCTCCAACAAAGCCACACCTACTCCAACAAGGTCACATCTAATAGTGCCACTCCCCATGGACCTCTGGTGGCCATTTTTATTCAAACCAGTGTAAATCCATTTGTGTGTGTGTGTTTGTGTTATGTGCGTGTGAGTGCTTGTGCTTGAGTGTGTGTGTTCTGATATGGAGAATCCAAAGGTTGATAAATATTGGGTGTCTTCATCAATAGTTTTACACTTTACTTTTAGAGACTGGTTATAAACCTGGAGCTCACTAGCAGGCTAGAATGCCAGCTAACAATCCCCAGAAATTCTGTCTGTGCTTCCAGGCTACAAAACAGCTTGACCACACAGCTGCCATGACAGACTTAGAGGCCCAGATGCAGCTTCCATGACAGGTGTACTGGAAGGCAAAATCCAGATTCAGGAAAAGCCTTAAGTTGGGATCCACCCAGGGATGAGGAAATACCTGACATCCCAAACATTCCATCCATTAGATAAGGTGGCCAGAGTCTAGCCCATACCTGTTTTTGTTTTAGAGATACCCCTAGACAACTGTCAGCTAGTCAGGGTCCTGAACCCTGGAAATCCCTTCAAGCCAACCACTGCTATGATAAAAACTCTACCCCACCTGGGCTCAGGGCTTTCTGCCCTCACTGCTGCATTATTACTGAAGATAATAAAGGCTCTTTGCTTTTCCATGCGGGAGTCAGTCTCTGTGGTGGTCTTTTGGGGGTCCCCATGATCTGGGCATAACAAATTGCAGGCGTCAACACTGGTGCCCCGCTTTTTACATGGGTACTGAGGAACTGAGGACCTGCACTCGGGTCTTCATGGTTGCCAAGCAAACACTTTGCTGACTGAGCTCTCTCTCCAGCCCACTGTGTCCATTTGGAACAGAATAATTTTGTTCTGGGGCTGTTCGGTATTTGGTGGGAAAGTTAGCAGCATCATAGGCCCCTACCAGCTAGATGGCAACAGCATGTCCCGCCTTCATTTTTGACAAACAAAAATCTGCATATATTACCAAATGTCTTCATGGAGAGACAAAAATCACCCCAGGTTGAGAACCACCATCAGCATGTTTATGGGGGGGGGGAGAGTGGCTGCCAGGGATATTCATGGGCATCTTAATGATTGGGGAACATCATCTTCATGTGTGGGTTTAAGGCTCTTTGAAAGTTTGATGTGAAAGGAGGCAAAAGTCACTCTTTAGGCATAAGTTATTGATTATATCGGTACTTAAAGTGCACCCACGTGGCCGGCATTTAGTGGAAATCAATAATAAAAGTTGAATGCCCTCTTCAGCATATAGCTGGAAACTCACGGTGCATTAAAGGAATGAGACTTGGTAGAAATTTTTGCATTGAAAACGACTGACAAGCTTTGGAGACTGGAAGTGACACAATTATGTGATTGTCCGGCCAGGCCTATCCATGCAGGACCAGAAGAGAGCACAGGAGGGAGGCTGCTCACCTGGGGGCAGGAAGAGCGTGGCGCGCACACGGCCCTCGCGCACGGGCACGCGCCGCACCCCGGGAGCCATGAAGTGACGCTCGTGCACCGCCCGCGCCAGCAGCCGCCCGCCGTCGGGCTCGTGGCCGTCCAGCACCTCCAGCTCCACCACGAAGGGCGTCCGCACGTCGCGCTTGACCAGGCGCCAGAAAGGCCGCTCGGGCTCCAGGGCCCAGAGCAGCCCCATGGGCTCGAGCCCCGCGAAGCTGCCGCCCAGCGCGGGCGCGCGCGCCAGGTCCAGGCGGCCGTGGGCGTCGGCGCGGTAGCGCGCGTGGGCGCGGAAGCGCGCGCCTTTCTCGTCGCGCATGGCGGCGCGCAGCGTGACGGGCTGCTCGGGGGCCAGGCCGCTCACGGCGATGCTCAGCGGCTCGTCCCAGCAGCTGCGCCCCGCGGGCTCCAGGCTCAGCGTCGCCGCCGCCGCCATGGGGAGCTGGGAGCTCAGAGGCTGGAGGTCACGGGGAAGGACACGCGAGTCCGGAGGGAGCCTGGCCTGCTGTGGAGCCGACCTGGTGGGACCCTGGGAGTTCTTGACCCGTGGGACTCGCGCCGCAGACGAAACGGACAGAAATCGGGCTGATGTCCACCGGGTGACAGGAGAGGTCAGAGTAGCAGTGGGGCTGAGCCCGGGCAGAGGATTCTGGGCACCTGGTGTTGAGGATCAGTGGGCACTAGGTGAACAAGATCGAGGCAAAGTCCGGCTCTTGCGTGGATTCAGTACCAGGTTTTTTTTTTTTTTAAACAACTTTTAAATACCGTGTCACTCTTATTGTAGACTCTTTTTGCTACTGTAGGGAAATACATAAGGTTGAATAATTTATAAAGAAAAGAGATTTGTGTCTTACAGTTTTGAAGCCTGGGAAGACCACGTTGGAGGGAGGCCAATACTTGGTCACAATCACCCAGTAGCTAAAAGCAAACAGCACTCACAAAACAGGAGGATCATTGCGATTCCAAGGCAGTCTGGCATACATAGAGAGATCCTGTTTTCAACAAACCCATAGACAAAGCATGCAAGAAAAAGGCCAAACCCATCCTTCAAAGGGAAAACTAAGAGATGCCCACTGTTGGTTAAGCGGCGGCCATGCCAACGGAGGAGAATGCTGGAGGAGAGTCAAGAGCCATGGTTACCTTTCTAGAGCTTTATAGAGAGAGGGAGAGAGGGAGAATGGGGGAGAGAAAAAGGGGGACCGGCGGAGTGGGGGAGGATAGAAGGAGAGAGTGTGTCTTATGAGAACCAACAACACTGGGTAACAGTGGTAGTGGTGCCTCCTGCCCTCAGGTTCCTCCTTTCCTGACTGACTGCTGTGGTCTGCATCAGAGCCACCCAGATTGTTTTTTAACTGACAATAATAAGTTAGAGAAGACTGGCTATATTCCAGTTCTCATGGCCCACCTTTACCAAATGTAGGCCATGAACCTTTATCCTATGATTGGATGCAAAAATCACCTGTCAGGTTGCTGCTCAAGACACATTTCTGTCTGTAAGTTCCCTGTAAATTTTATCCTGTTTAATCCTGGAACCCTCTGTTTCTTTCTTTGGTCTGCTGGCACCTACCACTTCTTGTTAGCATTTAGGCATCTGTACTGGCCTGCCCTTAGGGTCCTGACAGACCATACCCTCAGCTTCAGGCACTAAAAGGTGGGCCTTGCCTACCTATTGTCTATCTCTTTCTCTTCCTTCGCTCCTGTCCCCAGGGACCAGTCTCTGCCTCCTTCTCTGCCCATTCTCTCCCCTCTTCTCAATAAACGTCCCATGTGGGCCCTGTTGTATGGTGTGACTCCTTCTTGCCATTTTTAAAATACACCATTTTGGCTTTAGGGTTTTTTTTTTTTTTTTTTTTTTTTTTTTTTTTGGTTTTTCGAGACAAGGTTTCTCTGTGTAGCTTGCCCTGAGGTTTAAATATATTTTCTACATTGTAACTCATGCCTTGATTTTGTAATATATATTCTACATGGTAATCTTTAGAAAAAAGTTCTAAAATTATATATTTCTTTCATCTAACTTGGTATACAGTATTCTCAGATATCAAGTTTGAGCATGCTAGTGAGGATATTTTTCTAAACTGTCTTTGGTCGCTAGATATGTGATAACTGTTTAGTCTGTGGTTCTGTCTGCTCACTGTGTGTTTTCAGATTCCTGTGTTGGTTTTCTTAATAGTCTTTACACCCATAAATGAAGACTAAACTTCCAGTTGTTGCTTTGTGTGGGATTTGGCAATACACTTCATGTTCTCTATTTCAGGAGACGTCCGCATTTCATTTGTGGGGAGGATCTGCTCACCCACACTGCAGGTTATCAGGGACACACTGTTCATGGCTGGTTGCCTCCAAGCTAGCCTTGAATCTGATCACCACATTGACTTGGGAAGGCAGGACTTAGTGACTTTGGTGGATACAAGCCCTTCCCGTTCTGCACAGAGCAAAGGTATGGAGAGAAAAGTACAGCCTGAGAGAAGAGTTGATCCTCTCTGGCCAGAGGGCAAGACTGAATTTTTGTGATCCACTGCCTCTGTTCCCCATCCCTATATGATCTGATGGCTGCAGATGAGGTGGAAGACAGTTTAGGATGCCCATCCATTGTCCTCTCAGATTGTCAGCTCTCTGAATAAGGCATGGTTTAAATGTTCAATTCTTGTATCTGCCCCCATTGGACACCCTGAGTGACATGTTCAAGGGTTCAGGTGTCTCTGTCTTTTCTCTGTCTTTTCATCCTACAAGGTTGCATTCTTGGCATGGAGGCAACTGTATCAACCTTGTGTAAGTGCATGGGACTCAGGCATGTCAATGTTGGGCTTAATTTTAGGTTACTGGGCATTCAGGGTAGAGGGAAACAACTTTGCTCCAACTTCCAAAAACTGAAAACTTTGTTTCTGTTCTTCAACTGAGCGTGTTTATTATACTTTTCCAAGGCCTATACTTTCCTCCTTTTCTCTTTCTCTTTTCTGCCTATTTTGGAACTTCTAATTTAAAAGGAAAATAAAGCGAAGGGAGAACACACACACACACACACACACACACACACACACACATGCACACACACACACACCACTAACAAAGGTTGTGTGCAATTACGGACTGGTGGTCATCCACGTATTTCTCCCCAGTGATTCATGTACTTGATATAAAATGGTGTGGAATTGGCATGAAATCTAAAAATCTTTAAAATGTTAAGATCACACCCCACGTATTTATGTCCCTAAGTGGAACACAAACACTGTACAAATAGCTCCCTTACAATCACAACAATTTTAAGGAATAATGGCCCAAAAAGGCCCCTGTATGTTCAGTATAGACACAGTGCTGTTGTCATATAAGTTCAATCCATGGGTGGTAGAATCTGCAATGTGGAACCCACATACAGAAGGGACTACAGCATATGCTTTCTTGTAGAGTACAGATGTGTTTATCAACCGTCCTTTAGCAGATAGTTATTCACTGCATTATATCGCAGGGACTGCTGGTCCATGTTCCTCACTTCTCATCCTGGAACTGAAGTTGCCTGCTGCATGCTGTACTAGGGAGCCAACATGCTTCTCAACCTCTCAAGTTTCTTTCAAATCTCTGCCCTGTAAGGTAGAGTGGGGTAGCCCAGTGGCAGAGTGCTAGCCTACCATGCACAAGCCCTGGGCTCCATCCTTAGCACCCTAAGAATGTAGGAACCACTCTGTCCTCCAACCAATAAAGAAGACCATCCATAACACCTTTGCAGGGGAAAAATTCAGGACTTTATTAAAAGGTAAAAAAATGGATACACATCCTAACAGTGGCAGCCCTTCTCAGGAGTGATCACAAATGTCACTACTCAAAGAAAATCACAATTTTGCTGGGATTGTCCTCTCTTCACCACCCAAGTGTTTGTGGAAGAAAGTCTGGAGTTTCTGCCATGCATCCACCTGGGCCATGGCATGAGCCTGGGCTCCCCTCCAAAGACGACAAGTCCGTTATAAACGTTGAGTAGGGTAGACTGGCAGCATGGGAAATAAGGGGGCTCAATATAATGCCCTGCTTTTGGGTAGCAGATGATCTGGGGCTTCTCCTTGCCATGGGCCTGTAAGCGTTTGGAGATCTCATTGGCATAGAACTCGCTCTTCCAGCTCTGGTCATCCTGACCACAAGCAACAGGAAGGCCGTGTCTGACCTTTCCACAGGGACGATGCTCTTCTGGTCAGGTCCTTCTAAAGGGCAATTCAGAACATTCAAAGTATCTTTAAGGCCATCTTTGGTCACCCTGATTCGATTTAGATTACTGCCCAAAGGGGGCATGGTCTCATCCTTGTAGTATAATGTTCCAGCAACATTGGCCATACAGCCATTGATTATGACAGCAGCCGTGATGCCTTTCAGGAAAGAGGCCATGGAGAGGCAGAGTTGAGCCCCTTTGGAAGTCCCCAGCAGGCCAATCCCTGGTCCCTTGACCTAAGAAAGAGACAGAGAGAAGAAAGGGAATGAGTTCATCTGGAGGGTAGGACAGTTAGTGATGCCAACCTATGGAGGCAAGGCGGCCTGAGCCTGAATCTCCCTCTGCACCATCCTGGCTTTTGAAAGGTGATGAGGTCTCTTCAAACCAATGTCCCTAGTAGTAAGATGAGGCTCAACTCGACGTCCCATGGTGTAACTAGGAATGCTGGGCCTTATTTTAGAGTTGTTCCTAACTAGCTCTTATAACTTAACCGTATGTTTTATTCTATGTTCCTTTACAAGGATTGGTTACATTTACTCTGTACTGCCCATCCTGATTCCACTGTGCCTGACTGGCTATTCTAATTTTCTTCTCTCCAAGACCTCTCCATCTCCAGAAGTCCTGCCTAACCTCTTCCTGCCTAGCTATTGGCCATTCAGGTTTTATTAAACCAATCACAGTAGCATATCTTCACACAGTGGAAAGAAATATTCTGCAACACCACGGTCTAGAAGAGGCTCATGTGCACCAGTCAGGAAAATGTTTTCTTTTTTATCTGTGATGAATTTACAGTGGTGGGCTCTACATGGCTTCATGGTCATCCAATAAGCATCCTAGTAAAGTGAGGTAAGATTCTGCCTATGAGCAAGAGTTCAAGATGCATGTGTAGGTACTGGGGAAGAATGTGATGCTTCAAACAAAGAGTTTCTTATTTTTTAAAAAGAGCGTTGAGGGGAATGAGACTTTGAAGACTTTGTTTAAATTCAAAACCACTGACAGACTCTGCAGAGTGGGGGCAGGGTGACTGAAATTACACTCTTCCATGATTGTAGGGTCAGGCAATGGGACTCTGTAGGAACATTACTAGGCTTTCACTGAAATGTTTACAAAACCAGAAGCTCCCAGACAAGGCCTCTACTGCTTCTAACAGGGAAGCTTTCAACCCTTGCAAAATGAGGCTCCTCCCATCAGCTCTCACTTCTGCTGGGCTTCAGGAGTGGCCTCTGTTTC
This sequence comes from Peromyscus leucopus, assembly GCF_004664715.2. Taxonomy (NCBI): domain Eukaryota; kingdom Metazoa; phylum Chordata; class Mammalia; order Rodentia; family Cricetidae; genus Peromyscus; species Peromyscus leucopus. Next base: position 51,986,727 of record NC_051075.1, on the reverse strand, counting down.
CTTGTTCACACTGAATGTGATTTTCTGTTGTCCACACCGGTCCCCGCCTTGCCTCACATTGCACTCTGAACTCACGTGGACCTGATCGTGTCTTCCTCACCTGTAGTCCTGTCTCACGCCTCTGTTGTCTGCCAAGTGAAGGACGTGTGTCAGTTAGTGTTAGGTCCTGCTGTAGGGCTTCACAAGTGTGAGCCATTTGGTGCTCAGGACAAAACCAGGGCCTGGAGACACACTCAAGCAAAGCAATGATGCAGCTCAGGGACCCGGCCCAGCTGTGATATCCCTCAGCCCAGCCAGATTTTGTTTTAATAGAAGTGTGTGTGTGTGTGTGTGTGTGTGTGTGTGTGTGTGTGTTTCTCCATCTATGTCTATGTGTGCAGAGCTATACTCATCTATTCCCTGGAGCTGGAGTTACAGGCAGTTACTAGCCACTGTCCTGGGTACTGGCAACCCAGCCATGGTCCTCTGGAAGATCAGCAAGTGATCTTAAAGGCTGATCCACCTTCTTCCACTATGTGCCAAATGTGTCCATGTCTCAGGAGGCTCCCTTTCCAGACAAACCACAATACCTCCCTTTATCTGAGGTATTCAGTCATCAGACTGTTCAATGACCAGATCAATGCCCTGAAATTCCACCCAGTTGAGAAATTTAGTTTTCTTTCTGCTTTGTCTCACAATGTCTGAGCAACTGGGTTGAAAGGCTTACCTCGGTGGGTGCGGCGGGGGTTGTATTAGGAACATAGTTTCTAAGCCAAGAAACAAAAATAACAGCCAACCTGAGGGTGCCTGAGCAGGTAGTTCACAGCTTCCTCAAAGTACTCCAGGTGAAGGGTCTTCACGCTCTTGGGGAGGTCATCGTAGTTATAATAAGCCAAAGCCAGGACAGCAAAACCCTTCCTGGCCAGCAGACTAGCCCGATACTCCAGAAGGCCACCTCCAAGTCCAAAAATGTCTATGATCCCAGGAAAGGGTCCATTTCCTTATGGAAACAAAAACAATAGTCCTCTAATGAATTTTAGAGGTCATTTTCATTTAAGTGGGAGCAAGGAAGGGGAGTTATGGGAATCCAAACCTCCTCTCCTACTCTAAGAGGAGACCTCCTTGGATATACATCTGAGCAGGCCAGGGCTTCTGAGTAAAGGAGAGCGAGGGGCAGTCTACCATTTAGTCAGTTCAATAGCATTTGCACCAAGTTCCCAGCAACTCTGAGTGCCCATCTTTATGGATATCAGCTGCTGTCTGGGTGCTGGGACTAGATGCATGGCTCCTTGTTCAACCTCCCTTGGATCCTCTCAGTTTGCTGGTCCCAATTTTCCAAAGTCCCTATCAATGTTTTCTTACATTTATGACCTTCCAATATGTTCTTTTCCTACTTAACCCCCCCCCAATCTGTTTTTGATGCTTGTAATAAAAATATGATTATTTGATTTTTCAACTATTAAGTTATCAAAGCCTACTGTAAATGGAAGTTTAATGTCCTGACTACCTGTTCCCAAATACCTAGAAGCCACTTCCAGAATTACCACACATAGGCTTAATATGAATTGTATATTATAAATGCTTTGCAAATAGCTCAGACTTATTACTAATTAGCTCTTCCATTTTAATTTAACCCATATTCCTCATTTATGTCTGCCATGTATTGGTACCTTTATTAGCATGCCATGTTCATCTCCTGTGCCCTCTGTGTCTGGCTGGCGATTCCTCACTGTGCCCTTCTCCTTCCCATCATGCTTAGTTTGGTTGTACCATGTAAGATTCCTGCCTGGCTACTGGCCAATCAGTGTGTTATTAAGCCAATTTGAGTGACAAATCTTTACAGTGTAGGAGAGGATTATTCCACAGCATTTCCCCCTTTTTGTGTTAATTAAAAAGGAAGGTTTTAACCTTAGTATAGAAAAACTATATACAACAAAAACAGTTATCAAGTAAGAATTACAGTTACAATGTCTGGTTGTATTTGACAAAATTAAATAAAATATTCTACCTGTTATCTTTGTGAGTCCAAAGGTTTATATCTAATTTATCTTATATCATAAGTAAGAAAAACTATAATTATAACTATCTAGTCTTTAACTCCATCAAATACCTGAGAAAGAAGTAATATTACCTGAGTAAGCAGAAATTGCAGGCAAATGACTTTCAAGAAAATGTGAGAAATGACAGAAACAGATGGTTGCCTGGACAGTCACCCAAGGTTCCTCTGTAATGATGGGACATCTAAGTCTGGCCTATTGGCCTACCATATGTGACAGAGTTTCTTGTGAAGCAGGGAATTTTGAAGGACTGTCCTACCTTATCCTGTTCAGCTATTGGCAGGTCAGCTTCTTTATTAAACCAATCAGAGTAGTACATATTCACAGTATAGAGAAGGATTATTCCACAGTAGCCTACCATTGGTTTTTTTGTAAAAAAAAAAAAAAAAAAAAAAAAAAAAAAAAAAAATCTTTAAAGAACTTCTACATTGTTAGGTAATGTCTGCATGTTCTGTGCCAAGGCTTGTAACTTTTAAAAACTATTGTAAAAAATTTCTTATTTTATGTGACTGCATGTTTTACTTGCATGTATGTATGTGTACTACTTGTGTGCTTGCTACCCAAGGATGCCAGAAGATGGTGTCGGATCACCTAAACCTGGAGTTAGACAGTGGTGAGCTGCCCTGTGGATGCTGAGAATTGAACCCACAGACCCTCTAAGAGCAGCCAATGCTCTTAACCACTGAGCCATCTCTCCAGCCCAAGGCTTGTAATTTTCAAGGTAGGCATCTTTCTTAGTTAGGGTTTCTGTTGCTGTGAAGAGACACCATGACCATGGCAACTCTTATAAAGGAAAACATTTCATTGTGGTGCCTTGCTTACAGTTTCAGAGATTTAGTTCATTGTTGTCTTGACTAGAAGCATGGTAGCATGAGGCAGACACAGAGCTAGAGAAGGAGTTGAGAGTTCTGTATCTTGATCCGAAGGCAGAAGAAGGAGCCTGTGTGCCATACTGGGCCTAGATTGACCATATAAGACCTCAGTGCTCCCGGCTCCAGGGGCACACTTCCTCAAAGAAGGCCACACCTCCTAAAAGTACCCCTCCCTATGTGCCAAGTGATCAAACTTGAGTCTATGGTGGCCATACCTATTCAAACCACCACACCATCAAATAGACTTACACCATGTTTATTTACATTTTACTAAAAGATTCTGGACTTTTATTAGACAAAGTTACCAGATTACTTTTGGCATATTAGGGCAGTAGCAGAGCTACCATGGATGATGTGTCCAGGACAATTAAAATTGTTCACCTCTCTTCCTATGATGTGTTATGTCTTTATCAACTTATATTAGTTTTCCATATCAAATTCTGGATTCTGATCATATGTGTTTGATGTATACCATAAGCACCATCACTTCCTCTTATTTATTTTGATACAGGGTCTTACTCTGTAGCTTAGGGTTATCTGAAAGTCATGATTATAGTCCAGGCTAGCCTTTAACTTGTGTTCATCCTAATACTTCACCTCCACCCTGACTTCCTTTGGACTTTGTCTGCCTTAGTATTTGTTTTATTTGTCCTTTATAAATTGTCTTTTCTGACTCAGGAAGCTCTTCCCCAGCCTCCCACCTCAATAAAGATACACACTTTTTCCATAATAGATCCGTCAGGTTCCCCCTGCCTCCCCAACACACACAACTGGATAGCTTGCAAGAGCTCATGCCCTAAAACAGACAGATTACAAGATCAAAGAGTCTATGATGAGGAAAACTTAACTTGACTGCAAGTTACAATAAGGAGAGGGTAGAAAAATGGACCTTGGAAAATTAAACAGTGGTAGTGAAACCCGGATTTAACGTCTAGTGGCCCCAAGATGCCCTGAACTTTAAAAAGAGTGCCCTAATTAGGATACTAGGTGATGACAGACTTAGAATAGGAAGGAAACACAGATGCCCATCAGGAAGTCAAGGAAAGGGATCATGGAAATCTCTAATCAAAGGCCCTTTAGTGCTGATGGATTTTTCCTCATTACTGCATAAATATGTAGCTATCCTATTTTAAGGCTGTTTGCCAGAGCCATGTACATTCCAACCATCTTCTACAGCAATATTGGGGCCATCAAAACGTGCAGCACCACGGATTAACTGTTGTGTAAGAAATACAGCATCCTTATCCTAGGATGATCTCCAAACTGCTTTTATCAGCATTTCATCAGTTCAGAGTGTCATGAACATGCCTGGCCAAACCCCCTAGAACATCTCTCTGTGAGTCACTGAACTCAAGTTCCTCTCAGAGCTGTGGCTCTTTTAACCTGGGAGTTACCTCGGCGTCACCCAAACAGGCCTTCAGACTCCGGGCTCAGAGTGGCACTCAAGTCCTGCAAGTTAGAAAGTTCCCCAGTGCTTGCGCTGGTCCAGGTTGCCTGAAGGACTGTTCTAGAACAGCGATACCAAACGACAACCCATGCGCTGGTCACAGAGAAGATTTCTAGTTCAGGAGGCTTGGGCAAGCCCTGATGGCTCCTCTTGCCTAAGCAACCTCAGATGTTGCTCCTGAGTTGACCTGCAGTTCAGGGTTCCCCCAGCCATGAACCCAAGTCAGAAGGGCTTTTCCAGGGGCCCTGACCTCCAAGGACTCCTGGTGAGCGTGGTGACCCCACGAAGCATCACGGGCTGCAAGCCCAGGAGGGAAGCGGCTCACCTGGGGGCAGGAAGAGCGTGGCGCGCACACGGCCCTCGCGCACGGGCACGCGCCGCACCCCGGGAGCCATGAAGTGACGCTCGTGCACCGCCCGCGCCAGCAGCCGCCCGCCGTCGGGCTCGTGGCCGTCCAGCACCTCCAGCTCCACCACGAAGGGCGTCCGCACGTCGCGCTTGACCAGGCGCCAGAAAGGCCGCTCGGGCTCCAGGGCCCAGAGCAGCCCCATGGGCTCGAGCCCCGCGAAGCTGCCGCCCAGCGCGGGCGCGCGCGCCAGGTCCAGGCGGCCGTGGGCGTCGGCGCGGTAGCGCGCGTGGGCGCGGAAGCGCGCGCCTTTCTCGTCGCGCAGGGCGGCGCGCAGCGTGACGGGCTGCTCGGGGGCCAGGCCGCTCACGGCGATGCTCAGCGGCTCGTCCCAGCAGCTGCGCCCCGCGGGCTCCAGGCTCAGCGTCGCGGCCGCCATGGGGAGCTGGGAGCTCAGAGGCTGGAGGTCACGGGGAAGGGCACGCGAGTTCGGAGGGAGCCTGGTCTGCTGTGGAGCCGACCTGGTGGGTCCCTGGGAGTTCTTGATCCGTGGGACTCGCGCCGCAGACGAAACGGACAGAAATCGGGCTGATGTCTACCGAGTGACCGGAGAGGTCAGAGTAGCAGTGGGGCTGAGCCCGGGCAGAGGATTCTGGGCACGTGGTGTTGAGGATCAGTGGGCACTAGGTGAACAAGATCGAGGCCAAGTCCGGCTCTTGCGTGGATTCAGTACCAGGTTTTTGTTTTGTTTTTAAACAACTTTTAAATACCGTGCCACTCTTATTGTAGACTATTTTTGCTACTGTAGGGAAATACATAAGGTTGAATAATTTATAAAGAAAAGAGATTTATGTCTTACAGTTTTGAAGTTTAGGAAGTCCAAGTTGGAGTGAGCCCAATATTTGGTCACATGTCATGCAGTGCTAAGAGCAAACAGCACTCACAAAACAGGATCATTGCGATTCCAAGCCAGTCTGGCATACATAGAGAGATCCTGTTTTCAACAAACCCATAGACAAAGCATGCAAGAAAAAGGCCAAACCCATCCTTCAAAGGGAAAACTAAAGATGCCCACTCTACCAGGGTAGTGTCCTCTTTAAGTTTCTACTCAACCATACTGGGGCAGTGGTTACTAAGTTTCTACTGCACAAGCTGTGGGAGGTACTAGGTACTAACCCTCCCCCCCCCAACCTTGGAGAGAAGCAGGTTCCTAGATGTTTGTTGTGCAAATGAAGTTCATTCCATCCCCTTCCCCCAGGCCTAGAGGCATGGCAGAGAGACTGACCGAGGACAACAGGGCTTTTTGCATAACCAGGTGGGGTAAGGATTGGAGTGAAATTCCACAGGCAGACACAGAACCACTGTCCAGAGAGAAGAGAGGAAGACAGAGGTTCAGTAGAGGGCAAAGCAGATCTCGGGTAGAGTTTATCAGGGCCAGGCATATAGAGCCAGGAAGGATATAGATGGAGGGCGAGGGAACCGAGGATGAAGATCAGGTCAAAAGACCTTACTAAAAGTATGAGGACAGGAAATCTGGGCACAGAGAGGAGCTGAATGTGAGGACAGGGCTGAAACTGTTAGACAGAATTGACTGAGAAGAATAATGTGAATGAACTAAAGAACTCAGTGTGCTCAGTTTCATTTGCTATTCCTCAAATTAGCATCCTTAGCCGCTCGTAGCATCTGTTCTGGACCCTGATAGAAATCTGAAGGCAGGCACTGAGGGGAATTCGTTCCCTAGTGGATCAGTGTCTGAGAAGCCTAGCTGTTTGCAAAATGGTCTATAGTATTTGGGCACACAAGAATTTCATAACAGAAGACAGCTGAAATATTAAAAACTGGATAACATCAAATATTTCATAATAAATGGCTTGTCTCTAGAAAAAACACCTTGAAATTCCTAGGTATAGCTTTAATATCCAGCTGAATCTCAATAATATATTCTTGCAGCCTGCAAGACATAATATTGTGAATATAATCCTTACTTGATAATTGTTACTGTATATAGTCTTATTATGTTTAAGTTAAAACTTAACTTTTTTTAACCATTTGCTTTTTATTTAGATGAAAAGGGGAAATTAGAATATTGTTATTATTATTATGATTATTATTTTGTTTTTTGAGACAGGATTTCTCTATGTAACAGTCCTTGCTTTCCTGGAACTCGCTCTGTAGACCAGACTGGCCTTGAACTCACAGAGATCCTCCTGCCTCTGCCTCCCAAGCGCTGGGATCAAAGGTGTGCGCCACCAACACCCAGCATAGAATATTAAGGTGTGTTACTTTTGTTCATGTTGCATTTGTTTAACTCTGTGAAGCTGTGTTACTTTGCCTGTGCAAAACACCTGATGGTCTAATAAAGAACTGAACGGCCAATAGCAAGGAGGAGAAGGGATGGGCAGGGCTGGCAGGCAGACAGAATACATAGAGGGAGAAATCTGGGAGTAAAAAAGAGATGGAAGAGTGAAAAGAGGAAGTAGCCAGAGGAGGAGGAAGAGGACACTAGGGGCCAGCCACCCTGCCACCCAGCCACCCAGCAAGCCATGGAATAAGAGTAAGATTTACAGAAGTAAGAGAACAGAAAAAGCCCAGGTGCAAAAGATAGACCGGATAATTTAAGGAAAGCTGGCAAGAGAAAAGCCAAGCTAAGGCCGGGTATTCATAAGTAAGAATAAGCGGCCGGGCGGTGGTGGTGCACGCCTTTAATCCCAGCACTTGGGAGGCAGAGGCAGGCGGATCTCTGTGAGTTCGAGGCCAGCCTGGGCTACCAAGTGAGTTCCAGGAAAGGCGCAAAGCTACATAGAGAAACCCTGTCTTGAAAAACCAAAATAAAAAAAAAGAAAAAAATAAGCCTCTGTGTGTGATGTGTTTGGGAGCTGGGTGGTGGGGCTCCCAAAAAGAGAAAAAAAAAAAACCCAAACAACAACATCTTACGGTGCACATACCCTCGGGAGCTGTACTCACTTCCTCCTACCCAGGCGCCTTGCCCACACCTCTGAGCGCTTGACCATCTGCCTCCGGTTTGGACAGCGTCCATTCCGAGGGCAGCTGCGGTCACTTGCGGCTGTGCTAGGAAACAGTCTCATCTGTCGAGGGCAGACTCTGGTCTCCTTCCTGCTTTTTATTTCTTTACTCTGTTCTCAAATCTTAACACCCTTCCACTTTCAAACCTCACAAAACCTCAGGCCCCTCTTGCTGAGGCTCACGGGCTCCATGCCTGCTGTTAGAATTCTGCCCTCACTCCAGCTACATGACCGCACATGCGCAGTTCAGGGTATTGCGTCCTACGTCCGCAGTGGGCACGGGCGACTCCGTACATGCAGCAGTGTGGTCACATAATCGGAGCCTTAAAAGCTGGATTCAGACCCCATCTTCTCTCTCTCTCTGCTCTCTCTGCTCTGCTCTCTCTCCCTCCCCCTCCCCCGCCATCTTTCTCTCTCTCTCTCCTCCCCCAGGCCTGGTCCTCTCTTCCCCCAAATAAAGCTCTCTGTAACTAGGTAGTCGTGGCTAACCAGCCACCGTTTATCATCCTTTCCCCTGCCTGAGGTTGCTGTGGTCACTGACTCTATTAACGGGCTGTCTGCTGCTGTGGAAGTTGTAGTGGTTCTTCACGCCTTTTCTCTGTCATCCTGGTCCACTCCCAGTCTCGTGTTCGTAATCCATGGGATATAGTAAATCTTATTTAAGGTAGAGATATAGCCTGCTGCAAATATTTGGATGGAGCTCCTGGGGACTCCAAGTGGTTAGCGTAGTAACCCTCCAAATGGAGGGGATTATTAATACAGTCCATAGGCTTTTCCCCTGACTGGACTCAGCTGCATGGATAAGATTGCCAGACATCTCAGAAATACAGTGACTGTTATTTCCCAATCCCTGGCCTCTTCATACATGGAACCAGGCTCTTCACTGGACCCAAAGTGGCTGTTAAGGGTAAAAATATCTCCATCTGGCAAGTCCTGACAGAAGCTTCCCATGCTCAAGGATACCTGCTAGTGCACATGGTTCCTATCTGAAACCAAGATCCCTGTGTCCAAGGATATGGTCAGCACAAACGCTCCTCACCCGAAACTGCAGAGCTGGAACCAAAGCCAATGCATTTCCCAGTGGACTCCCACCCTGATAGGCACTTCCCCTTCAAACTGTACAAAGCCTCCATTCCCTTGTGCCATGGGGCACAGCCTCCATGTCCACAGAGAGGTTGTTGTCCTCGCTGTTCTGAGTAAGGGACGGTCTGATGCTGCTGAGGGTAGAGTTGTGCTCTTGTCTCTCTCCCTTTCACCCTGGTCTGACAGCCGTTCCACACCTTGAGGGAAGACACAAGCATAGTCTTGTCCCACATTAGCACAGGGCATGGGTTGAACCGTTTTTTGTTTTGTTTTCTTTTTGGTTTGTTGTTGTTTTGTTTTTATAAATTTAAGTACTTGTGTCTCCTTACAAGTCTTGTATTTTTTTTTTTTTTAAAGCCAATTGCTTTGTAAACACCTTTTCTACCTCAGGGTCAGCTGCCAGGTGCCCTGTAGCTTGCAAGAGCCAGGCTACAAAGTCTGAATTCCAAGTTTTCAGACCCTTGGTGATCTCAGTTAAGGAATCTTTATTATGTAATCTCAGTTAATTACAAGGATTTTTTTGTTACGTTTTTTTGGGGGGTTTTGTTTTTTTAGAGTAAAATTGCTGGGTATTGTCTTTCTTAGGGTTTCTGTTGCTATGAAGAGACACCATGACCACAACAACTCTTACAAAGGAAAACATTTATTGGGGTTAGCTTACAGTTTAAGAGGCTTAGTCCATTATCATCAAGGGGGGACATGGCAGCATGCAGGCAGACATGGTGCTGGAGAAGGAGCTGAGAGTTCTACATCTCGATCTGTTGTGCTCAGATCGAGACCCCCCCCCCCCAGAGATCACCAAGGACGAGCAAGCCGGAATGCAAAAGCAAGGTTTAATCGTGGATATCCAAATGCAATACAAGCCTAGGCAGGGACTTCATCCAACAGATCCAACGCAGTGGAAGCTGGAGGAAGTGCCCACCTGTCTGCAAGCTCAGTTTTTAAAGGGAAAAAATCACAAGGTTACATCATTTAGGGGTGCTAGTATGGGTACAATTCTGATTGGCTTGTGTCTAGGAATTCCAGAAATCACAATTCAATTTTCCTTCTAAGGAGGTAGTTGCCCGCCACCATTTCTCATTGGCTGCCCCCACATGGGGGCATCTGGTGATTACACAGTCACTATGGAAACTAGGGTTGGGACATTCCATGGTCAAGCAGTTGCCTAGGGGGCCAGGGAGAGGACATTCCTTAGTCCGGCAGCCATTACCTCCTGACTACCTTGTGACTCTGTACTTTTACACTTCCTGGTTTCTGGAATCTGAACTGACTGGTTTCAGTAACTTCTGGCCTGTTCCAGTAACTTCTGGCCTGTAGCTAAAAGGAGCAGCCTTGGGCCTTTAGTTTTTGGGGTGAAAGCATTTTGGTCTTATTTTGGTTCCACAGATCCACAGGTAACAGGAAGTGCACTATGTCCCAAACTGAGCACAGCTTGAGCATAGGAGACCTCAAAGCCCCCACAGTGACACACTTCCTCCAACAAAGCCACACCTCCTAATAGTGCCACTTACTTTGGGCCAGGCATTCAAGTTCATGAGCCTATGGGGCCATTTCTATTCAAACCCCCAGAGTTATTTAAGTCAGGTAGTTCCAAAGCCAGTACACAGCATCTAAAACTGTCAAGATTTTTCCCCTGTCTCTCTCTCAGTGCTACTTTTAAGAGGCAGGCTACTGTTTGGTTGGCACCTCTGGCTCATGATCTAGAAAGGCCCATTCCTGTCTCTCTCTCCAAACCCTGCCAAAAAAACTCAGTTCCACATTCTTGGTGGCTACTGCAGCTTCCTCCCCCAAACCCATACACAAATCACCTACAATCCATAAAATCTCCCTGCTTTAGTTCCATGGTGAGACATCTCTGGCCTTGATCTTTGGGAAGCTTCTGTCAGGACTTGCCAGATGGAGATATTTTTACCCTTTAGAAGCCACTTTGGGTCCAGTGAAGAGCCTGGTTCCATGTATGAAGAGGCCAGGGATTGGGAAATAACAGTTGCTGTATTTCTGAGATGTCTGGCAATCTTATCCATGCAGCTGAGTCCGGTCAGGGGAAAAGCCTATGGACTGTATTAATAATCCCCTCCATTTGGAGGGTTACTACGCTAACCACTTGGAGTCCCCAGGAGCTCCATCCAAATATTTGCAGCAGGCTATATCTCTACCTTAAAGTTACTAGCCGCTCAAGTCTCCACCTGAAGCATTATTCTAATTATTCTTTATCAATAAAAATTCAGGAGTCAGATATCGGGCTAAGAACCTGAAGGATCAGAGAAGTAGAGAAGCCACTAGTCCTTCCTATCTGCTCCGTTCCTTCCTCCAAAAAGGCCGAGATCCCTCTTTGCCCCCACCTTACTGCTTCCTTCCTGTCCTGTCTATAGTCCTCCAAAACCTCTGTGGTTAATTTTGGTCAGCTAGTGGCTGACTCTGCCCTCTGACTCCAAGCAAGCTTTATTTGTCAGAACATGATAAAAATATCACACGACACCCACCTAAGCACTTGGTTTTTGACCATACTTGGGCACAAACCCAGCTGTGGTGGACACCTCATCACCCCTCACCTACAATCCATAAAATCTCCCTGCTTTAGTTCCGTGGTGAGACATCTCTGGCCTTGATCTTTGGGACAGGAGAACCCGCCCAGGGGTTGCTTTGTTCAAATATCCCTGTTATACCTTTTCAATTTGGTTTGATCTGGCTTACTGTGTTGGTGGAAAAACCTATTAGCTACAACGAGCAGCCTCTGAATGCTCCTGTCCCACACCACTAGTTGCTGGCAGTGGCCATAGTGCTTGGCACTACCAAGTCTTGGAGTGCATGCAACCATTTCCCTGTCCCAGAGCCTTCTCCCACAGTTCCTGTTCACGAGCCTGAGCTCCACAATGCAGGCCACTGAAAGGGACAATATGCTGGGTCTTTTTTTTTTTTTTTTTTTTTTTTTTCTAGACAGGGTTTCTCTATGTAGTTTTGGTGCCTGTCCTGGATCTCACTCTGTAGACCAGGCTGGCCTCGAACTCACAGAGATCCGCCTGGCTCTGCCTCCTGAGTGCTGGGATTAAAGGCGTGTGCCACCGCCACCTGGCAATATGCTGAGTCTTTTGCTGCTTCCCTACACAGCTCAGCCATCTAGGCAGGCTCCATGTTGGCACAGAGTTCCATTACTGCGTGTTGGTCACTGGTGGGCTCCACAGAGTCCAAGGGCAATGCCTCATACTGCAGGGCTTTTTTTGACCTTTCCTCAACATCTTCAAAGCACCAACATGTAACAGCCTATCTCTAGATTTTACTTGTCCCAAAAATCTCTTTCAAAGTATTAACACAACAGCTGTGCATCTTTTAGATGCGCTTGTCCCAAGTTTTACCCAACAGAGAGAGAATGGCTGTGGTGGTTTGAAAGAAAATGGCTTTCAAAGGGAGTGGCACTATTAGGAGGTGTGGCTTTATTGGAGGAAGTGTGCCCTTGTTGGAGGAAGTGTGTCCCTGTGGAGGCGGGCTCTGAGGTCTCATATATGGTCAGGCTTCACTCGGTGTGATACATAGACCACCTCCTGTTGCCTGCAACATGTAGGACGCTCAGCTCCTTTTCCAGCACCATGTCTGCCTGCATGCCGCCATGTTCCCCGCCATGATGATCATGGACTGGACTGTAAGCGAGCCACTCCAGTGAAATGTTTTTCCTTTATGAGTTGCTGTGGTCACGGTGTCTCTTCACAGCAATAGAAACCCTAACTAAGACAACCGCACTCTGTCCTTTCGCCTTGGTTCTTCCTATGCACGCTTCTCTTGGTAGCTTTCCCTGTCGACTGCGAGTTTCAGTGTGAGATTCCCCAGAGCTCAGGTCTCTGTGTTGTGGCGGTGTTTGAAACCATTGGGAAAGATCACAGACCTAGACTCCATTCAAATTTAGGTGAAATGAACTTATGTTTACTCCTAGGAGAAGGATGGCGTCCCCAGAGCCAAGCAGCAAGCCATGCCAAAGGGGGCTCAAGGCGGGGTTTATACCGGCGGACAGCAAAGGTGTACCTCACCACGGTCACCTGTGGAGTCCACAGCTGGGCAGGGCAGTTCTTTTAGTTCCCTCAGTCGTTTCTCTTTTCCATTGTATAATAATACAAAGGCCATTTCAGGCCAGTCCACAACAGTAAGCAAGTTTACAAAGGCAGAGAGCACGTGGTTAGATACCTGCAAGCAGGAGCACCTAACGGTTCTAGTCTTCTCTCACCGCGGGCCACTGGGATCTCACAGGCATTCCAGGGTAAAGCTCAGCGGCCCCTAAGGGATGCCTGGTATCACGTTAAGTGTCTTTAGCCATCACAGGGGAGGGAAGTGTAAATTATTACACAGGTCTCAGCACTCTGGGGGAAGTGTCACTCATCAGCTAGGCTAGAGCAGGCAGTAACACAGCGCCATCAGGTTAGGGCTGGCTGTCCTGTCCCCACATCTACGTCCAGGTCCCTTTTCCAGGTGCCACTTGCATTCTCTTTCTTTTTGGGGGTGAGGCGGGGCGGTGGGGTTTGAGACAGGGCTTCTTTGTGTCGCCTTGGCTGTCCTAGAACTCACTCTGTAGACCAGGCTGGCCTCGAACTCACAGAGATCCGCCTGCCTCTGCCTCCCCAGTGCTGGGATTAAAGGCGTGCGCCACCACCACCCGGCTCTTCCACTTGCATTCTGAAGGAGACTTCTGCACAGCAGGGACTCCCTCCTAGACCCGGGCTTAGGCACAAACCACACCCTGTTTTCACACAGATCTTTTATTAATCAGGGAAGAAAAGTTCAAGTGGCTGCTTCCTGACTGGGGCAGGAAAATACCCAGCAAATGACCTTGCAGGTGTCATTTTTAAGAGGAGAGGGGAGGTCTGTGTTAGAATGGGCTAGGATGCAGTGGTAAAGGGAGTAGGGGTGAGGGAGAAGAGGAAAGGGGGCAGGGGTATTTGTCCTGGAGGACAAAGGATTCCCTCTGGATAGAGAGGAGACTGACGTCACACATAGGCAAATGGCGGTTTATAAAGGTAAAGGGAAACCCTGTGTTAAGGATGTGTTTAATTTTGATTGGGCATGTTAATTAGGTGAGCCAAAGGGACTTCTGATTGATGGACTTCAGTACTACAATAGCTAGACCTTAGTAGTCGGCCTCTGGAGGAGGAAAGGGCCAAATAAGGAAATAGATCTTGGTGGCTAGTTGTAGGAATGCAATCTGTTCATGGCAAGCAGAGGGAATGGAGGAGAAGAGCATGGCCTGCCAGAGCCACATGCTCGAGTGGGCTACGCTGCCAGGGAAGGAAGAGAAGAGAGACACAGACACCGCTGGGGGCCTAAGGTCGTTCAGAGACCAGTCTGACTTGAGTTTTGAGGTTAGTAAAATAGAGGCTTTTTACTAAAACTCACCAGAGAGAATCCTCTACATAAGGCCTCAGCTACTGTTAGTCCAAGGATTATAAAGGCAAACCCCACAAAGTTATAACTTTGGGGAGCCAAATTAATTCATATCCTGTCTGGGTGCAGGCAGGGCTTGACTTTGTAACAACCAACCAGCCTCAGCCATCCAGGCAAGCTGCCATTTCATACAAAAGTAGAACTTATCAGTCAGCCTGTGCAATCCTGTGACCCATTACCTTGTAAGAACAGCCGAGGCAGTGAGATATTTCACAGCAATCGTCAGTTTTTGAGAACAGTCCAAAGGCACTGGGAAGTCGTCCATCTTGGGCAAGGTACATTCAAGATAGGAGAAACTTCCTCATGGCTTACACGCTAGAAACCAATTTGTTTTTACAAACCTTCCCCGCACAGTAAATTTTCCTCTAAACATAATGCTCACCATCACAACACACATCCAGTGAATCTGGGATGAGGTGGGGTTCTCCAATGCTGCCACTAGCCTGGAAACTAGACCTTAGTGTGTTTAGCAGGGGTGGGGTCAGCTGGTCTCTGTGGGAAGTCTAAGAAGGGCAGCAGTCTCAGGCTATGAACATGAGGAGAGGAGGAGGCTGTAGCACCTGGACTATACATAGTGATCAGTAATCAATTGTTCATAAACACTCAGACTTCCATTCTGAAGGAAAGCTCTGCCATCCTTCTTGAGCCTGGCCCATCTGGGTAACAGCTTTGCCAATTTCTCATGGGTCGTGTGGTCTTGGAGTCCTCAACAAACTGTAACAAATAACCTGTTCTTTAGTTTTAAGGGGGAAAAAAAGGCTATTACACATATTTTTAATTATGTGTATGTGTATGAGGAGGTATGTGCACATGATGCCAATAACCGCTGAAGACAGAGGTATTGGAATGCTCAACAGCTGGAGTTATAAGGTTCTGGGAGCCAGTATGTATGCATGCTGGGAACAGAGCATGGGTCCTCAGCAAGAGTAGTTCTTAACTCTTAACCACTGAGCCATCTCTCCAGCTCCCCATATTTTCTTTTTAAAAAAGGAAATTAAGAAGCCAGAACATAACAATAATAACTTAGGGTATTTATTCTAAATACAATTAAAGACTTAAGAAACATGTAGGTATTGAAGAACTATATTAAAAAGTGACATCATTACTATATATTTTATGATTATCATGGTTAAAATAAATTCTATAGTTCCTATCTAGATAATGCTTTCTCAACTTTTGAAACAATAGCCATACATAACATACTTTCTTTGCTAAAAGAATCCCTATTCAATTGAAGATATCAAACAAGTAAACATGTATTTAGTTTGAAAAAACTTTAAGTGTTTTTACACTTATTTATGTGTGTCCCCGTTATGCACCTGTGTATTTCACTGTGCACACGTGGAAGTCAACTTGCAAAAGGCTGCCCTACTCAGGTCATCAAGCTTGGCAGCAAATGCCTTACACACGGACCCATTTCACCAGCCTTGCTTTGAAAATTGTTCTGTTAGTTTCCAACGTGTGATTGGTGCATAACTAAGGTTTTCTTCCTATCTAAAAAAAAAAGAAAGTTAAATATGATGTTTGATGTCATTGCTGTCTACCATATCTATGGGGCATTTGTCCTTGGATTCAAAACTTTCAGTGGCTCAAGTACTTCAGATAGAACCGTGTGGTATTTGCACATAATATGTGATAAATTCTTTTGTAATATATAAATATATTCTTTCATGTGGGGGACTGTGGGAGTCCAGCTCCTACCTTCCCCATTTTTTTCCTAGGGTTCTTATGAGAGAGGGATAAGAAATATTAGGTAGAAAGAGAGACCTAGCTGATGAGAAGACAGAAACACAGGATAGCTTCAGGAGGGCCTGGATCAATCCAACAGCCTTGAAGCTTTATTGAAAAGGCTTTTTAAAACATGCCAAGGGGAGAGGCAAAAGATCCCTTGCAAGATCAAAGCACACCATACAGCCACGTGTAGACCCTTCCAAACACCTGGTAAACAAGCCCATGATCAAATCATCCCATTAGGCACTCCTGGTAGGTAAAGCAAGCTCAGATTCTCTGCCCCTGAGTAATTTGGACCTCCACACTTTCATACTTTAGAATTGCATTCAGATGCTAGAGATGGCTTAGCAGTTATGAGCACTAGCTATTCAATGCAGAGAACCCAGGTTTGGTTCTCAGCACCAACTCACTGAATCATAACTATCTGTAACTCTAGTTCCAGGGAATCTGATGAGGTTTTTCTGCCTCTGTGGACACTAGGCACAAACATACACTCATACACACACACACACAAAAAAAAAACACACTCAAGAGTGCTATGACCCTAAGTGTAACACAAAACTAAAATAGCTCTTTGTAATTGGAGTTTTCTCCAGTCCCGCTAGGGCCCATAGCCACTCAGACCCAAGTAAACACACAGAGACTTACATTACTTATAAACTGTATGGCCGTGGCAGGCTTCTTGTTATCTAGTTCTTATATCTGAAATTGAACCATTTCTATTAATCTATAAGTTGCCACGTGGCTTGTGGCTTACCAGTACTTTACATCTTGTTTTACATGGTGGCAGCTGGCAGTGTTTTCTGTCTCAGCCTTTCCTTCCCAGCATTCTCCTCTCTGCTTGTCCCACCTATACTATACTTCCTGCCTGGCTACTGGCCAATCAGCATTTTACTTATCAATCAATCAGAGCAACCATTCACAGCATACAGAAAGACATCTCCAGCAGCTCTTAAACTATGGCATAAGGTTTTAGGAATAATGACCTGAAAAGGTCCCTTTATGTTCAATGGAGACAGGGTGTTTCAGTTGGTGGAGATATAGATAAATATTTCTCTTTCTTTTTTCCCTTCCTTCCTTCCTTTCTTTCTTTCTTTGTGCTTTTTTGAGACAAGGTTTCTCCCTGTATCCCTGGCTGTCCTGGAACTTGCTTTGTAGACCAGGCTGGCTTCTAACTCATATAGATCTATCTGCCTCTGCCTCCCAAGTTCTGGGATTAAAGGCGTGTGCCACCATGTCCTATTATTGCCTGGAGGACCAGCCTCCAGCATTGCAGGGCTCAAAGGGAAGCCATGGAGTTGGCATGTACTATGACTTTTTTATCTGCGGGGGTTAGGGAAAAAGACACTCTCTTGATGGTTTCCTTCAGACCTTTTTCTTTATTCTTCTTTTGCATTCTCTATTCTTTATTTTCCTGGTGATTCCCTTCTTTCATTCTTGAAGTTTTCCTTCTAACTCTATCTTTATTCTTGGTGTTTCCTTCTAGTTCCTTCTAACTCTCTCATTCTTGAAGTTTTCCTTCTAGCCCATTTTAACTCTTTTTAAACTCTATCTCTATTCTTTCCCTTACAGCTTATATACTCCAGCAAAATCTTTCAGGCAATAAAAATTAGAATGTGGTTACATTCTGTTTTTCAAGTGAATGATTACAATGAATACAAAACAAACAGCAAAAAACAGCATGTTTTCCATATCCCTTACATGATTAAACATTTTACACATTATAGATGAAAAACAAATTATTCCAAGAACCCACATATATTCATACCCAAGCAACTTGTTATAGATTAACCATGTAGGCAAGCAAGATATTTTTCTCAGTCAGGTCTTTTACTGGCAGGCTGCAGCTTTGCAGTTACAAAGAAAGAGCCAATTTATTACTTATCTTGAAAGGTAATCTTTTTTTTTTTTTTTTGGTTTTCCGAGACAGGGTTTCTCTGTGTAGCTTTGCGCTTTCCTGAGCTCACTTGGTAGCCAGGCTGGCCTCGAACTCACAGAGATCGCCTGCCTCTGCCTCCCGAGTGCTGGGATTAAAGGCGTGCGCCACCACGCCCGGCTTTTGAAAAGTAATCTTATAAGGAATCTTAAAGGAATCACAAACCTAAACTTTTATATATGAAAAAAGAATCAATCAGCTCTAATTTAAATCTTTGAGGTACATACCCATTCATCAGTAGTTTCTTATATCAGGAAATTAAGGGCAAAAATGGGCACAGGGAATTAATCATCATCTTTGATCGCCAACCAAACCTAGCAAGGAAAATACATCAGTTAGCAACAATTGGGCTGCTTTGTTTTTTTTTTTTACCCTAACCTAAGGAAGCTATAACTCAGTTATGTGTCCTTGTGAATGTTAGATTGTTTTCTGGGGTTTTTCATCTCAAAGCTATTATCAAAACATCTGATCTAACCTGAAGTTGTTTTAAGGCTATGTTTCAGCTAATGATGCACACTGAAACCTGTGACTGCATCGTTCAGCATTAAGAGAATTAGAGCTAGCCTGGCTCCTGGGGACTCAAATGTTTTCCTTAATCATTAACCTGAACTTTGATCTATGCAGCTCCATAGGTGACACTCATAGGCCCTAGCTGTGTGACATTTCCTTGTATTCATTTTTATTTATCAAAACTCTGTATAAACTAATATTATTACCATCAATTAGACAGTACAGCTTAGGAAGGAATCATCTTCATAATAATCCACAGGTAAAAAATGCCCAGTAGAATGAGATGTTTCCATGAGATAAACACACTACATCACAGGCAGTGGGACTCTCCCCACACCCATTCACACCGTGCCAGACACCAGAGGAAGATGCCAGCGGCAAACATGTAAAGGCACAGTGAAAGCAAAAGACACCCTGGGGGCTGTGGTCTCTGGGCCTTGCCTATCTGAGCTTCTTCACCCGTCAGGGTTTTCCCTCCTGGTGGGCTGACACCCTGAAGTCAATCGGCACCTGCTGCTCCTCTGACATGGCCACCGGCAACATCCAGCAAGATTTATTTCCTAGCGGTCATTAGGAAATAGTTACTGAACTGCATTATCTAGCAAGCACTGCTAATCCACGTCACTCACATTTTTCTTTGAGAACTGCGGTGCTATTAGTTGCATGTCTGGCTGGGTAGCTGTCCAGGTGCATGCCTTGCCTGGTAACAGCTGCAAGCCTTGCCGGGTAGACCCTTCTGTTGGAACATGGCCCAAGAATGGAGTCCTTTCGAGGAATTCTGGGGGCTTGTGAGAAAACTCCCCCCAAAAAAAACCCAAAACAAAACACACACACATACACACACACACACACACACACACACACACACACACACAAAGACAAGAGTCTTGTGACCTCAGTTTCCTCAAAAGCACTAAACTGTTCTTAAATGTGCTTTTGTGTCCCTCCCAGGGGTCGCGGACAGGAGTGGCTGGACTTCAAGTGACTCACTACAACTGGCTATTGTTACTTGTGTATATGCCTCTATGGAAAAACATGATTTTGCCACCCGTGGCTTGCCCTTATTGTTCACTTTGCTCATGTGACTCCTCTTACCCCTGAGAGTATAAACTGTCTGATCCTCTGAATAAACTTGGCTATTGCATGAGACTTTAGTCTGACTCATTTTCAGGCTCTATTCTCCCAGGTCCCACCACCTCGAGAGTGGTAAACACTCTTCAACCTACCTCTTAAAGTTTCTTAAAAATCGCTTCCCTCCCTGGGAGAAGACCAAATGCTATGGCTCTGCTAAAGGAACATAGCAGTAAAAGGTTCCTAATGCCATGCAGCAGCACCCGCAGATCAGTGTCTCTTGGCCGTCATCAGTAGATGGGAATTAATGCAGGAGCCTACAACTGAACAATGTGCAGAGTGAGAGACTTCGGAACACTCAGCCCTAAATGGGATGTCTCCAGCAAAGTCCTCCCCTCAGGGCTCAGGGTCTTTGCAGAAGAGGAGGCAAAAAGATTGCAGCCAGGTCGTGGTCGTGCCTGCCTTTAATCCCAGTCCTCGAGGCAGGTGGATATCTGTGAGTTCAAGGCTAGCCTGGCTCTTACAATGTTGTTTTAAATTTTTTTTTTTTTTTTCGAGACAGAGGTATATAGGATGATTCCAAGGAGATAGTGTTTTCCAGACATGACAGAATTGATGCACATATGAACTCACAGAGACTGTGGCAGGACATATAAGACCTGCACAGGTTCAAGCCAGACGGGATTGTAGCCCTGAGAGGGGAAAGTGGACATGGGGCCCCAGTCCTAACCAAGAAGCTATTTAGAATCGATACCCACTGACAAACAGGAAATCAGTTTTCTCGAATGGAGGGTGACTGCACATGAACTACACTCCAGGGCAGGTCCCATGCCCAGTTGCTGGTTAACACAAATGAACCCCATGGTTTTTTATTTGGTTGGTTGGTGTGTGTGTGTGTGTGTGTGTGTGTGTGCTTGTTTTTTTTTTTTTTTTTTTTTTTTTTTTTTTTTTTTTTTTGCTTTTACGGTTTGGTTTGGTTTTGAGAGTGAGAGAATACAGCGTTGGGTGGGGAGATTCTGGAAGGAGTCGCAGGAGGAGAAAACGTGATAAAAATATATTACACGAAAAATTTTTTAAAAAAATAAATGAATCACTGCCCTCTAAGGTAGAGTGGGATAGCCCAGTGGCAGAGTGCTAGCCTACTATGCACAAGCCCTGGGCTCAATCCTCGGCACCATAAGAAAGTAGGAACCACGCTGTCCTCCAACCAATAAGGAAGACAGTCCATAACACCTTTGGGTGGAAAACTTCAAGACTTTATTAAAGGGAGAAAAAATGGATATATATCCTAACAGCAGCAGCCCTGCTCAGGAGGGATCACAAATGTCACTATTCAAAAAAAAAAAAAAAAAATCACAGTTTTGCTGGGATGGTCCTCATTTCACCACCTAAATGTTTGTGGAAGAAAGTCTGGAGTTTCTGCCATGCATCCACCTGGGCCATGGCATGAGCCCTGGGCTCCCCTCCAAAGACGACAGGCATGTCAAAATAAGCATGTAGGTAAGCCTTGCACCAAGGGAAATAAGGGGGTTCAATATCGTGCCCTGTTTGGGGATAGCAGATGATCTGGGGCTTCTCCTTGCCATGGGCCTGTAAGCGTTTGGAGATCTCATTGGCAAAGAACTCGCTCTTCCAGTTGCGGTCATCCTGACCCACAATCAACAGGAAGGTCGTGTCTGACCTTTCCACAGGGATGATGCTCTTCTGGTCAGGTCCTTCTAAAGGGCAGTTCAGAACATCCAAAATATCTTTAAGGCCATCTTTGGTCACCCTGATACGATCTTCATGTATGCATAAAGGGGGCAGGGTCTCATCCTTATAGTATAATGTTCCAGCAACATTGGCCATACAGCCATTGATTATGACAGCAGCCGTGATGCCTTTCAGGAAAGAGGCCATGGAGAGGCAGAGTTGAGCCCCTTTGGAAGTCCCCAGCAGGCCAATCCCTGGTCCCTTGACCTAAGAAAGAGACAGAGAGAAAAAAGGGGATGAGTTCATCTGGAGGGTAGGACAGTCAGTGATGCCAACCTATGGATGCAAGGCGGCCTGAGCCTGAATCTCCCTCTGCACCATCCTGGCTTTTGAAAGGTGATTAGGTCTCTTCAAACCAATGTCCCTAGTGGTAAGATGAGGCTCAACTGAAGACCCCAGGTGTACATGAAGCTCAAATGGGAGATAACAGGCTCATTCCTAAGCATGAATCTGTCAAAGGAAGCATGTGGGCAAGTCAAGAAAAGCTTGGCTCTTTTCCTATGGTGCTTTTATACTGGAGGGCACTGCACTCATGTAAGTTGATGGTATTAATGTGAACGCAGGTAATATTCTGTTATGGATAAGAGTCTGAGTGAGACACATACATACGTACATACAGAAGAAGAGAAAGCAATTGTCTCAGTGTTACCATTGCCGTGATGAAACTCCACGACCAAAAGCAAGTTGGGGAGGAAAGGGTTTATTTGCCCTGCATATCCACATCATAGCCCATCTTTGAAGGAAGTCAGGACAGGAACTCAAACAGGGCAGGAACCTAGAGGCAGGAGCTGATGCAGAGGCCATGGAAGAGTGCTGCTTACTGGCTTGCCCTTCATGGCTTGTTCAATTTGCTTTCTTATAGAACCCAGGAACACACAAGCCCAGGGGTGACACCACCCACAACTGGGTGGGTTCCCCCACATCACTAATTAAGAAAATGTTCCACAGACTTCCCTGCAGACCCATCTTACAGAGGCATTTTCTCAGTTGAGGTTTCCTCCTCTCCAGTGACTTTAGCTTTTTCAAGCTGACATAAAACTAGCCAGAACAGAGAGAAACAAAAGTCTCCCAAACTGAAATTAGTGTTACTTTTATCAAAGAGTTATTTGATATCATTATAAAGGTACTTATTTAATGGTATATATAAATATTACAAAATCATGGAGAGGTATGTATAAATAAAACCTCCTTGGCAGACCTGGCCCACTCTTCCTTCGGTGTGGATTTTCTTCTAACACATAAGTGGTAGCAGGCACTGGACGGTTTACAAAACCGTAATCAATAGGACAAGTTCCCAGACAACGACTCTACTGCTTCTAACAGGAAAGCTTTGCCAAACTAGGCTCCTCCCATCAGCTCTCACTTCTGCTGGGCTTCAGGAGTGGCCTCTTCGTTTCCTTGTTCACACTGAATGTGATTTTCTGTTGTCCACACCGGTCTCCGCCTTGCCCCACACTCAAGCAAAGCAAATGATGCCGCTCAGGGACCCGACCCAGCTGTGGGTTACCTTGGCCTACTCTAATCTTTACACTGACTGTGCCCATACCCCAGGTAGCCTCCTTTCTGGACGAACCATGATATCAGGCTCTTGTCTGCATGCTTCCATTGTCAGATGCCTTATCTAGTTCAAAAATTGACTTTCCTTTTTTTTTTTTTTCCCTCCCTTTCTTTCTTTCGAGACATGGTTTCTCTGTGTAGTTTTGGTGCCTGTCCTGGAACTCACTTGGTAGCCCAGGCTGGCCTCAAACTCACAGAGATCCGCCTGGCTCTGCCTCCCGAGTGCTGGGATTAAAGGCGTGTGCCACCACCGCCGCTGGGGACTTTCCTTTTTAACTTTGCAAAAGACTAGATATTGGGGGCTGGAGAAAAGGCTCAGTGCTTAGCATCCACATGGAAGCTCACAACTGTCTGTAATTCCAGTTCCAAGGGATACAAAGCCCTCTTCTTGCCTTCATAGGCATCAGGCACACATGTGGTTCACAAACATGCAGGCAGGCAAAATACTCATATACATAAAAACTTTTTAAAACAATACAAACAATCTAATATTTCATTATATCACTGTGCTGTGGAAGCCCACAAAGGTTTCCTAGTGAGATCTGAGTTTGCTTTACCCAGCAGAACTGCATTAGAGGATTGCTTGACCATGTGTGTGGTTACCAGGTTAGCTCGGGAGGATCTGTACTTAGCTGTGCTGTGGGGAGGTCTTTTGCTCCACCCCTTGGCATTCCTTTAAAAAGCCCTTTAGAAGAGACAGAAGGGGCCGGTGGTTAAGGATCCAGGCCCTTCCGAGCTATCCTGTGTTTCTATCTGTCTCTCTCCCCTCTATATTTCTATCTAATTATTTCTCACTTCTCCCTCCTCAAGAGTACAGTACCCTGGAGGAAAAGTGGGAGTGGGTCTCCCTCACGGTGCCTTAGCAACTGGATTAAAAATCCTGCCTTGGGGGATGGATGCTTCTAAACCAAACGACAAAAGTATCAGCCAACCTGAGGGTGCCTGAGCAGGTAGTTCACGGCTTCTTCAAAGTACTCCATGTGCATGGCATCCAAGCCCTTGGGGAGGTCATCGTAGTTATAATACGCCAGAGCCATGACAGCAAAACCCTTCCCAGCCAGCAGGCTAGCCCGATACTCCAGAAGGCCACCTCCAACTCCGAAAATGTCTATGATTCCAGGGAAGGGTCCATTTCCTTAGAAAGAGAGACACAAGAGGGAGAGACAGTTTACCATTTACTCAGCTCAACAGCATCGAGTTCACTGCAGCCCCAAGTGTCCATCATCATGGATGTCAACCTTTGGCTGGGTGCTGGGACTAGGTGCTCGGTTCTTTGTAGAGGTTCCCTAGGATCCTCTCAGGTATTTGGTCCCAATTTCCCAATGCCTGTTCCATTGTATTCCTAAATCAGTGACCTCACAGCACATTTCTTTCCTGCTTAAACCATCCAGAATTTTAAAAAATGTGTTTGTAATGAAAAGATCTGATTAATTGCACTTCCAAAGTATTGTGATATCAAGACCTA
The DNA here is from genome assembly GCF_004664715.2 of Peromyscus leucopus. NCBI lineage: Eukaryota > Metazoa > Chordata > Mammalia > Rodentia > Cricetidae > Peromyscus > Peromyscus leucopus. The sequence goes on along the minus strand of NC_051075.1, from coordinate 51,962,474 downwards.
TCATTGATAATCTTGAAAAAAAAATTATGAAAGAAATTCTAAATTCTCAGGTAGTGTCTCTACATTCTATGCCAAGGCTTGTGATTTTTCAAGATTGCTACCAAAGAGATCAAATGAAGTCCACATTTATCTGTACTTGCTTGTAAATTCCAAGATTTAAAAATCATTTATTTGTAGCAGGGCATGATGGCACACGCCTTTAATCCCAGCACTCGGGAGGCAGAGGCAGGGGGATCTCTGTGAGTTTGAGGCCAGCGTGGTCTACAGAGTGAGTTCCAGGACAGCCAGGGCTACAGAGAGAAACCCTGTCATGACAAACAAAACTTTTAAAAAATTACTAATATTCATGTGTTTGAGTATTTGGGGGTATAGTTCTATCAGTGATTAGTACCCTTGGAGGCCAGAAGCAGACATCAGATCCCCTGAAACTGCCTTTGTGGACAGCTGTGAGTTGCCATTTGAGTCATGGAAGGTGAATTCAGGTCTTCTGCAAGAGTAGTGAGCTCTCCATGTCTCCAGCCCCAAGCTTCTGGGTTTTTATGACCCGACCTTCCTTATCTTTTGTTTTTCTCACCAAGGTTTTTCTATTTTCTTTTTTCTTTTTTTTTTTTCTTTTTTTTTTTTTTCTGGTTTTTCGAGACAGGGTTTCTCTGTGTAGCTTTGCACCTTTCCTGGGACTCACTTGGTAGCCCAGGCTGGCCTCGAACTCACAGAGATCCACCTGGCTCTGCCTCCCCAGTGCTGGGATTAAAGGCGTGCGCCACCACCGCCTGGCCGGTTTTTCTATTTTCTTTGTGTTTTTTGAGTCAGCAAGAAATTCTTCTTGGTCCCGATGTTACAAAGGCACATCCTTTGCTCTGAAATTTTTGTTCTTTTGGGTTTTTAAAAAAATTTACAGCCGGGCGGTCAGAAGAGGGAGCTGGCTCTCCTGGAACTGGAGCTGGCAATGGTTCTGAGATAACGTGTGGGTGCTGGGAACTGAACTTTTCTGCAAGAGCTGCAAATGCTACTAACTGCTGAGCCATCACTCCAACATGATCTTTTAATTAGTTTATACATTAAACTTTATTTCTGCTTAATGGTTGATGCATATTCCAACTATGCAAATACACCTGCTTGCTTGGAAAAGTTATTATACATGTTCCTTTCATACACCAACACACACCACACATCTTTATAAACTGCCACACTGTACAGACATTATTATTAGTATTAGTAGTACTATGTTTTTTGAGACAGGGTTTCTTTGTGTAATATCCCTTGCTGTCCTGGAACTAGCTCTGTAGACCAGGCTGGCCTCAAACTCAGAGATCTGCCTGCATCTGCCTCCCAAGTACTGTGATCAATAATGTGCACCACCATTGCCTGGCACATTCCCATATTTTGTTTGTTTGCTTTTTGTTTTTGAGACAGGGTTTCTCTGTGGAGCTTTGGAGCCTGTCCTGGAACTCATTCTGTTGACCAGGCTGACCTTGAACTCACAAAGATCAGCCTGCCTCTGCCTCCTGAGTGCTGGGATTAAAGGCCTGTGCCACTACCACCTGGCCACAGTCGTATGTTTTTAACATCTGTAGTTCATCTCAAGTGTAGACATATGAAAACTCAATTTGTTGATGTAAAACAGTTCAAGGAGAATAAGAAATAGTTTATTTTGAACCCAAACCTGGATGAGGGTGCTCCAGGCACATGGATTAAGGTTGTCCCAAATACCATGTTCCTACATGGTAATAGTCCCATCAAGTTTTCATGGAAACACGTGGTGGTCTGAATGAAAATCCCCCCCCCACAGGCTCCTTCATTTGAATACTTGGTCCCCCACTGGTGACACTGAGAAGGACTAAGAAGGATGGTCTTGTTGGGGGAGGTGTGTCACTGGGCTCTGAGGTTTCCAAGGCCATCATTTCCAGTTGTCTCTCTCTGCCTTGTGCTCCCTGATCAGATGAGAGCTCTCAGCTACTGCTCCAGAGCCACGCCTGCCTGCCTGCCTGCCTGCCTGCTGTCATGCTCCTGGCCATGATGATCATGGACTCTAGCCTTCTGAAACTGTAAGTAAGCCCCCAATAAACTCTTTCTTTTATTTGTTGCCTTAATCGTGGTGTCTTATCACAGCAATAAAAAAAGTAACTAAGGCATAACAAGAACAATGCCCTCCTCCTCCCAGAAAGATCACAAATTGTGTGGTGGTAATCTAATTGTACTGAAATATTATTTTGATTGTATGTTAATAAATAAAGTTGTCCGGGGGTCAGAGCTATTAGAGCCATAGCAAGAGTGTGGCGGTGGTGGCACATGCCTTTAATCCCATAGATATCTGTGTGTTCAGGGATATAGCCAGCATTGGAGACATATGCCTTTAAGACCTAGGGGGCTGTACATTCAGACAGTGACGAGGCAGTCATGTGTTTGGGTTTACAACCAATGAGAAGGCAGAACAACATACTATAAAAAAACGAACCGACAGGAAGTAGGTCTCTTTTCGCGAAGCTGGGACAGCAGGAGGAAGGGTGAGATTTTAGCTCTGAGCTCTGACCTCTCGGCTTTCTCTTTTACATTGTTTCTGTGTTTCTTATTTAATAAGACGGTTGGTTACATCAACAAAATTGGGTTGGAGAAAGTAGTTAACAATACTTGTTGCTTACCCAGAGACCCAAGTTCAGTTCCCAGCACCCATGTTGGGGCTCACAACTGCTGTAATACTGGCTCCAGGGAATCTGATGCTCTCTTCTGGCCTCCTTGAGTACACACACACACACACACACACACACACACACACACACACACACACCAGAAATCAAGGTCCTTTTAAAGCACATTGGTGGGAACATCAAGTAGGTGTGTTAATGGACAACATATTGAGCCTCTGGGTTGGTGGAAGTTAGAGGTCTGCACATTCCAAAAAAAGATTTACCTAAGAGTTACAGGAATGTTGGGTAGGCAGTAACTGGCTATTTTAGGGGCTAAAGATACTCCCAGATCATTTATTTGGCTTTGGCCTGCAACATTCCAGTTGTCCACAGTCACCTCCTTCAAAGCATATATAGCTTTTCGTCCCTCCTAGAAACTGTAGCTCACCTGTTGTTGAACTTTCTTTGGACCTCCAGCTCCCAAATAATGACATGAAGACTTCTTATTAAGTATGAAAGCTTGGCCTTAGCTTAGGCTTGTTCCCAACTAGCTCTTAAAACTTAAATCCAGCGGGGTGGCAGAGGCGTGGGGGGGGGGGGTGTTTACACACCTTTAATCCCAGCACTCGGGAGGCAGAGCCAGGTGAATCTCTGTGAGTTTGAGGCCAGTCTGGTCTACAGAGTGAGTTCCAGGACAGGCACCAAAACTACACAGAGAAACCCTGTCTGGAAAAAAATAAAATAAAACAAACAAACAAAACCTTCAATCAACCCATTAAATTAATCTACTTTCTGCCACGTTTACCTCTCTTCCATTCTGTATTCTGTCCCATTTCCTCTGTGTTTGGCTGGTGAATTCCACCCTCTCTTCTTCCCAGAGTTCCTATCTCTTCCCAGAAGTCCCGCCTGGCCTCTCCTGCCTAGCTATTGGCTGTTCAGTTCTTTATTAAACCAATTGTAAGGTGTCTTAGCAGAGACGCATCTTCATGGCGTACAAAAAGATTATCCTACAACACTCACCCATTTTTCTAACCAATTGTGGTGGGTTGAGTGGCCCCTAGAGAATCACGCGTGTGAATGCTTGAGCCATAGAGAGTGGCACTCTTAGGAGGTGTGGCCTTGTCGGAGGAAGTGTGTCCCTGCAGGGGTGGGTTTTGAGGTCTCATTTATGCTCAAGCCATACCCAGTGTGAATCTCCTTCTACTGCCTGTGCGTCAAGATGTAGAACTCTCAGCTCCTTCTCCAGCACCATGCCTGCCTACACTCCACCATGTCCCATCAAGATGATAATGGACTAATAACCCTCAGAAACTGTAAGCTGGCATTACAATGAAATGTTTTCCTTTAGGAGAGTCGCCCTGGGGGAGGAGCTACCACATGGAAGCACATTCTGGCAACTATAAAAGGAGAACACAAGTGGATGTCTTGCAGGAGCTCCCTGAGTAACAAGTGGGCTTGTCCTAACACAGACAGATTACAATGTGAAATGGTCCCTGACAAGGGAAACTTAGTTGACTGCAAGTTACAACCAGGAGAGGGTAGAAAAATGTACCTTGGAAAATTAAACAGTGGTAGTGAAACCCGGATTTAACGTCTAGTGACCCCAAGATGCTCTGAACTTTAAATACAGTGTCCTAGTTAGGATACTAGGTTATGACAGATTTAGAATAGGTAGGAAACACAGGTGCCCATGAGGAAGTCAAGGAACGGGATCATGAAAATCTCTTATCAAAGGCCCTTTAGTGCTGATGGATTTTTCGTTTCTGCATAAATATGTAGCTATCCTATTTTAAGGCTGTCTGCCAGAGCCATGTACATTCCAACCATCTTCTACAGCAATATTGGGGCCATCAAAACGTGCAGCACCACGGATTAACTGTTGTGTAAGAAATACAGCATCCTTAAACTAGGATGATCTCCAAACTGCTTTTATCAGCATTTCAACAGCTCAGTGTCATGAACATCCCTGGCCAAACCCCCTAGAACATCTCTCTGTGAGTCACTGAACTCAAGTTCCTCTCAGAGCTGTGGCTCTTTTAACCTGGGAGTTACCTCGGCGTCACCCACACAGGCCTTCAGACTCCGGGCTCAGAGTGGCACTCAAGTCCTGCAAGTTAGAAAGTTAAAAAAAAAGAAAAGAAAAGAAAAGAAAAGAAAGTTCCCCAGTGCTTGCGCTGGCCCATCTTGCCTGAAGGACTGTTCTAGAACAGTCAATGCCAAACGTGAACCTGTGCACAAACACCCTCGGGGCGTACTATCACAAGGAAGATTTCTAGCTCAGGGGGCTTGGGCAAGCCCTGATCCTCTGCTTGCCTAAGCAACCTCATATGTTGCTCCTGAGTTGACCTGCAGTTCAGGGCTCCCCCAGCCATGAACCCAAGTCAGAAAGGCTTTTCTGGGGGCCCCTGACCTCCAAGGACCCCTGGTGAGCGTGGCAGACAGGGAAGAGGGGCCCAGGCACCGCACCCACGAAGCATCCCGGGCTGCAAGCCCAGGAGGAAAGCGGCTCACCTGGGGGCAGGAACAGGGTGGCGCGCACACGGCCCTCGCGCACGGGCACGCGCCGCACCCCGGGAGCCATGAAGTGACGCTCGTGCACCGCCCGCGCCAGCAGCCGCCCGCCGTCGGGCTCGTGGCCGTCCAGCACCTCCAGCTCCACCACGAAGGGCGTCCGCACGTCGCGCTTGACCAGGCGCCAGAAAGGCCGCTCGGGCTCCAGGGCCCAGAGCAGCCCCATGGGCTCGAGCCCCGCGAAGCTGCCGCCCAGCGCGGGCGCGCGCGCCAGGTCCAGGCGGCCGTGGGCGTCGGCGCGGTAGCGCGCGTGGGCGCGGAAGCGCGCGCCTTTCTCGTCGCGCAGGGCGGCGCGCAGCGTGACGGGCTGCTCGGGGGCCAGGCCGCTCACGGCGATGCTCAAAGGCTCGTCCCAGCAGCTGCGCCCCGCGGGCTCCAGGCTTACCATTGGCACCATCCTGACACCTAGAAAAAAAGAGAATGCTGTCTCTCAACTTCTGGAGTCAGTGATCACAAGGGAACCAAAACCTTCGCCCTACTTGTGTGCTTTAGCAATCGCGGTGTGAAACTCTACATATGGTGGCCAGTATACAGAAAAGCTAAGCAATAGTAACGTTTATGTTTTTCAAGGTGATGTTGAAATACAGGTACAAAGCCTGGTTTGATGGGATCACTGTTCCTGTAACAATAGTTTTGCAAAAGTACCTCAGGATACTTTAGCGAGGTGATCCTTAGGAACTTGGCCTTGAACCGTCCTTACCTGGGTATGTTTTAGCCTGTCCTCATGCAGCCCGGAATAGAAGCTGGAACCCAAGTATGGAGTCAGACCACCCAGGGTCATTAATAGCTCGGGAAGGTAAGTAACTGAGCCGCTGAAGGCATGACCTTATCCGTAAAAGGATTATAGGGACAATTTTATGGGCTAACCTGGGATAACGCCCAGCCAGATTGCCCCCCAGCCTAGAAAGACAGGGATAGATTTTTCAACTCAACTCATAGGTTTGGGGTTTTATCAGTCAGTCTTGGCAGGAAACTGGTGCTTATGGGACTGAGTCACTTAAGTTTGTAGATACCATGGCAACATTAAAAAGAGGGGCGGCTAGTAAGGCTTGGCTCTTCACTGAGATCCTCAAGGCAGCAACTGCAACCTAGTGTCAATGCAGACAGGCAGCCCTCACCTCAAAGAATAAGGGGTTTTGTTTGTTTGTTTTCCTGGAACCATGTGATTGATCGTTACCCAGAAATACAGATTGGGGTTTGTTTCCAAACCTTGTTCCAACTGGTAACAGTTCCTTGAAGTTTTTATGGTAACAAACGAAGTCATAAACCAAGGCACTCTTAAGATATTTTGATGCAGGCATCAGCTGGGCAGGTTACCTTACCATACCTACTATGGGCCTCAGGTGCTGCCCGGCGGTGTTCTCAGAGTGGTTGGTGGAAGCTAGGCGTCTGTACCTTGCAAAAGGATTTATCTAACAGCCCCAGGCTGGACGTTAGGTTAAACAGAGAGGTGTTTAAAGGTCGTGCAAGCTGATTTGGCTCTGTGCAGCTAATGATTGCAGACGATTGAATCAACATCAATAACATCAGTGTGGCTTTTTCCACCACCACCCCTCCCCAGGAAATTTAGTTCATATCAGGATGATGATGCAATTGGGAGACAATAAGTAGTTCTGTTTAACTTCTCACCTGGCAGTGTGCCTCGGTTTGGCTGAACACGTCGGCAAGGGAAGGAGATGCTGCCCAGCACTACCATGGTAAAGCCTAATCATTGACTGCGCTATAGACCACAGAGGACTTCTGAGGGGCCGAGCAGGTGGCTTAGTGGATAAAGATCTTGCTGTGTAAGCGTGAGGACTGGAGTTCAGATCCTTGGAAATCTTGTAAAAAAAAAAAAAAAAAAAAAAAAAAAAAAAAAAAAAAACACCAGGCTGGCATGTAATCTCAGGCGCTAGCTGGTCAGCTAGACTAGCTGGAATCGGTGAGCTCCGAGTTCAGCAAGAGACGCTGCCTCCATAAACAAAGTGGAGAGCAATGGAGGAAGACATGGATGTCAGTTTCAGGTCTCCACATGGATGCCCACACGTGTGCATATACACACCACCACATACCACCACACACACCAATCTCCACACATGCAAACACTTATACACACACTCACCCACCATACGAATGTAAAAAGGGACTTCAGGACAAGTCAGAATGAAGCATGGTGTGGTGGTTTGACTGAAAATGGCCCTGCCCCAGGCTTGTATATTTATCTGAATGCTTGGTCATCGGGGAGTAGTGAGTGCGGCTGAGGACCAGGAGGTGTGGCCTTGGAGGAAGTGTGTCACTGGAGGTGGGCTTTGAGGTCTCAGAAGCCAAGCCAGGCCCAATGTCGCTCTCCCTTCCTGCTGCCTGTGGGTCCAGGGTGTAGAACTCTCAGCTCCTTCTCCAGCATCGTGTCTGCCTATACACCACCACGCTCCCTGCCACGGTGATAATGGACCAAACTTCAGAACTGTAAGCCAGCCCCAATTACTTGCTTTTATTTATTTATTTATCTATTTATTTATTTTATTTGGTTTTTCAAGACAGGGTTTCTCTGTGTAGCTTTTGAAGCCTGTCCTGGAACTCACCTGCCTCTGCCTCCCAAGTGCTGGGATTAAAGGCGTGTGCCACCACTGCCCAGCCTAAATGCTTTCTTTTATAAGAGTTGCTATGGTCATGGTGTCTCTTTGCAACAGTGGAACACTGACTAACACATGATTAGCCAATTTATTAAATAGAGATAAAAGAAAGTACACCTTTTTAGATCTATACATGGGCATATTGAGAGATGAATACTCTTACATGTCTTCATAATGGTTATTTACATGATTCTGTGGATTTTTAAGTTGTGCTGTTCAAAGGATACGATTTACAAGTCTTAAAATTAAACTAATTTTATTTTTATTTTTAAAATTCTTTAGGTTTTTTTTTTTTCTTTCAGAATTTCTTGCTATGTAACCCTGGCTGCCTAGAACTCACTCTGTTGACCAGGCTGACCTTAAACTCAGAGATCTGCCTGCCTCTGCCTCCTGAGTCCTGAGATTAAAGATATGTATGCCACCACACCTGGCTGAGATTAAGCAAATTTTATAATTCAGTAAAAAGTACACTAGCTGGCTTACTTTTTCCTTATCTTAAAGAATTTCCCTAGGGCTGGGGAGATAGCTCCATCCATAAAACACTTGCTGCAAAAGTATGGGGGCCCGTGTTGATCCCCAGAACCCACATTAAAAGGCTAAGTGCAGTGTGTGCTTGTAGACCCAGTACTGGGTGTGTTGTGGGAGGCCACCAGAGATGACCACTCAGACAGTTTGTAGCCAAAATTGAAAGTCTTTATTCCATCTAGCTGGGGCCATACCCAGGTATTCAGGGGCCTGGGTGTGCTGAGTATCCAGAGCACAGGGTTTTTAAAGGCAGAAACCACTCCTGGCATCTGGATTGGCAGCCGCCCAGGGGCTCCACAGAAGCAGGCAGCTGAGGCTAAGGGTTAGCTGTAGAAGTTTGCACACAAACACCCTGAGTTAGCTGGGACATCCTGACCTCGGGCTCCTAGAATAGACTCGGGTAATTTTCCACGAGATTCTCCATCAAAGAGATCAGATTCTAGTTAAACCTGAAATGGCCTCTGCAAGAACACAAGATGGAGCGACCTCTGTACTGTCTTGCCCCGTCACAGGGAGATAAAGACAGGTGGATCCTTGGGGCTTGCTGGCCCCGTCAGTCTAACCTAATCCAATAAACCTCAGGTCTCGGTGAGAGACCCTGTCTCAAAAAAAAAAAAAAAAAAAAAAAAAAAAAAAACCAAGTACACAGCTCCTGAGGAACAGCACCTGAGGCTGACCTCTGACCTCCAAAAGTACACACACAGGATTGCTTACACCCCCACATGCTAACAAACAAAATGAAGTAGAATAAGGTAGAAAAGATCAATTATTAGATACTGATTTGTTGATTTATTTAGCAATTCACTCAATGCACTGCTTGTACTGCCTGTGTGTGAAGCGTGACTTCACTTGATACCCGGAATAGAATGACCTGGAAATACAGCTGAAACAATGGGTCATTGCCCTAACAGCCTGTGGACTGCCGGGGGTGGGGTGGGGAGAGGTGGACGGGAGGGGGGGGTTGCTTCTGTAAACTCTTGGTCGCTGGACTGCCCCATGTTGTGGTTTTAGAATATAAAAGGAAAGCACAGACTGGGTCAGAGTTGGGAGCGCTCAGGAGCTGTCCTGGCTGTCCCCACTGGTGACATCTTCCTCCTCTCTCACTGGTGTCAGGATGCTTACTCCAGAAAGATTCCTGCAGCCTAAGGAATGTTCTTTTTTTTTTTTTTTTTTTTTTTTTTTTTTTTTTTTAGGAATGTTCTTTTTTAAACAAAATTGTAAGATGTGTTTTAAACAAGATTTGTGTGTGTGTGTGTGTGTGTGTGTGTGTGTGTACATACAGGTGCTTCCAGAGGCTGGATGAGGGCATTGGATCCCCTGGAACCTGAGTAATAGGTGGTTTCAAGCCAGCTGATGTGGGTGCTAGGAACAGGCCCTCCCTGGTCCTCTCCAAGAGCAGCAAACACTCTTATCTACTTAACCCATCTTTCCATCCCGCAAGATGGTTTTATGATGTACATTATTAAAGGTTAGTGAAACCTTTGCTTTGCTCAGATGCTCAATGCTGGTCAGCTGAAAAATTAGCAGTGACTGGCATTGTTGAGGTGAAAGCTTCTGGAAAGTGCTTCCTGAGAGGCTGCACCCAGAAGCTGTGTTCTAGATATGAGGAAGGTTGTTCTTATACTGACAGCTGGACTCTGAAGTGTAAGAGTCATCCAGTTGGGACTGGTTTTGAGGACATGCAGGGGTCATGGAGAGCAGTCGAGGCTTGGCAGTCTGTGGCAGGAAGGGCTGGTGTCCCCGAAGAGAGCCCAGGAGAGGCCATTGGTGAAAGTGCAGCCCAGTTGCAGCAAGGGACCCCAGCAGTTTTGGAAATGCCAGCACCATGGGATGGAGGACCACCAAGAACAGCAGCAGCAGTGGAGTGGAGCCAGCCAGGCCTAGATGACAAGCTGTGCGTGCCACAGAGAGCAGAGCTGGAGTGTTGCTGGAGGGCTTCTCTCCAGGTTCCCCAAGCCCTGCAGTCCCACAATACACTTATAAAATAATCACTCAGACGCTTATCACTTATAACTGTATGGCCGTGCAGCTTCGCTACTGCTATCCCCATTATAATCTATACCTGCCACCTGTGCTACCTTCTCACATGCTGCTTGTCCTGCAGTGCTGCAGTGTCTCCCCCTCAGCCCGATCCCGAATCTCCTCTCCCTGTCCCCCTCTCCTGCCTGCACCTACTTCCTGCCTGTCACTGGCCATCAGTGTTTTATTTATATAGAGCAGTATCCACACAGGAAGTGACCAGGCCCTTTGGAGGAGCCCGGAAGATCGTGAGTGGATCCTAGATAATTGGGTATTGAGTTGTTTATGCTGTTGGGAGTTGGTTCTGCTTTGTTCGGATTGTGACTGTGCCCTGGTTCTTCCCTCATGAAGAAAGTGTTGAACTTAATTTTGATTTTTACAGGAGCCCACAGCTGAAAGACTTTGAACTTTTTGAAGAGATTGGATATTTTAAAGAGACTGAGGGATTGGTTTAATAGTGCGCCTTTTGGAGCTCACTTGGTTGGCCTGAGAGAGGAGTGCTTTTAAAGTTATGTTTTATATTGTGATATCAATATTAATGTGCCATCTTGGGGATAGATGAGAGAGGACAGGCTTTAATTGAAAAGCGATGTGCTGTGTGTCAAGTTGAAAAGGGGTCAGTTGTCCTGGCTGGTTTTAGGTCCACTTGACACCAGCTAGAGTCATCAGAGAGGAGGGAGCCTCAACTGAGAAAACGCCTCCATCAGACCCAGCTGCTGGGCATTTTCTTATTTAGTAATCAATGGGGAAGGGCCCAGAGCATGGTGGGTGGTGCCCCCCCCCAGGGCTGGTGGTCCTGGGTTCTATAAGCAAGCAGGCTGAGCAAGCCATGGAGAGTGAGCCAGTAAGCAGCACCTCTGCACCTCTCCATGGCCTCTGCCTCCAGGTTCCTGCCCTGCATGAGTTCTGGCTCTCACAGCTTTGGTTGATGAGCTGTTACAAGAACTGTGAATGAAACAAACCCTCTCCTCCCCAAGTTGCTTTTGGCCATGGTTTCATGACAGCAGTGGGAACCCTAAGTAGGACAGTGGGTGAGCTCCTGAACGGGCCGATGAGGCAGAAGTCATTGGCTCTATCTCAGGAGCCATTTGGGTGTGGCCCATGTCTGGGTGGACTTCTGGCCCTCGTGCTATTTTGTTGAGTAGACAATATTATCGTATCAGCTGTTTTTCTTGAGACTAGACATTTGGATAAGGTTCCAGGGACCATGAGGTGTTAGGTTCCAGATGTCTATCTATATCATGCCTTTTAAGCCACTGGGGCCAGGCTCCAGGTCGTCACAGCTGGCTTGTTAAAGCCCGAGAATTTAGCCTTTGTTTGGGGGCCTATTGTTTCTACACCAAGAGCCAAGTTCCCCAAACAAACCAGCTTCCAGTGGCCTGAGGATGGAACCCCTGGTCTTTATCTTTACACCAAGCCTCTGACATACCCCACAGGTATTCATAAGGAATTGCCTGGACCACCACAGAGGCCAAATCTGCAATGACTGACATGTCTCATCCAGAATAGGATTTCCAGATGACAGACAGGTCACCTTAAGTCACTTGCAGATTACTTAGAGTGTGTACTACAGCCATCAATGCTGCCTTCACAGCTGTGGTGTACTGTGTGGGGGTGATGACATGAAAAAGTCTACATATATAAGTCTACAATCAGCGGCAACCACAAGATAGAGCCCACATAGACGAAGGACCATTGTTTATGCTTTCAAGACCATGTTTTTTAATTGTTTGTGTGTGGGGGGGGGGTATGAACAGGGGGGTATGAACACGTGTGTGCGGGTGCTCAAGGGAGTCAGAGGAGAGCTCTGGGTCTCTTGGAGTCACAGTCAGTTGTGAGCTGTTTGGTTCAGGTGCTGGGAAGCAAGTGTAGGTCCTGTAAGAGCAGTGTGTGCTCTGAACTGCTGGGCCATTGTACCAGCCCCTGTTGATGGTGGTTTAAGCAATAGGTAATCATTTATTTTTTTAATCAGCCATTTAGCAAATAATGACTGAACTCCAGTGATGAAACAGTGACTTGGCCTTTCTTTCAGAGCTCCAGCTCTTGCCACCTGCAGACTGAGCCATGACAGGAGATCAGCTTCTGCCACACCTGACATTTTCTATATCATTCCCCTCCCAGACTGATAAGGCCTGCATTAAAAAAAAAATTGGGGGGTAAACCTTCACATTGATATTAAACACATACACACACACACAACACACACACACAAACACACACACACAGTGGAGGCTATTCCCAGGAGAGACCTGCATTAGAAATGTTTGCTGCAGGCCATAAAAATATACAAAGTAGGATCTCAGCTGATTATGACAAAGCTAATACCTGGAAGAAGCCAAGGGCCTTCCAGAGGTCAAGCTGAGGCTCAAGGAGCCTTGGTGATATTTGGCTTTTGATTATCAGCCGTTTTCTGCTATGAGTTTCTTGAGAATGTAGCTTTCCCATCATTTATTGGGCACCATTTCCCCTCTACTAAAGACTATTTAGATAACCTTGTGCGCGGACAGCTATGCACAGCCAGAACCCCAGTTCAAGCCTCCCTGTAATTATCATCATTGGCAACATCCGGCCAGGTCCATCCCCAGATGGAGAAAAGGACCTTATCAGAGATACCTCTGTACTCTCTAGAACAAACTTAAGCATCCAGGCTACCTGTTTGAGAAGGCCTGGCAGATGTGCCAGTTAAGCTCTACTTCCTCCTTTCCCAAACCTTACCTCTAGTTCCAGATCTCCCTTCAACTATCACCAGAGGCATCTAGCTGTACACAGGTTGCCTAGCAACTGAGCACACTTTCCCCCACCCTGCAGAAAAAAACGGCAGATAGCTTGGACAGATAGGAGCCACAGGAAAAAAGAAGACAGTTTTATTTTCTCACATTGACCTAGCAACTTAGAGATTTTTAACATTTTCTACCAATCATGTTTAAGATTATAGTTGAGCACATAAGATCTCTCTTCTTAGATATTACCCAAATTTAGTCTTTAGTTAATTCATTAGTCACTTTCCCTTTGGGTTGCAAATGATAATTAACAATTACTGCCCCTCTGTGTGATTCTTATCACCTCTCCGTTTGACCCTGGAAGCCTGACAATGATTGCCTGAGGAAACTCTTACCTGCCTTTATGACCACACAAGAATTCAAGCCTGGTGATCTTGCTTGACCAGGGGACTGTTATTGCTTGGGTTTGTTTGTAACTGGACTCCGGAGAGACTTAGGGAAAATGGAGAGATGGAGAACGGAGAGGGACAAGGAGGCTTTTGACCAGAGAGAATGGAATGGGGGGACAAGATGGAAGATGAGGAAGAGTCAGATGGGGAAGTCCTAGCTGGGTAAGGACAAGATGAAAAGGACCTAGAAGAGGCAAAATTTAGACGAGAGAACTTAGAGGGAGCAGTAGATAAATATAGAGAGAAATCAGGCAAGAAAGGAGCTAGGCACGAGAACAGAACTGAAGCTGTGTATATAGGATGTTATGCCAGAGGAATTAAAGCAAGTGGACTACAGAGCTTGGTGTGCTGAGATTCTATTTTCCAAAAATAGTCCTCGCCATTCATAGTTTCTCTCCTGAGCCCCTGGGAAGTATTAATATTAAGGCTTGTCCCTCTAATATTATACAAGAGATGTTAAATAAAGTAAAACTTAAATAAAATCACAGTTTTGCTGGCATTGTCCCCTCTTCACCACCCAAGTGTTTGTGGAAGAAAGTCTGGAGTTGCTGCCATGCATCCAACTGGGCCATGGCATGAGGCTTAGGCTCCCCTCCAAAGACGATATTAGCACCCACCAGGAGGTGCATGCCCGCCTTGCACAGGGGGAAGTAAGGGGGCTCAATATAATGCCCCGCTTCCGGGTAGCAGATGATCTGGGGCTTCTCCTTCCCATGGGCCTGCAAGCGTTTGGAGATCTCATTGGCATAGAATTCGCTCTTCCAATTGTGGTCATCCTGACCTACAATCAACAGGAAGGTCGTGTCTGACCTTTCCACGGGGATGAAGCTCTTCTGTTCTACCAAAGGGCTTTGCAGACCTTCCACAACATCCTGGAGGCCATCTTTGGTCATTCTGACTCGATTTCTCAGAAGAGACACTGGAGGGATCGTCTCATCCTTGTACTTTATGGTGTTTCCAACAGCAGCCACAGAGCCATTAATAATGACAGCAGCTTTGATGCCCTTCAGGAAGGAGGCCATCGCAAGGCCAAGTTCACCCCCTTTGGAAATGCCAAGCACTCCAACTCCTGGACCTTTTACCTGAGAAAGACACAGACGGAAAAAAATGAGAACGAGCCCACATAAGAGGTAGGTCAGTGGGTGGCCCTGAGCCTGAGTATGACTCTTTGCCATCCTGACTTTGGAAGGGTCATGGGCATCTGCGAAGCTCAGAGTCTACCTGCCTCTCAAAGGAGAAATCCCAGGAAAAGCCCTGTTTGAGATAATTAAATGGCTGGTAATAGATAATTAATGTGCCTGGTATATATATCTGTGTATATAAAGTCACAACCAGGTGTATATGAACAAAACAGAATCAACCTAAGCTGCTTTGGAAGGTTCTGAGTCACTACTAATTTCTTTCTGTATTTATTTTCTTTCTAGTAAGTGGTGATGGGTACTGAAGTGTTTACCGAGTTCGTAAGTGCTGGACTGATCCAGACAATTATCAGCAGATAATGTTTCAGTCTCCAGAATCAGGCTTCCCCCCTTTATTTTGTGTCAGCGTTCCCCATCAGTTGGGCAACTTCACAAACACGGAATTCTACAACTGCTTTTCCCTGTCCCCTCGCTCTCCATCCCTGTCCCTACACTGTATCTATGATCATGTGTAGACGTGGCCTCGTCTTCTCTGCCTGTCCATGCTGGGTCCACACCCACCAGTATTTGCTGAATGGATAAATACAATCCTATCAGTAAATGACAGGCACATTCCAAGAGCATGGGTCACTTAATGCGCACAACAAACCCGGAGGCTGGACACAAAATCATAGACACAAGACTGTGACACAGCTAAGGTGACAGACACGATGGTTTGTCTCGACCACCTCAGTGTGGGCGGGAAACGGACATTGCTGGAGGTAACCCTCTCCCCTCAGCAATCTGGGTCGCCCTATGAGAGATTCAGACTTCCATATACCCACCTTTTCTTTTTTTTTTCCGGAGCTGAGGACCTGAGGAACCCAGGGCCTTGCGCTTGCTAGGCAAGCGCTCTACCACTGAGCTAAATCCCCAACCCCAAAATTGAATTAGGAAGACTTTTTTTTTTTTTTTTTTTTTAAGGTTTATTTATTTATTATGTATACAGTGTTCTGCCTGCATGTATGCCTGCAGGCCAGAAGAGGGCACCAGATCTCATTGAAGGTGGTTGTGAGCCACCATGTGGGTGCTGGGGATTGAACTCAGGACCTCTGGAAGAGCAGTCAGTGCCCTTAACCACTGAGCCATCTCTCCAGCCCATCACCTTTTCATGCTCCCTGAAATCATCCCCAGTTAAATATACTTTGCTCTGTGGAGTTGGAAAAGACTAAATACTGATTGTTATAAGGCTTCAAGCTACTGGGTTGCAAATCCAACTTTGACTTGAGGAGGCACTTGGGACCCCAAATTTTAAACTGAAATACTGTATCAGCCAACCTGGGGGTGCCTGAGCAGGTAGTTCACAGCTTCCTCAAAGTACTCCAGGTGAAGGTTATCTATGTCCTTGGGGAGGTCATCGTAGTTATAATAAGCCAGAGCCATGACAGCAAAACCCTTCCCAGCCAGCAAACTAGCCCGATACTCCAGAAGGCCACCTCCAAGTCCAAAAATGTCCACGATCCCCGGAAAGGGTCCAGGTCCTTGGAAAGAAAAGCAAAAACAAAACATTCCCACCTTGCAGATTAATTTCCAAATGTCTTGGTACCTCATTCTTCTGTCTATGCAAGGGGCAGGGGAAGGACATGGGACATCCGAGCCTCTCTTCTTCCTTTTTTTCAAACTGTGTCCTGTTGGGTGAATATCAGTGTGAGATCTGGGACCTTACCTTGTCAAAAATGCCAGACAGGGACGCTGCCCTCCCCTACTGCCTCGACTCACACTTGTGGGTGGTCCAGCTGTCCTCAGGTCAGCAGCACAGTACAGAATGTGCAGCAGCCCTGAGTGGCCAGCACTGGTGACTTTCCGGGTGCCAAAAGGTGCTAGATGTCCCTAAACCAATGGCTTGGAATAAGTATGTTTCAAATTTTAGCAACACAGAAAAATTTTTTTGGAACCTTACAACTCAGAATCTAATGGCTTGAGTGCCCAAGTTTTGTGATATCAAATCGTCATTGGTCATCTTGGAATCTGGAAAACAAATTCTCACAACACCCACACTTTCTGTGTCCAAGGCTTATGATTTTCAAAACCATCAAATTGAAGCCACATTTCATGTACATTTGCAATTTTTAATTGGTGTAAAATTTATATTGTAGCTGAAGGTTTTCCTGTGCCTCGCCTGGGTTGCAGCCGCTCAGACCCAAGTAAACACACAGTGGCTTATGTTAATTAAAACTGCTTGGCCAGTAGCTCAGGCTAACCACTGACTAGCTCTTACACTTAAACTCAGCCCGTTTCTGTTAATCCATATGTTGCCACCTGTTCTGTGGCTTTACCTGTGTGCCATTACATGCTGAGCCCTGGGCAGCAGGCTGGCCTCTCCTGACTTAGCCTTCCTCTTCCCAGCATTCTCCTTGTCTGCTTATCCCACCTATACTTCCTGCCTGGCTACTGGCCAATCAACGTTTTATTAAACCAGTGTACAAAAGCATTATCCCACAGCACTAGATATTTATTTATTTAGAAACAGTCTCATGTAGCCCAGGCTGGCATTGGTAACCTTAAACTCCTGACCTTATGGCCTCTACTTCCCCATTGCTGGGGTTATAGGCATGGGCCACCACATCCTTTTTGGTACTGGGGATTAAATCTAGGGTCTCCTGGGTCCTAGACAAACACTTTACTTTTCATGTGTAGTAAAGTTTTAAAACTGAAGACCCCAGGTGATTATTTTTGTTCCTAATTGGAGGTGTGTGCTGTGTTTGTCCGTTGGAAAACACACTGAGGAATAGATCATAATTTTTTTTTTTACTGATTATTGAGGTTGTTGCTTTTCTTCCCTTATATTACAGTGCTGATAAATACTGTAAACTCCAAGAGCTAGGACTATGTATGCCAATTATATGCCCGGGTTATATATATTGTTTATAAATACAAACAGTTGATCTCTTAGAACAGTAAAGTCATATTCACATTCCTGAAAACTTTTTTTCTTTCACACATCAATATCTCCTGCACACCGCTACATCCTCCTCCAGAGTCACACAGACTTGGCTCATTTTTGATAGTTTCAGGTCGTCTGAAAAGCTGGATGTAGATAGGAACACTCCTAGAGGAGATAGGAACATCCTCTGGTGGGCGCCTGAGTTGTTTTCTTAGATGCGGAAAACACACTCAGAGATTGGAGCAAGAGAGTATCCTGGGCGTGGAACAGCCACAACAAAGGGCATTCTGGGAAGTTTTACAAAGCGGAGCTGGACTCGGTGGCTGCAGTTCTCACTGAATACAGATATGAGTGAGCCAAAAAAGGTCAGACTACAACATGACAGAGATCTTGGGCTATGGCAGGGAACTGTCAGTCAACCAGCCCAACTGATTACAGACTGTGAAAGTATACAGAAGGGAGAGAAGGGATTTCACAAACCAGGCAATGGTGGTGAACTTAGGAAGGAAGCATCCCAGGGTCTTCAGGGAAATCTGAACTTTAAAAATAGCGTTCTTATTGGGAGGGAGGTCAGGCCTTCAGACTAAAACTGAAGGAAACACAGTTGCCCATGAGGCCGGTAATAATAACTTCCCATGCAGGAGAGACCTTTTATTATGGAAAATCTTGAGTTCTGGAATACTTTTATTACTACTTAAATATGTAAACAAGTAAACACATTAAAGCATTTTAAAGTTTTTAGCCGAAGAACCACTTTCTCAGGTTTCAACATCACTTCCACGCCACTCGAACTTGCAAAACTCAGTTTTAATTGTTCTATAAGAAGAGCCATGATGTCCTTATCCTTAGACCTTCCCTAAATTGCCATTTCTGTCCTCATTTCAAAGGGACGGGAAACAACTGGTCAAATCCCCTGTGATTCACTAAACTTAAGTCCCTCTCAGAGCTGTGGCTCTTGTACCCCGGGAAAGAGTTACCTCGGCATCACCCAAGAAACAAAACTCCACGGCCCTCCACACCTACGCTTTCACATTCCGAGCTCAGAGTCCTGCAAGTTACAAAGTTCCCCAGTGCTTGCGCTGCCCCAGGTTGCCTGAAGGACTGTTCTAGAACAGTCAATGCCAAACGTGAACCTGTGCACATCCACCCGCGGGGCGTACTATCACAGGGAAGATTTCTAGTTCAGGAGGCTTGGGCGAGCCCTGATCCTTTGCTTGCCTAAGCAACCTCAGATGTTGCTCCTGAGTTGACCTGCAGTTCAGGGTTCCCCCAGCCATGAACCCAAGTCAGAAAGGCTTTTCCAGGGGCCCCTGACCTCCAAGGACTCCTGGTGAGCGTGGCAGACAGGGAAGAGGGGCCCAGGCACCGCACCCACCAAGCATCCCGGGCTGCAAGCACAGGTGGGAGGCGGCTCACCTGGGGGCAGGAAGAGCGTGGCGCGCACACGGCCCTCGCGCACGGGCACGCGCCGCACCCCGGGGGCCATGAAGTGACGCTCGTGCACCGCCCGCGCCAGCAGCCGCCCGCCGTCGGGCTCGTGGCCGTCCAGCACCTCCAGCTCCACCACGAAGGGCGTC
Organism: Peromyscus leucopus; assembly: GCF_004664715.2. NCBI lineage: Eukaryota > Metazoa > Chordata > Mammalia > Rodentia > Cricetidae > Peromyscus > Peromyscus leucopus. Next base: position 51,943,315 of record NC_051075.1, on the reverse strand, counting down.
CGCACGTCGCGCTTGACCAGGCGCCAGAAAGGCCGCTCGGGCTCCAGGGCCCAGAGCAGCCCCATGGGCTCGAGCCCCGCGAAGCTGCCGCCCAGCGCGGGCGCGCGCGCCAGGTCCAGGCGGCCGTGGGCGTCGGCGCGGTAGCGCGCGTGGGCGCGGAAGCTCGCGCCTTTCTCGTCGCGCAGGGCGGCGCGCAGCGTGACGGGCTGCTCGGGGGCCAGGCCGCTCACGGAGATGAGCACCGGTTGGTCGCAGAGGCAACCATCCGCAGGCTCCAGGATCATTGTAGGCGCCATCCGGTTGTGGGCAGTAGATGCGTGCATTGTTTCAGGCGCTGGCTTTGCCCTGGTGCCTCTAGGCCTCCCAGGACTCGCTGTTAGAGCTTTAAGCCCTTCCGGGTTCTTTGGCGGCAGCCTCTGTGCGATGCCCCCTAGCGTTTGTTATATACTGCAGTGTGGGAGATGAGTAATGATTAATCTTGCTTTACACTCTGGTGAGAGGTGAAATCGTGTATAAAAGAAAGATTGAAAAAGATATCGTTCCAAAAACCTGGGTTGTGCCAAAGCAAACCAGGAAACTGTAATTCCAGTAATCCATGAGAAACGGCCATATGCTCTTACTCTTCTTCATGCCCTTACCAAGCCTTCTCTATACTTCTCCTTTCTCTAGACTTTGAGGAACCTGGAGCCACTTCTATAGAAATCAGACCTCCTGGGTCTGCTCCTTAATTACCTTCCAGGTAGTGGTGGTGGCGATGATGATGATGATGATGTGATGGCGGTGGTAGTTTTGAAATACTGTTTGACCTGGCTCAGGGTGACCTTGAACTTGCTATGTTACTGAGGCTGGCTTAGAACTCCTGATCAAGATGCATAATTAATTGACCTTAACTGAAGCGTTTTCCTGGGATGACTCAGTGGGCTAACATGTTAAAACTGTGCTAATACCAAGCAGGGAACTGATGTTTTCCAACTCAGCTGAGTGTCAGTTTGAGGCTGTATCAGTCAGAGTTCAGGCAAGAAGAAAGTTTACGCAGACAGGGTTATTTGAAAGGGGTTTGTAAAGGGACTTATGACCACAGCATGGACATCTGCCATGTAGAAACAGAGACCAAGGTTAGAAGGTTAGAGTTAACGCTGGGAAGCTGGGAATAGAGAAATAAAAGGGCTTGTTGCTGGACAGGAGACAGCTAAGCTGGGCCAGCGTTGGCAGCCAGACTGGCTTCCCCTGAAACTCCTTAGTAGCACAGGCAAGGGCATTTTTGCCCACTGGTATATTCTTGCTTCTGATGCACCTAATTGTAGCTGACTAAATTTTAAAGGTGGCCTCTTAAAAACAAAAACAAACAACAGAGCCAGGCGGTGGTGGCACACACCTTTAATCCCAGCACTCTGGAGGCAGAGCCAGGCGGATCTCTGTGAGTTCGAGGCCAGCCTGGTCTACAGAATGAGTTCCAGGAAAGGCGCAAAGCTACACAGAGAAACCCTGTCTCGAAAAACAAAAAAAAAAAAAAAAAAAAAAAAACCCAGGGGGTAGGGGTAGGGGCAAACAAAAAACATGACCTATTCCAGACTGCCCAGGCTATGAGTTACATATGAGGTAACCAAGGAAAACCACAGCTATGTGTTGGCGGCCATGGTAATTGTTAACTCTCTGTAGACAGTAAAGGAAAAAGGCCCACGGTAAAGCTATGAGCTGATCACATAACCTAGAAACCAAGAGAGCATAAACTACATGGTTCGAAGACTCCACCCGGGTCTAAGACTCCCAAGACCTTGGAAGGTCGGAGAGGAGCAACACTAGCCAGCCGTAACTACCAGCAGACAGACAGACAGACAGACACGGCCAAGAGCCAATCGTGCAGAAGTCAGAGATGGGCCGAGAAGGGCTTCAACCACCCCTACCTAGGCAAGCATGCGTGAACACCCGTCAACTCCCTGGTTGGGCAGGAAGAATGTGCATAGAATACCTGCCTTCCAATGGCTCAGCTCCCCATGCTCAGAGAATTAACCCATCTTAGTAGGAATTACCTCAATGTTGGTCCACTTTCTTCCACGAGCCCTATAAGAAGTCCCTAGATAAGTTCAGGGATTTTTTTTTTTTCTTATCTTGGGGACCTCTCCCGAAGTCTGTGTGAGCAGAACTTTCCAGAACTCTGCTTTCTGCCATAAATCTTTCAGCTTCATTCTTTAAAGCTTTCTGCCAATAATATCTACTCTTCAACTTTCGTTGGAGAATTCCATTCTTCAACTTTCCTCAACCAAGGACCCAGAGCTGACTCCTGAGTTACAGACATCTCAGATGAGGAAGATGAGGATGTCTTCCTCAAAGTTAGGAACCCCCCCCCCCTTTTCTTTAAACAATCAAAAACAGACGAACAGTCCCGGAAGCCCTAAAGGGCTGAGGCAGAGGACTGCCTGGGAAGAGCTGCAGATTTTAGAAGGATGCGCCAAGCAGCCCAGGCGATGATTCAGCCTGGTGAGAAGAAATACCTTCATCTCACGCTCCTCTTGTCCTACAATGCATTTCTGCCTGAGTCCCATCATAGTTTCACAAAACCTAAACAAGGAGCAGGAGGAAGAAGAGGGGGGGGGGAAGCAATCCAAGGCTCAATGAATTGTGATTTTTAAAAGTTGTACAATTAGACCTCAGGTCTGAAGTTTCCTCCAAAAGGCAGCTGTGGCCAGATGTGGGAAACTTGGCTAGCAAAGAGCTTGCTCGTTTAGTATATCCCTCAGCACAGAGGCGGAAATATATATAGCCAGGCAGATGCAGAAAGTCGCTTTCTACTGCCCTTGCCCATGCTGTGAAGACACAAATGGCTTCTGGCACCTGAGAGAGAAGCAGCTGAGGAGGCGACCCAGGTCTTGCCATGCCTAGTACCTTTGCTGGGGAGTCCTGGTGCTGGGAGCTGCTTGAAGAGGTTAAGGGGTGCTGCTCAGGTGTTACTCGTACCTTTCCACAGACAGTTGTGAGAGGAATTGGCTCTACGCGGACTTCACCAATTCCAGGCACCCAGTGAAATGGCTGCCCTAAATACCCAGATGACAGGCTGTCTCCAGAATTAACCCAAAATACGAATTCCTGTGCACCTAACTAGAGTCAAGCTCACGTCGTGAAGAGGCAGAATAGTTTTTCTGATCTAGAATAGCATTTCTCTGGCGACTTATGATCAAGACACTCCCAGAGGGTTTCTCTCTCAGAGGTCTCCAGAAGTCTCCCTGACTAAGGGACATGGGGTTCTGAACTCTGTGGAAAAGGCGGAGTTGCTGAACCTGGCATCTGGGTCAGAACTCATCCTGTCTGGACTGGAGTTGAGACATGTTTATTTGCCACTAGGTCCCCATGAGGAAAAACATTGGAGAAGTGACATTTCTCGAAGCACAGGTGAAAGGTAAGCTCTCAGCTGCCAAGTGGGGCAAAGTGCTGTCCACCTGTAGCATGCATTGCGGCTAAAAAGAGGCATGGTTAGAGACGTCAATCAAAGGCAGTAGATCGGAAAGGCCATTGTTCAGAATAGTTCCTATGGTGAGGCGCAGGAGACGGAACTAAATGTAAAACTCAGTCATCCGTGTTAAAATACCAGTCATGGAACTGAAACTAAGTTGTTCTCTGAATATGTTTCCTGGAGAAACCAGAGAGAAGAAATAGATTCCCCAAGCAGGCCAGGTTCAGGGCAGAAGACCGGAGTCCTGCGGCTCTTCCCTTACATGTGACAGTACCTCCATCTCCACACAAGTAACCCGAAGGACCAATATTACCCATTCCGTTCTCTTTCTACCTTTTCTTCTTTTTTTAATGAAGAAAACCACGTCAAAATGACCAAGCCTCTTTCTGCTCTTTTCCTATGAAACTCACCTCCTCTGTTTGGCTGATGAGAACACCTGTTTAAAGAATGCAGCACTGCCTGCGTCTAGAAAAACAAAATCATGTAAAATCTAAGTTGTTGGAAGTCCCATCCCGTCCCGCCATGTGCCCGCCCTCCCCGCACCCCCCCCCCCCCGCACCCATGACCAAGGAGGTCATCTGGCTAATTGAGAGGACTTTCCCTGTAGACACTGTCACCCTCTAAGTTCATTTACTTCACTGTGGCTCTGAGGCTTGTCCCCTTTTCTGATAAGCCAGGGGGACAGACTCCTGTGCCGTAACTCTGCCCCTCATGTCCCCAGGTCTGATTCTGTTGAGTAGAGCTCTTATGAGTGACGTAGGGGAGCTAGCTCCTTCTCTTCCATTCTTGCTAACATTTGAATGAACGTTTTCCTAAAGATAGCAGTAACTTAATTTCAGGTATATCCCAGAGTCAATAGCACCACGTCAGTTTCTGAATTACTGTATTTAGTCTATGGTGTATGAGATTTCAGCATCAGGGGAAGTTGGCGGGCTGTATAAACATCTCTGCTGTTCTTGGAAACGTGTGTAGCTGTAAAATGTTTTCAAAGTTGAAAGTTCAGATCCTCTGTGGTAGTTTAACCATTCTTAGAGCTGGCTCAATTTTATTCTGCCTTTTTATGTTTTGTAGAGGAGAAGGCTCCAAGGTAGACAGCTTGTGGTCATCCAGCTTGTCCTCGATCTGCTGAAATGCAGCTTATTAAAAGGTAGAGGCTTCGAAAGCCTCACACTTAGCTTTAAGGGACAGTTAGTTTTCCATACCTGTGACAAACCACAGCTACTCAGCTTATTAATACGAGGGAGAAAGGATGGTTTTGGCTCCTGGTTTCAGAGCTCTCATTCCACGGTAGTTGGGCTTTGGGTCTGTGGTAAGACAGAGCACCAGTGCAGGACACCTGTGGCAGAGCAGAGCTGCTCCCTCCCTGCATGGCAGCTGGGAAGCAAGGAGGGAGAGGAGGGGCAAATCCCCCTCAAGGGCATGCTCCCTGTGGCCTCACTTTTCCCACCCACCGGGCTCCACCTCCTAAAGGTTGTACCACTTCCCATTAGCACCACAGACTGGAAACCAAGTCTTTGGAGGACATTTGAGAACCAAGCATAATGGAAAGATTGCCTTGACTAAGGATAATTAATTAAAATGGAAGGCACAGTTTTCAAAATGATCACTGCCACTGTGTGCAAAGTCTTGTCATCCTGGTGACAGCTGGGTGTCCACCTCTCATGATTCACTTCTCAAAACCCTTGTCTTTAAGTCCCCTAGTTGAGAGCTTGCCAAGACCTTTGCCCTAATTTCAGCTGATACTCAAGTTGAGAAATTAAATGTTTTACGGACCATTGATTACTTTTATAGTTTTATGGGATGGCCAATAAGCATTGCCACAGAGTTGGGGCATAGATCTGTTGTATAAACAGAAGAAAACAAGTGTAGTGGTACATGCCTTTAGTTCCAGCACTGAGTAGGCAGAGGCCAGCCTGGTCTACATAGTGAGTTCCAGGACAGCTAGGGCTAATAAAGAAGGAGAGAGCTGACTCCTGCAAGTTATTTTCTGACCTCCCCCCACACACATTAAATGTAATGAATAAATGTGCTTGTAAATAAATGTGTGCTAACATTATGAGAATGCCTTCATTTTTATTGCTTAACAAAAGTTTACTTAAGGCATGTGAACTAGAAGTGATTTGGGTTAATTACTATAATCTAAAGTTTATTTATATGAGTGTCCCTTTATTCATAAGATAATTCGTTGGGAAATATTCTTTTAAGGTGTGTTGCTTTTGTTTATGTTGCATTTGTTTAACTCTGAAGTTGTGTTACTGTGCCTGTGTAAAACACCTGATGGTCTAATAAAGAGCTGAATGGCCAATAGCAAGGCAGGAGAAAGGGTGGGCAGGGCTGGCAGGCAGAGAGGATATATAGAGGGAGAAAACTGGGAGGTAGAAGGAAGTAGCCAGAGAAGGAGGAGGACATCAGGGGCCAGCCACCCAGCTACACAGCCAGACATGGAGTAAGAAGAAACACAGAAAGTTATACAGGAATAGAAAAGGAAAAGCCCAGAGGTGAAAGACAGACAGGATAATTTAAAGTTAAGAAAAGCTGATAAGAAACAAGCCGAGCTAAGGCTGGACATTTATAAGTCAATAATAAGCCTCCATGTGTGATTTATTTGGGAGCTGTATGGTAGGCCCCCAAAAGAGCAAAAAACAACCAACAACAGTAATTAGAACAGAATCCCTTAGGGGATTTTACCATGTGAACAACCGGAAAAAAAAAAAAGTAACATGCACACATGTGGCACACAAACACATATTCCCAAAGATCCGCAGCTTTTATTTTAGAATTCTAGTCACTAGACAAGAGGGGCCGATGAGTTGGTTCAGTGGTCAAAAGCACTAAATATGCAAGCTTGAGAACAGAGGTCATCACTGGAACCCATGACAGGAGAGAACAGGCTCCCCAAAGTTGTCCTCTGACCACCTACACACACACACACACACACACACACACACACACACACACACACACACATGCACGCACGCATGCACGCACGCACGCGCACACACACACGCGCACACACACTAAAAATTAAATTTATGAATTTATTAATACGAATCTAACCCATCTGTATTTCCTACAAAATGAGATAAATTAGCATCTACTATAATCTTTTCAAGGCTGTGGACCTTTTAGGTTAAAACAATCTCCATAGTAATTTAGTTCAAAAGCTTCTTTTCCTATCTTTATTACCCTTTTCCACCCTCAAGTTTAGGGCATAACTCTTACATGTTTTCCTTTTAGCTTGAATGGGACAAAATAACAAGGTTTCAAGTGACCTTGAAGAGAAAAACAAAAAACTTTTGTTTCTTTCTTTGCTAGTTTAATCAACATGATGAGAAGCATTTTCAGAAATGTTTTTTTGGAAAAATTATTTAAAGGCTCTCCCTGCTCCACTGAGGTGGCAAAATAATCACATCTTGTGTTTTCGTTTTGTGTGTGTGAGCGTGGCACATGCACACATGTAAATTCAGGTACATGTGCCTATGCACGCACATGGGCCAGAAGAGGCTCGCTGGTGTGCTCCCCCATCTCTCTCTCTCTCTCTCTCTCTCTCACCTCGCCAGTTCCTCAGCTGATCCTGTTTCCTCAGACTGGAAGCTTCTGAGTCCTCATCCAAATGGATCTCAGCCGAACTGCTTCTCGAAAGCCAAAAAGCTTAACCAGGCTCTAGTTCCTGGTCCTCACACCTTATATACCTTTCTGCTTCCTGCCATTGCTTCTTGGGGTTAAAAGCATGTGCCACCATGCCTGGCTGTTTCTAGTGTGGCTTAGAATTCACAGAGATCTGGATGGATCTCTGCCTCCAGAATGCTAGGATTAAAGGTGTGTGTGCCACTATTTTCTGGCCTCTATGTTTATCTAGTGGCTGTTCTGTTCTCTGACCCCAGATAAGTTTATTAGAGTGTATAATATTTTGGGGGACACAACACCACCACACTTGCACACAAGCATTTTTACCTGCTGAGCCATCTTGCCAGCCCAGAAAAAGTTTTCTATGACATGAGAGTTTTCAGAAATGAAGACACACCAAAAACCCTGTGTGTTTTCATGCCTAGGTGAAGAGTACACAGGCATGTAGAATTATCTGTGAACAAAGCAGACAGGATCTAATAAGTAACCCAACAGGAGACTTTGAATAATTTGCCTCTGTATCTCTGTACCTTCAAGTGTAAGGATGTTCCTAAGGAATGGTAAATAACACCTTAAAAACAAACCAAAAAAAAAAAAAAAAAAACAGCACCAAGAAACCACAATATCTAATCTTTAATACTTTATATTAAAAAGACACATACTCTTTTTTTTTTTTTCTAAGACAGGGTTTCTCATGTAGCTTTGTGCCTTTCTTGGATCTCGCTCTGTAGACCAGGCTGGCCTCGAACTCACAGAGATCTGCCTGCCTCTGCCTCCCGGTGCTGGGATTGAAGGTGTGCGCCGCCGCCGCCGCGCCGCGCACCACCACCACCACCACCACCACCACCACCACTGGGTTGAAGAAATGTACTCTTACTAATGGTACATGGTAGAAAACCCCTTTCCCAACTCCTGGAGCAACATTGGATAGTCCTCTATTTTAAAAATACTATGTAATAACTAAACATAGCCATTTAAGAAAATGAAGCTTTTGAAAAATTAATAGACTGGTTTTTGTTTGTTTTGCTTCTGAGACAGGGTGTTTAGTCACTTTTTTATTGTTGGGATAAAACATCATGACCAAGGCAACTTAGAGAAGGAAGGGTTGGTTCTGGGCTTAGATTCTAGAGGTAGAAGAGTCATCAACCTTCAAAGCGGGGAGCATGGTAGGAGTAAGAGCTCACATTCTATCCACGGACAGGAAACAGGGCATTCAGAGCCGGCCCCTGTGACATCACTCTTCCAGCAAGGCCACATCTCCTAGTCCACCCCAAACAACCGCCAACTGGGATCACATAGTCAAGTGCTTGAGACTTACGGGAGACATCTCATTCACATCATTGCATTCTGCTCCCTCACCTCCATGGTCTCATGGCCTTATCAAAATGTAAAGTGCATTTAGTCCAATTTCAAAAGTCCCTACAGTCTTTCTCAGTCTCAACACTGTTTTAAAATCCAAAGTCCAAGTTTCTTCTGGGGCTCAAGGCAGCCCTTAAGTGTAGACCCTGTAAAATAAAAAATCTTAAAATTACATACGATGGCACAGAATTTCCATTACTGCTCCAGAAGGGAGGAACCAGGACATAATGATGAAATATTGGACCAAAACAAGATGAACCCAGCAGGCCAAGCTTCGCATCAGATGTCAAAGGGCTTCGGTGGCTATGCCCAATGCCTTTCCAGCTTTGCTGCGTACAACATGCTTCTCCCCCTTGGGCTCATTCCTCTCCTTACATGCAATTCCCTTTAGAAAACATCCCACGGCTCTTGAACCTCTAAAATCGTAGGGTCTCCCAAGACTCTACTTTCACAGCTTCATGGGATATTCTCTCAAGGCCTCCATGAAGGGACTACCCTGACACACATTACCTAGCCTCAGAGGCTCTCCTTACCCATGGAGGAAGATGACTAATAACCACACCACAGAGCCCATAGTAGGCTGTCTTTAAATCTCCTCCACCAAAGAAATGAGTCTGTTACTTTTAAATTTAGCCTCTGGCAAGTTCTTAGGACAGGGGCAGAAAGCAGTCACATTCTTTGCCAAAATATTACAAGACCGGTCTCTGGTCTAGTTGCTAATACTGTTCTCCTCTGTAACCTCTTGAGCTGTAACCACAGTCTGCATGGTTCTTAGCATTACTGGCTTCCAGGCTCCTGCTAGGATGGCCCATGGAGCTCTTCTTGTAATGTTCAACCTCTTTCCTAGTCTAAATTCCCCAAATCCTTCTGTTAGATATTTATGCCAACTCAGGCAGCTGGCATGGCTTTCTCTGCAGTGTTCAGAGTCCCCTTGTAAGCCCTGCCCCTGGAGACCTCTGGCTGCCAGGCTCATCTACCCCTAGATTACTCTGCAGGCTTGGCATTAGTGGCCAGCTACCCTCTGCCCCCCCCTCCAGGAGCTACAGTGGCTGGGCCCCACCCCTGGGAGCTTCAACAGCCAGGTCTCTTCCCTCCCTGACTTCTCTAATGGCTATACAGGCTGTTCCCAGGCCCTCAAGGCAGGAGAGTGACCAGGCCCCTTCCTACAGAAAAAAAAAAAAAAAAAGCCCAAGAATTAGGTCACTAAATCCCACCAATCTCTGAGCTTGCCCCAAGATCAGGCCACATAATTCCTCCAATCCCAGGCTACCTGGAAAGTTCTGTTATACACCACCCCGGCCCACCCACAAGAAACCCTATATAAACCCTGTCTTCTCAGTTCTCTGCTGCTTCTCACTGATCAGAGACAGCCACCCTCCTGGGCTCCCCCCTCCCAATAAGTCTGTGTGAGGTTGTTTGTGCTGTGACTTTGTGGTAGTCCTTGGCTCCTGACTGCCAGGATAACTTTCCTCTAGAGATGTAACATTTGTACTGGGGAACCCTCCCCTGGCTGGGGCACAGCTGTAACATTTGCATTGGGAAACCTTTCTTTCAGAGCTGTAACACCATCCATTGGGGAAGCCTTTCACCTCAGAACTGTAACACTTACACCTTCTCCATTCCAGAAATAAAACAAAACACACCTGCAAAAGTCTGTCACAGCCAAGCCTTATGTCCCTGTGGGACAAAGGTTGTCTGTGTCTCTCCAAATGTCACATGTCAAATGTCTCTCCAAAGGCCTATGTCTCTCCAAATGTCCAAAATCCAAAACATAACAACTTCCTGTTTAAGTTGGAAGCTTCAGCTCCAGTCTCACTCTCCCCCACTCCAAACCCGGCCCCCTCTTAGAAAGCCGGCCAAGAAGCTGCTCCTCTCCTGGAGCTGCTTAAGACCAAGCCTACAGGATATTTACACTGCCTCCTAGAGAACAGACACATGGTTTTTTTCTGGTCTCCTCTCCTGGGTTCATCTCTGGGGACGGGGAAAATCATCTGGTATGTTTTGCCCATTAAACTTGGTCTTTTGCTCTTAATTTGGCTTGATTCGGTTTACTGTATTGGTGGACAGACTTAATATCAGGGTACAGAAACCCTTCGTCTTGGTGAGTTGGCCAGGAGGAATTGAGTTTTCCCCACCAGCCTTCTGCCACATGGGAAAACCACTCCTCTCTTTCTACATTTGTTTATGCTGCCTTGTTAACAATGTCAAGATGTGATACATTTGTTTCACCTTGCCTGCCTAAGGCACCTGATTGATCTAATAAAAAGCGGATCGGCCAATAGCTAGGCAGGAGGATAGGTGGGGCTGGTGGGCAGAGAGAATAAATAGGGGAGAATGAGAGGAAAGAAGCGAGACATGCCCAGGGCCAGAAACCAGGCAGTGCCAGCCAGACAGGAGAAGCCGTGAAAGTAAGATCTACAGAAGGAAAGAAAGGCAAAAAGCCCTGAGGCAAGATGTAGATGAAGAGAAACAGGTTCAGTGACAAGAGCTAGCAAGACAGGAGTCTAAGCTAAGGCCGAGCATTCCTAACTAATAATAAGTCTCCTGTCATGATTTGAGAGCTGGTTGCTGGCCTAAAAGAAAGCCTGCTCTAGTAGCCGAGTGAACAGATTGGAGACTTACATATTAAATTACCCCCAAGGGTAGGGTTAGAGGTATTTGGGGGACTTCCTGACTTCAGAAGTCACTAATCAGATTATCTGTGAAACTAGTAATACATAGCTTACTCCAGGCTCACAATACATGCCTACAGTCCCAGCCACCTGGAGGGCTGATTCAAAGATCAAGAGCCCATGAACTGATCTTTTCTCAAAGCAAACAAACAATTCCCACACAGACATATGCTGTGGAATAATCCTTCTATACACTGTGTGAATATATGTCATTATGATTGGTTTAATAAACAAACTGACTGGCCAATAGCTGGACAGGATAAAGTTAGGTAGGAAAACCAAACTGAGAATGATGGGATGAGGAAGCACAGAGTCAGAGGAGTCACCACCAGCAGACACAGAGGGAGCAGGAGATGGACGTGCCATGCTAATAAAGATGCTGCTATGTGGCAGAGCATAAATAAGGAATATGGGTTAACTTAAAATGTAAGAGCCAGTTAGTAATAAGCCTGAGCTATCAGCCAAGCATTTATAATTCATATTAAGTCTCCATGTTGGTTATTTGGGAGCAGGTGGTTGGGACAGGACAACTCCACCTACAGATAGATATATGTGTACATGCTCATGAGTACATATGTATCACTTGTTTAACCTCCAGAAGTAGAGACTTGTTAGTAAGCAAGTAACTAAAGAGGGAACACAGAGTCCCAGAATGCCAAAATTTTATTACTATAAGTGAAATTAGGTAGCTATGTTTGTTAGCTAGAAAAAAATGAAAGGTAGGATTCTGCCCTCCATCGAGTTCTTCTTCTCTAGATGGCTACATTCTGGAGAATGGCTTCCAGGCCCTTGAGAAATTTGGAGCTATACAAGACATGTATTTACAATGACAGTCCTTCTTTTAACGGATGCCTAGCATCTGTCTGTCCCATGAGTCCATTCTGTTGGTAAGTAAACAACATGTACCCATCACCAATTGCCATGCGAATGGTTTTATTGCCCTAAAACTATGTGTGCTCCACTTATCCCTGCCTTTCGCTCCCTCTCAAGCATGTTACCCACTGAGCCATCTCTCCGGCCATCTCCCTGTGTTGTGAGCATCCACAAAGGACCACAGCCTGAAGGTAGTCCAGCATCACATGCGGTAGCTAGCTCACCAGACTGCAGGAGGAAGTAGTATTCTAGCAAGCGAGCAGGAATCTTAGCTGTTGAGACCAGGCCCATCCAAGGCATTCTCAGAGGTTCTGATGAGAAGACAAAAGGAAGCCAGCTCTGTCCTTGCGGGGGGGAGTGGGGTGGGGGAGCCGAACTTGACAAGTCCCATTTTGGGGTTGGGGCCCCAAGGAGTTACAGTTTTACTTTCCGGGAACTTGGCTTTTTCTCTTGGTGAAGCTGGATTATCAGTCTAAGGCTGTTGTGTGCTCCGTCTGTGACACACTTGATGGCCTGCTCCCCTTGGGCAACATCGCCTGGTTAGCTTCCTGCTGATGGTTCCACCATGGTAGATGTCTGCTGACTTCCTCCCATTTCTCCCCTAAGAACTGTATACAAGATGGTGATCCGCTTCTTACGCCACCAGTTTGAGCAGGACCCTCTGGTCCCGAGTTGCCTATTTTCTTTGTCTTCTTATCCTCAACCCTCCACCTTAGGACCCTGTCACTCAAGAATGACCTGCAGGTCCAGGTCACTTAGTGGCCTTTTATGATGCAGACTCTGAAGCCACACAGGACCACTTCTGCTCAGCACAGTCTCGAACATGCACAGACTTGAAAGAGGGTACATATGAGTCCAGCTCTCAGTAAGAAAATGGCCAAGAATTTACAGCTGTGGTATGAAATGATTATAAGTGACTAACTGTGATGTGTTAAGGATCATTTTCTTTGTATTTATCCTGGAGAGGGTTATTGTGTTCCAAATACGGGGCTCGATGTCTTTGACATGAAACTCACAGATACTGTCTCCGCCAGTATATGTGTACAATGCTGCTGCCCAGCCCTGATGTGCAGGGAAGTCGGGAATAATCCCCTTGGATTGTCAGTGTGGTTTCCCAAGATCTGATTTAGAGCCTCAGAGTGGGACAGAAAAGAGAGCACAGTCAATTATCTTTGGAGCAGAGTTCCCTTAACACAGAGGCCCCAACCTCATCTTCTCAAAGGATTCCTCTGGTTTACAGTATGAAAAGGCCAAGGCTCTGGCAAACACTCTACCCTGTTGCCAATAGTTGGAGCATTAGATGATTATTCTCTCACTGTGACAAAACAGTCACTGCCTTAGTTAGGATTCAGATTGCTGTGATAAAACACCATGACCAAAGCAACTTGGGGAGGAGAGGGTTTATTTAGCTTACATTTCCACATCATAGTCCATCATCATCGAAGGAAGTCAGGACAGGAACTCAAACAGGGCAGGAGCCTGGAGGCAGGAGCTGAAGCAGAGGCCATGGAGGGGTGCTGCTTACTGGCTTGCTCCCCATGGCTTGTTCAGCCTGCTTTCTTTTTTTTTTTTTTTGGTTTTTCGAGACAGGGTTTCTCTGCGTAGTTTTGCGCCTTTCCTGGAGCTCACTTGGTAGCCCAGGCTGGCCTCGAACTCACAGAGATCCGCCTGCCTCTGCCTCCCGAGTGCTGGGATTAAAGGCGTGCGCCACCAACGCCCGGCTCAGCCTGCTTTCTTGTTGAACCCAAGACCACCAAGCCAGAGATGGTACCACTCACAATGAGCTGGTCCCTCACCCATGGGTCACTAATTAAGAAAATGCCCTACAGCTGAATCTTGTGGAGGCATTTTCTCAATTGAGGTTCCCTCCTTTCAAATGATTCTAGCTTGTGTCAAGTTGACATAAAACTAGCCAGGACAGTCACTGTCTTTAAAACTGAACTATGAATGCCATGCTTGGTGGTGCATGCCTTTAGTTCCAGCACTCAGGAGGCAAAAGCTGGACAGTCTCCATGAGTTTTGAGGCCAGCTTCCTCTACATAGCAAGTGCCAGGCCAGCCAGAGCCACACAGTGAGGTCCTGTCTCAAAAAAACAGTACAACGAAGCAAAAACAACTAAACCACCACCCAAACCCTAAACTGAGAAGAAATCATAAATTTTACTAAGGGGTTGCTTTTTTTGTTTGTTTGTTTTTAGAGACAGGGTTTCTCTGTGTAGCTTTGTTCCTTTCCTGGATCTCGCTCTATAGACCAGGCTGGCCTCGAACTCAAAGAGATCCATCTGCCTCTGCCTCCTGAGTGCTGGGATTAAAGGTGGGTATCACCACCACCCAGCAGGGTTGCTTTTTTACAAAAAACTTTATTCATTGTATCATATGTATCTGAATCTTTCACAAGCACATGTTATGTTAGTAAAATACTGTATTGACTAAAAACTTCAGTCAAGTGACCTAGTAATGTCCCAAGGATGAATTTAATGGCATCCAGCAGAAACAATGATCCACACAAAGTTAATGAACATCAAAATTTGACCTTGAATCTACCATGTCAGCGACAAGCAAATGCACTACAATCTAGAGAAAGCTCTGCCCTGGGTATTGTCCAGGTGTTTGCCAAAGAAGGACAGAATTTGCTTCCATGCATCTACCTGGGCTTTAGAGTGAGCCCTGACCTCCCCTCCCCAAATCACAGGTTTGTTCACTATTTTGTGCAGAGAAGCTGGGCACATGGGAAAGTAGGGAGGCTCAATGTAATGCCCAGCCCCAGGGTAAGAGATCACCCGGGGCCTGTCCTTTCCATGAGCCTGTAACCGTTCCGAGGCTATCTGGGTGTACACCTCACTCCTCCAGCAGTGATCGTCCTGACCAGCAATGAAGAGGATGGGCCCCTTGGCCTTCTCTATTGGAATCATACTGGGGTTCTCACAGCCTCCTACAATGTCATTCCGTATATCCACAATGTCCAGAATGCCAGAGAAAGCAACCTTCGCTCTCCTCAGGTCATGGCCCAATGGTGGGATCATAGTCTGCTTGTAGTGTATGTGTCTGTTTGCACTGAACGCAGAGCCGTTGATGGAAACTGTGGCTGAGACATTCTCCAAGAATGAAGCCATGGAGAGGCAAATATCAGCTCCCAGGGAAAGACCCAGAAGCCCAATGTCTGGGCCCTTTACCTAGAAAAAAAGAAGACGTAAGAGTCAAAAATGTATTCAGCTAGGTGTAATGGAACATGCCTATGATCTCAGTACTGGGACGGTGGAGGCAGGAGGATCAGGAGTTCAAAGTCAGTCAGCTATGTAGAGAGTTCAAGGCCAGGCTAAGCAATCTCAAAGAACCAAAGAAGAGAGGGGAAAAAAGGAGAGTTGAGGGGATGGCTCAGAGGGTAGAGGCGCTTGCTGCCAAATCTGATGACCCAAGTTCAATTCCTAGGACTACAGGGTCGAAGATGAGAACTGACTCTTTCCACCTGTGTGCTGAGGAACATGTACACCCCAACAAGGTTCCTAAAAGAGAACTTACCAAGCACCCAAAAATGCAACTAGAAGGCCTAGAGAGATGCTCAGTGGTCAAGAGCACTGGTTGTTCTTCCAAAGGATCCTGGCTCGATTCCCAGCACCCACATGGCCAGCTCACAACTGTCCATGACTCCAGTTCCAGGGGATCTGGTGCCCTCTCCTGGCCTCTGTGATCACCACAGACACAAATGCAGGCCACACACCCTGCACTTAAAAAAATGAATCTTGCCGGGCGTTGGTGGTGCACGCCTTTAATCCCAGCACTCGGGAGGCAGAGCCAGGCGGATCTCTGTGAGTTCGAGGCCAGCCTGGGCTACCAAGTGAGCTCCAGGAAAGGCGCAAAGCTACACAGAGAAACCCTGTCTTGAAAAACCAAAAAAAAAAAAAAATGAATCTTTTTTTCACATAAAATATGAATCTCTTTTTTTCTAATGCAACTGGAAAGACTGCTAGCTCCACTCTCCAAACCAGCTCACAGGGGAGCTCTTTTTCTTTTTAAAATACTAATTCTCTTTACGATAGACGTTTGTTATATGTCCAGGCTGGCCTTAAATTCTCAGTCCTCTTGCCTCAGCCTCCTGAATGCTAGGAGTACAGTCGGTGCCACCATGAGGGCATGAGTGTCTTTCTAAACACTGAAACTCTGCTAAATACACGGCAAACAAACCTATGCCGTCACATTTAGGAATTGGTCCTAAGTGCTGAGCCATGGGAGCCTGTCAAGTTCAAGACCTCATTCACAGTGAGCCTGCACCCAGCCTTTCCTTCCTTGGCTGTGTATTGAATCATGTGGATGAAGCTCTGGCCCAGGATCTGAATCTTACATCCAACTCCATCCAAGTAATACTGGGAAATGATTAACTTCACAGAAAACATAGACTTCAAAGTCCAGCTTAGTAGTTCTTAACCTCTGAAAAGGGTGGCCAAGCTGTGACTACATTGGAGAGGAAAAGTAAAGGTTATAAAGCCAGCATGCTAAGACAACAGTGAGAAGCCTAATCTTCATGGCAAGGGGAGTTTTACTATTATGAAATAAAATTTCACATGACTTTTATGAAGAAGTCCACACCAGGGAGCCGTGTGATGGAGAAAGGGGAAATGTTCCATACTCCAAGTCAAGGAAGTCTCCCAAAGAAACTTCCTCCATGAACAAAGGACAGAGCATCCTCAGCACACCTGCTACAGGCGACCACCTCTTGATGTTCCCAGGGAGAGCAGTTAATAAAGGGTGAGAGGAGAACCTGGGGGTGCTGAAGCATGTAGCACACCGCTTCTTCAAAGTAGTCCACTTCTATGATGTTGAAATCCTTCGGGAGATCGTCAAAGTCATAAAAAGCCAGAGCCAACATAGCAAAGCCATGGCCAGCCATAAGGCTGGCTCGGTATTCCAACAGGCCCCCTCCAACACCGTAGACATCGATGATCCCTGGAAAGGGTCCTTCTCCTGCAGAGGGGAAAATGACAAGGCAAAAGCATCGTGCAATTCAAAGAATTTGTTTCTCTTTTAGAAAGCTTTCTAAACTGTTTAGTTGGTTCCTATGAATCCAATAAAACAGATCTGTGCGTTACTACTGAATGACAACACACACAGGAGCGTATAGAGTGAGAAAAATCTAAGCAGTCTCATGGATGATTTCATCCTCTTAGGGAATTCAAACTATGGCCCAAAGAGCCACAGGAGGACAGTTATGAATATGGCCCAACACACACTCATCAATTTATAGGAAATACTGAAAGGTGCGCTTTTTGTGTGTGGTTTCTGTTTGTAAATCAATTGTACAGTTCTAGAGGATTAATGTTATAAATAACACCATTCAAGAGGTTGGACATTTGTTGTGGAATATTTGTTTAACTATGTAAAATTGTGTTGCATTTGTTTAACTATGTAAAGATGTGTGTTGCTGTTTTACCTTGCCTGTCTAAGGCACCGGATTGGTCTTAAAAAGCTGAACAGCCAATAGCAAGGAAGGAGATATAGGTGGAATTTCTGGGCCGGTGGAATTTCTCGGCCGGAGGAATAAGTAGGAGGAGGAATTTAGACTTGAGTAGGAAGAAAGAAAAGGAAATGATAGGGAGATGACAGGGGCCAGCCAGCCAGCCAGGGAAGAAGCAGGAAAGTAGGACATACAGAATGAAAGGTAAAAAGCCCCAAGGCAAAATGTAGATGACTAGAAACAGGCTAAACTAAGTTAAAAGAGCTAGTGGGACAAGCCCAAGCTAAGGCCGAGCATTCATAATTAATAATACGTCTGTGTCTTTATTTGGGAGCTGGTTGGTGGTCCAAAGAAAATTCCAACTACACACATTTTTTAAGAATCTGTGATAAGCTATTTGCATACTTCTACAAATCAGTTGTTGTTATAAGGGAAAGTGCTAAATCTTTGGGTAAGGAGTACATTTTGGAAGGAGGACTGGCAAGATTGGAAGGAGGCTGACTCTCCACTCATAGTGCTCTGCTGGAGGGCTGCAGGGAGTGAGAAGTGGGGCTGGAGAGACGCATCCCACAGTGGTTGAGTCTCCTCCCTGTGCTTGCAGAAGATTGGAGTTCACTTCCCTGCACCCAGGACAGGGGCTTGCAAGCACCTGTAACTCCCGCTCAAGGGGATCTGATGTCCTCTTCTGACCCCCATGAGCATCAGCACACACAAAGCATACACCGTGAGCAAACAAAATAAAGTTAAATTTAAAGCATTAAGACAAAAAAACAAAACAAAACAAAAAAACTGATGCAAAGCTGGATTCCTGTGGCATTAACCCGAGTGTGTGTGTATAAACACGCGAGTTTGCCCTGTGTTGATGAGGGAAAAAAGAGCTGATTCTTGGTAAGGAAGGCACTAAAGTCTGATCTGTGGTGGGGATGGACTTGAAGAAGTGGAGAAGGAACTGTATGTATCAAGGACGAGAGAGAAAGGCAATGTGGCAGTCTCCGTTCCTATCATTTTTCCTAACCATTCGGCCTGGGGACATCTATGGGGTAGTGAACTGAAGAACATCCTAGGAAGTCCAGCCCTGCTAGAGACATGGGCCTTGGGCTCAAGCTCATCTACACCCATCTCACCTGGGGGCAGGAAGAGCGTGGCGCGCACACGGCCCTCGCGCACGGGCACGCGCCGCACCCCGGGGCCATGAAGTGACGCTCGTGCACCGCCCGCGCCAGCAGCCGCCCGCCGTCGGGCTCGTGGCCGTCCAGCACCTCCAGCTCCACCACGAAGGGCGTCCGCACGTCGCGCTTGACCAGGCGCCAGAAAGGCCGCTCGGGCTCCAGGGCCCAGAGCAGCCCCATGGGCTCGAGCCCCGCGAAGCTGCCGCCCAGCGCGGGCGCGCGCGCCAGGTCCAGGCGGCCGTGGGCGTCGGCGCGGTAGCGCGCGTGGGCGCGGAAGCGCGCGCCTTTCTCGTCGCGCAGGGCGGCGCGCAGCGTGACGGGCTGCTCGGGGGCCAGGCCGCTCACGGCGATGCTCAGCGGCTCGTCCCAGCAGCTGCGGCCCGCGGGCTCCAGGCTCAGCGTCGCGGCCGCCATGGGGAGCTGGGAGCTCAGAGGCTGGAGGTCACGGGGAAGGGCAGGCGAGTCCGGACCCAGACCAGGGAGGGACAGGAACAAGTCTGTTGGCAGTCTGGGCCACAGGGAGGCCAGAGGATTCTGCTTTTCGCCACTCCCACGTAGTGCTGTGAAAAATGATTGGTGGTAACACCAAGTGAAAGACTCAAGGCAAAGTCCGATTCTTCCTTAAATTCAGCAGCTTTCTAAAAATACAAAACAAGCCGGGCGGTGGTGGCGCACGCCTGTAATCCTGGCACTCGGGAAGGCAGAGCCAGGTGGATCTCTGTGAGTTCGAGGCCAGCCTGGTCTACAGAGTGAGATCCAGGTCCAGGAAAGGCTCCAAAACTACACAGAGAAACCCTGTCTTGAAAAATCAAACAAACAAACAAATAAAAATACAAAACAAAACCCAACCGAACTTTGTAACAAACTATGACTGTAGTCCAGCAATGGCTGTCTCGCACGGAAAGGTCAAGGATCTGGTAGTTGCTCAGTC
The DNA here is from genome assembly GCF_004664715.2 of Peromyscus leucopus. NCBI lineage: Eukaryota > Metazoa > Chordata > Mammalia > Rodentia > Cricetidae > Peromyscus > Peromyscus leucopus. The sequence continues at coordinate 51,923,788 of NC_051075.1, read as the reverse complement.
CACAAGTCTGGATGTCTAGGCTGTCCAGTCTGGTGCTGGAGTCCCAGGGAAGCTCTAGAGAGCTAGACTGAGCTGCCCTTTCAGTCCACGTTGGAATCCTGAAGAGGCGGGTTCTAACTCCAGGGAAGGAATGCCTCAGGGGCAGGATAGGTGAACTTGCCCGTAATGGTGAGGACAAGCAGGCAAAAAGCCAAAGCTCCCTTCTCCCAGGTCCTTTTGTGTGGGCTGCCACCAGAGGGTGTGGCCCAGATTTAGGGTGCGTCTTCTGACCTCAAAAGATCCGAATTTAGGATGGTCTCCCACCTCAAAAGATCCAGTCAAGAAAAAAATCCCTCACAGGCGTGCCCGGCTGCTTGGGGGTTAGTTGATTCCAGATGTGGTCAGGTTGACAGCCAAGACTAGCCCAACAGCTGTGTTTCCTCTCCTTGCCCCCATGCCCAGATACAGTGACACACAAATAGCTCTGGTACAGGACAGAGAAGCCACCGAGGCGCTTGCCTGGACCCGCCTTTACTAAGGGGCACTATTAAGAGTGGCTTGGGAGACCTGGGGACTAAGCAGGAGTCAAGGGGGCCACAGGAAATTCTCTGAGGGGAGGTTGGCTTCATCCGAAGTCCAGTGTTGTCTAACAACGTGACAAAATGGCGCAGCTTAAGATTCAGATTCCTGAGTGAGCTATGGAGTTGTCTGGCTCGGGTCCAGGACACTTGTCGGCATATCCCACTAGACACTTAATAAGGCAGATGGGAAACATCCTGAAAAGGAAGGGTGCAAAGGTAAGCCCCTGGCTGCTAACTGAGGTAAGGTTCTGTCCATGTGGGGAATGAAGAGTGTCTGCCTGAGTGACAGCAATACAAGGTCAGATGGAAGTGATGCGATGGGAGCCAGTGTCTCAGACAGGTCACTGCACTGGGAGAGCTAACAGACCAAGCTAAGTGTAGAAACGAGTTATCTGCTCTGAGATTCCAGCCGGAATCCAGGGGAGATAACCGCCAGAGTCCGTAAACGGGACGCAGGTGGCGGTCGAAAGAAATTCCATGTGCTTTTTCCTTACATGGTTAATCCCGTTGTCTTTATATTAAGCAACCTGAAGTTAAGCATTCCAGTCCTTTTCTTCAGCCTCCCCGACTCTACCTTACTAAGAAAATAATTTTAAAATGGCAAATCCTGTTTTCACTCTGTATATTTGCTTTTATTAGACTATCTATAAAACCCACTGCTTCTCCCCAGCTGATGGGAACACTTGTGGCCCTGGTTCCAGAGCATAAAGCTAATTTTTATCTTTCAATTGCTGTGAGTTGTTCTGTGACCAAAAACAAAACAAAACAAAAAAAAAAGGCTGCTATCGGAGTGATTTTGTGAGCTCTTATAAACAAGCAATGTTATACTCCCCTGGTGTGTCTATGTGGAGGGGGGTGGACATGTGTGTGAGTGTGCATGCGTGTGTCCACTTGTGTGTGCAGAGGCAAGAGGTTGGTGTCACTGTCTTCCTAGAGAGCTCTTCACTTTATGTACTGAGGCAGGTCCCTCACTGAACCTGAGGTCTGGCCAGCATCCTCTGGGATCCCCTGTTTTTGTCTCTGGAAATCTGGGACTCCAAGAGTGCTGGGATCTGAACTCCAGTCCATCTGCTCTCACAGAAGGGCGTTATCAGCCCTGCCAGCCTCTTTTAAACCAAGACCATTCACTTTTCTGTGACTCTGAGATGACATCTATGATATTCAAATTTTCTGATAAGCCAATTGGGAGTGAAAGGGAGTGGCCAGAGAAGGGGTCCTGGCCCTGTCCTGTTTTATATATCTGTAGCATGAATGACCCAAAAGAGCTCAACCTGGCTCCTTTTTAGTAGCCAATGTATTACCGCTTGAATAAATGTATTGGTTTTATGCGTCACTCTTACCCTATGAGGAAAAGTCACGAAACAATAAAAACCCACTATCAAGAGTTTTATGCCGGGCGGTGGTGGCGCACGCCTTTAATCCCAGCACTCGGGAGGCAGAGCCAGGCGGATCTCTGTGAGTTCGAGGCCAGCCTGGGCTACAAAGCGAATTCCAGGAAAGGCGCAAAGCTACACAGAGAAACCCTGTCTTGAAAAACAACAACAACAACAACAAACCAACAAAAAAGAGAGAGTTTTACTAAGAGAAGAAAAGGACAGGATGTGATCAGGCCTGCTGGAAAGATACATGGTGGCGGGGGAGGAGATAGCAGGAGAGTCTGTGACTGGCTTTTTAAGGATTTCCCTGCACACGCACAAGCGGGCTTAAGGAGATACGCCATGCATCACGCGCCGATGACGTAAGACGTAAGGCCCCTTGCTTGGCTACTGAACTGCGCGTGTGCGGTCATGCAGCTGGAGGAGTGGCAGAATCCATACAAAACGTTTACCTCAGGAGAGCAATCTCAATTTCAAAGACACTCAGCAGCCAGTTCTCTGTCAGTGGGAATCCCAGATACGGATATGGTCCTGTGGTGTGTAAGATCTTAGCGCTGTGAGAAGTCTGATGAGAGTCAGAGAGATCCCTGCCGAATATGCAAATATTGTCAAAATAAAGAGGCTACAAGAACAGTAAAACACAATAATCTCTAAGAGTGATAACAGCCCTAGAGGACCGTTAGTCCTGTGCCCAACTTGAAGGACTAGTGTAACCTGCCTGCCTCAGAACATTCCTCCTCTGTATCTCAATACAAAATACGACGTTTTAGCCCACTGGCATACAATTTCTCCAGAGCAAACTGATGGTGGTGCATTTATTATTTGGGTCTTTTCTTGTGAAGTTCTGTTAATCCCAACAGTGAGGATAAGACCACTGCCACAATTTGAGCCAAATTTGAAGCAGGCTTGATTATTTTTTTTATTAGGGTGTACCCAAGTGCTGGCCACCGACTGCCTCCTAAGTTAAGAGAGCAACCCCAAATCTATTTCTTGGGCCCCTTTTAAGGAGTAAAATCATGAGTAGTTTTACAGAAGAGAGACAATGGGACAATGAGGAAATACAGACAAATCTTTAAAAACAAACAAACCATTATGTGGTCACCATGTGATTAGGGAGGTTAAGGGTGTTAGTTATTTAGCTGCGTTGTGTTCTTACCCTGCAAGGAAGCGTCACGAAACACGACAGAATCCACTTATAAGAGTTTATTAGAGATAAAGGGACAGAGTGCGCAGGCCTGTGGGAGAGACACGTGCGTGGAGAAGAGGAAGAAGAGAAGAGAGAACCGGGAACATGGTGCTCTGCTTTAAAACCGGCTGAGGCGTGGCCAGGTCATGTCACTACTCCACGCGTGTGCGTAGATCACATGGTCACGTTGTGCGCTTATGTGGCCATGTAACGTCACGGATCCTGGTTACGCGAGACGCCTTGACCTGGAAATGGCTATCTTGACCTGGAATTGGCTAGGCGGAGGTGTCCGCCTGGTATATGCGACCGTGGGGGCGTGTTGTGAACCCTTCAAAGGGTATTCTCAAAATCAAATCAAGGTCATGGGTTAGGGAAAATCAAGTTCCAGGAAACAGAGGGCAACTCAACTCTTAGAGTAAGTAGAAACTTATTTTTAATACAGCATAATGGCTCCTGCCTTCAAAATAGAGTCAGGCAGATTCCTCAGCTCCTCTTCCTCCTTTTTTGTTTTCTTTTCTTTTCTTTTCTTTTTTTTTTGAATTTGGTTTTTCAAGACAGGGTTTCTCTGTGTAATTCTGGCTGTCCTTGTAGCCCAGGCTGGCCTTGAACTCACAGAGTTCTGCCTGCCTCTGCCTCCCGAGTGGGTGCTGGAATTAAAGGCCTGTGCCATCACCACCCGGCTTCCTGTTTTTTCTTTGAGGTGTTGGAGATTGAGCCTATGGCCTTAAGCATGCTAGGCAAGGCTCCACCACTGAGCTATCCCAGCGCTCACACTTACTCTTTAGGGAGGTATAAGAATCAGCTTGCCGTGCCTATGACAAACCACAGCTACTCAGCTTATTAATACAAGGGAGAAAGGATGGTTTTGGCTCCTGGCTTCAGAGCTCTCATTCCACGGTAGTTGGGCTTTGGGTCTGTGGTAAGACAGAAACCAGTGCAGGACACCAGTGCAGGACACCAGTGCAGTGCAAAGCAGAGCTACTCCCTCCCAGCATGGCAGCTGGGAAGCAAGGAGGGAGAGGAGGGGCAAATCCCCCTCAAGGGCATGTTCCCTGTGGCCTCACTTTTCCCACCCACCAGGCTCCACCTCCTAAGGTTGTACCACTTCCCATTAGCGCCACAGACTGGAAATCGAGTCTTGAACAAGTGGCCTTTGGAGGACGTTTGAGAGCCAAACACAATGCAGGGGTGAAGAAATAGCTCAGTGGTTGGGAGCACTTGTTGCTCTTGCAGAGGACCCAGGATGGGGCCCCCAGCACCCACATGATGGCTCCTAACCATTTGTAACTCCAGTTTTAGGGGAGCTGATGCCTCTTCTGACCTCCCAAAGCCCCAGGGGTCCATGTGGTTCACACACATACACGCAGGCAAAACACTCACAAAATAAAATACATAAACCTTAAAAACAAAATAGAAAAACATCACACACAATAGGAAGGCTGCCTGTGTGAAGGACAATTAATCAAAATGGAAGTTTTCAAGACAGCCACTGGCCATCTGGATAGAAAATTCTTGTCATTACCTGAATGGGACCTCTGGTGACTCACTTTCCAGAGCCTTGATCTTTAAGTCACCTAGTTGAGAGCTTGCCAAGACCTTTGCCCCTCTTTCAGCTGATACACAGGTTAAGAGATTAAATGTTTCATGGACCATTGATTACTTATGCAATTTTATTGGATAACCAATAAGCATTGCCACACAGCCTGGCCATGGATCTGTTATATAAACAGAACAAAACATTGATATAAAAATGTATTATTTGCTGGATTATCTGCCTATGTGTCCGTGTGCCTACAAAATCCTATAATTTAGGGTCATAAAAATATATTCATCAAACACAGGAATAGAGCATCTAATCTATAATAACACAATCAAGGGCTTGGAGTATGAATCAACAGTAGAACCCTAGCTACCAAGTATGAGGTTCTGAGTTCTGGCCCCAGGACCACAAATTAGTAATACATATAATAAATGTCTTTAAAAGCTATTAATGGGCCAGCCTGATTCCATATTATAGTAAAAAGCCATTTTGTTATAAGGTCAAAATAAGTTGTTTCTATTTGCTACAAAATTTAAGTTTGACTCACACATACTCTACCCTGATAAGATAAGGTGAACGTTCTGTCTGGGAAACTTGAGACATTCTGCCAAGATAATCCATCAAATAATCTAATCTGCTATCTGCTTCTGAAAATTCGCTTGCAAAATCTTTGTTACAAAATCCCCAATTTGCACTTTTTCCCTATAAAAGGAGGCCTGTGATCTCAAATTCCAATTTGGAGAGTCAGTCCTATGCATAGTAAATAAACTTGCTTACTTGGCTTTAATGTGGGTGGTAGATTCTATTCTCTCTTAGGACCAGAACTATACCACATCCAAGTCCTGTAAAAACCTCTGCTCTCAAGTCCAGACTGGCCACTGTGTCCTGCCTTTCTCCTGGAACACTTCCTTAAAATAGGATAATTGAATATTCCCTGCGATTTCTGAGTATTTAATATTTTCCTTAAAAGTTGACATGTGGTGGAACATTTCAAGATAAAATTCCAGGAGCACATCCCACCCTCACCATAGTTCAAGGAAGGGCGAATATACAGGAATTTGTGATCCCTGTCCCCTGTCATGGTTCAGATATTCAACATGCCAGCTCTCACCACCCGTGATGCCCTGATGCAGCTTCTCCCCTTTCTCTTGCAGTGGTGAAACGGAATGCTGATGTCCTCTAAGAGAGACAAGGCGCAGCAGCAGATGTCAGCATGAATAAACGTCTGAGAGGCTCTACAAAGCATAGCGATTTGCTTTGGCAACCAAGCAGGATTGAAATGTGGATACACGTATGAATCATATATTCCACGGTAAGACCTAGTTTTTAGGGGAAATGGGAAGAATTATATGAGATAACTTGAAACAATTATTCTTACCCCCACAGACTAATAGCAAAACAAGGGTCAGAGGTCAGGGAGAGTCAGTCCACAGTTGAATGGAGAGTTGCTGGACAGACATTCTTAGTAAGTTATTGTTGTTGGTAGTAGTAGTGTTTACTCTGGAATTATTCTGTCTGAGGTTCCAGGGGCCTTAAAGTTCTGTCCCACTCTTAAGATAGTGTTAGGCTCTTGTGTGTGAGAGTCCTTTCTTTATGACTCCCAATTTTGCGTAAACATACATTTTGTTAGAATTGACAAAAGCAACTCTAACTGGGTTCTGAGCGTTTCCACATTCCCCCAGTGGATGGAGCTCATTTCTATGAAAACACAGTGATCAACCATGTGGTTGGTTGTTAGGGCTTGACTGCCTGTCATGAGCAGGATGGACCTGTTCTAGTCCAACCTGTTCTCAAGTCAGGGTCAAGTGGCTGAAGGTCAATGTAAAAAAACCTAGATGGCTTCATTATAATGAGCAGAAAGGCGGCTTAGGAGTGGTTCTGCAGATAAATTGCTCTGGATCTATTGGCAAGCTTCCTTCCTTCCTTCCTTCCTTCCTTCCTTCCTTCCTTCCTTCCTTTCTTTCTTTCTTTCTTTCTTTCTTTTTTAAATTTTTTTGAGACAGTGCTTCTCTGTGTATCCCTGGCTGTTCTGGAACTTGCTCTATAGACCAGGCTGGCCTCAAACTCAGAGATGCACCTGCCTCTGCCTCCCGAGTGCCGGGATTAATGGTGTGCGCCACCACCGCCCAGCTGATCTGGATCTATTCAGTTCCTGCCACTTGCTGCCATGGTGGACTCTGACTCCTCTGGAACCATGAGCCTGAATGACCCCTGCCTTCTATAAGTCGCCTTGGCCATGCTGCTTTGTCACCGGGACAGGAAAGTAGCTAATACCATCTCTAAGCACTGGGCCAGTGTTATTTCCTCAGGAGTCGTATGTTCACAGACTTTTGATAGATGTGAACAAAGCCAAGAAGAGCACACCAAATCTACCTTGCATCATACACTTTACTAGACAAAGGTTAATGAACTAAGTAAAAACGACCAAGGAGGAGGTTGAGTTCGGTTGTGGACACACAGGCTGTGCCCTTATTTATGCAGTGCTCAGTTTCCCGGATTCAGGATGGATGGTCATCAACAGCACAGACGTCCCTTATTTACCAAGAACTAATATGGAGGCAGTTTAGCATCTGCTGTCCCATCATTGGGATGACTGTGAATGTGCTGTGGAGAGATGGCAATAGGAGGGTTTGAACCGGAAGTGCATTTGGGATGTTGTCAGAGCTGCCCACTAGATGGCAGAGTACAGGGTTTCATAGGACAGTGGAATTACATGCAGTAGCTAGTTTTAAATGTGTCACCGTTGCTGTGAACAAAAGATAGCAATATACAGAGAAAACAGTAAGAAGAGAGAGAGTCTCTATCTTGTGAGTCATGTGATATCAGCTCCTCATCCTGTTGGTGATTTAATTGTCTCTGTTTATGGCATCAGAGAGTTTCTTTTCTTCTTCATTTTTCCCCCCATCTGTGTAGCCCTGGCTGTCCTGGAATTCCCTATGTGAACCAGGCTGACCTCAAACTCACAGAGAACCTCCTGCCTCTGCCTATGGAGTGGTGGGACTAAAGGCGTGGACCACCAGGGCAGGCCTCCAGAAAGGTTCTTAACCTTCAGGTGTGAGACTCGTCCTGTACACTTTGCTCCGTTTCTAACTCTGGCTTGTAGTGCTTTGGGGGGAAGCAGTCCCCACTGTTAGCAGTTTGTGAGAGGAAGGGGTTGGAGGAACCCAGAATAATTTAGGAGGGGTTAGTCTACAGCGGGTAATTAGAACTCTCAGGAAGAGTAGATAGAAGCAGCATTCGGAACAAGACGGCCTGAGTTCCATCCCTGAACCCCATGTGGTAGCAGAGACCCCGACTCTCACAGGTTGTCTGACCTTCATAGGTGTGCACCCTGGTGAGACACACCCCCTAAAATAAAATAAAAAAAGGAAGATATTCGGTTGGAGCCTCTGTGTGGTCTGGAAAGACCCATTCATTCTTCTCTCTCTCCAAACCCTGCCCACTCAGAGTCTCCGAACAAAGGAAAGGCACCAAAAGGCCCCATTCCACATTCTTGGTGGCTACTGCAGCCTCCTCCCCTGAAGTTGCCAGCCACTCAAGTCTCCACCTAAGCGCTCAGCTTTTGACCGTACATGGACACAAACCCAGCTTGTGGCAGACACGTCATCACCCCTCATCTATAACCTATAAAATCTCCCTGCTTGAGGGGTGGGGGCCACGGTGCGACTTCTCTGGCCTCGATTTCTGGGACAGGGGAACTTGGCTCTGCTTAATATACCTGTTGTTATACTTTTTCAATTTGTCTTGATCCTGGCTTACTGCATCGGCAGAGAAACTTACTGGTGTGTGTGTATGTGTGTGTGTGCGCGCGCGCACGCGCGCGCACGCGCGCGCACATATGCAAAACCTATTAAAAGAAAGGGTTTATTTTGTCTCCTAGTTGAAGGGTACATCCACCATAACTGGAATGCTGAGGCAGCTGCTCACACTGCATCTGCAGTGGGAAGTGATGCATGCATGTGCTCAGCTACCTTCTTTTTATACACTCCGGGGTCTCAGCCCAGGGAACAGTGGTACACACAATGGTGGGTCTCCCCAACTCAGTAACCTGACGTAGATAATCCCCCACAGGCTTGCCCACAGGTGGATCTATCTCCCAGGTGACTCTAGAGCTCATTAAATTGACAGTATCAACTGGCAAGCAAGCCAATCTTTACAAGAAGCAGAAGCAGATACATTGTAACAGGCAGACGCTCAGCGGCTCTCCTAAGAGAGACGGAGGGGCTGGCCCCAGTGTCTAATGTCAAGCCGTTTATTCATTTCATTCCTTCTATCCTGCAACACCTCCTCCCTGATTTGCAGGTTTATAATACGTTACCCTTTTCCTGTATTGTTTTTTCAGAATTGGCTTGAACTAGAAATTACTAATTCCTTCTTGAGATTGTAGTGTTGCTCGGAGTCTGCTTACTATCTGTTGCTGACATTGAAAGGACCAAGCAGACACCGTAACAGGCTGCTCAGTCTTCTCTCAGGGATCAGGACTCAACTTCAGTTTCCTGAGACTTGAGCAAGCAGTTTCTGGGAGGGCCATGAACAAAAGACTTAGTCCTTGCAGTAGCTCCCTTTCTGTGCATACTCTGACTGCTCAAGGTTCAGCCAGTTGTTTACTGTCTGGGACCCCTCACCAACTTAGAGCTACATGCATGGGTCAATGTGAACGTGCGAGGCCAGCCAGCCTCCATGGCAGCTCAAGGACAGAGCCTGGGACTTGTCCAGGCCTGCCCAAAAATGATAACTGTAACCCTCAACCAGTAATTCAAAGGTTACATACCCTCACCCAGTCATACAACACAAAGCCTTGTAAAACCCTGCTTGTGGTTTTTCCCTTTAAAAACCCCTTATCCTGAGAGCTCAGGGCCGTCCTCCTCCACCCGCTGCGTCGGAGTGTTGGACACGGACCAAGCCTGGGCTTGCTTGTTATCAATAAACCCTTGTGTGTTTTGTTCAGATATTGGCTCTGTGGTGGTCTTGCTTGGGGGTCTCGTCACTTGGGCACAACAACATCACCCTATTATCTCAGGTTTAAGATAATCTATGGTTTGAGAGGAAGTTGCTTTGTAAGAGCTTACACAATTCTCTTCTTAAGCTATGTCCACAGCTCCACTGCAAGCTATGGGAACTGTTTCGTGCCCCTAACCCTTTCCCAGCTTTTCCATCCATGTGGAACTTCTACTGAACATCTGGGTAGAGATGGTCTGGAGAAAGGGTCATTAAAAGCAAACTCTGCCCAGGGGAGGGGGTGGTGGTGGTGGTGGTGGTGGTGCACACTGTTAATCCCAGCACACTGAAAGCAGAGGCAGGCGGATCTCTGTGAGTTCAAGGCCAGCCTGGTCTACAGAGTGAGTTTCAGGACAGCCAGGGCTACACAAAGAGTTTGTCTTGAAAAACAGGGAGGAAAAAAAAAAGTAAACTCTGGACTCTCATTCCTCTCCATCAGGAAAACAGGTTGAACAGATGTTGTGGTTTCTAATTCAATTTTCTTATGACAAAAAATGTCACCCGATCGAGGCCAGCCTGGACTACAGAGTGAGTTCCAAGAAAGGCTCAAAGCTACACAGAGAAACCCTGTCTCAAAAAACCAAAGAGAGAGAGAGAGAGATTGATTTTCTATTTATTTTACATACCAACCACAGATTGCCCCGTTTCCCTCCTCCTGCCCAGGAAGAAGGGGCTTGGACCTGCCCTCCAATGAATGTACCAGGCTCTGCTGACTCTTTATGCCTTTCAAGTTCTAGCTTTCGAATCTCTTGTTAAGTCCTGACTCCACAGCTCCAGAGCCATGCTAGTGACTGTCCTGGTTCTCTAGAAACCTTCTTAAAACATTTCCCAAATGTCAGTATTGGTCACCAAGTTCTCTAAAGTTAACCTGTGCTTTCACAAAGGAAGAGAGGTGTGACAAACACAAACACTTAAGCAGGCATGCTCTACGGACCCTCTTCTTCTTTTTTTAAAATTTCTGTTATTAAACTCAAGATCCTCAAAAGTGTTTGAGTGTTTTATGAAGTACTATAACACAATGGAACTCAGAATTCTGTATCAACTAACTATATTTGCTAATATGAAATACAGTGATAAATGTTTACTAGAAATACCTATGGGCAGGGTAGGGTAGGGGATGGTTCAGCAGTGAAAGTCACAAGCAAGATTACAGGTGTTTGGAACCCTAAGACCTATATAACGTCAGGTGGACTGCAGTTCCAGCCTGTGAAGGTGGAGACAGGATCCCAGGAGTAAGATGTCTAGGGAGAGCCCTATTGTGGAGCACTAGGTTTGATTGAGAGGCCCTGCCTCAAAGAACAAGGTAGAACAATAAAGGATTCCTGATATTGTCCTTAGACCTTCATAGACACACCTACATATATGCGCCTGCACCCACACATACACCCACACAGTACCTACACATGGAAAGAAAGAAACAAAAGAATCGGTGATGTGTGATAGAAAACCAAGTGAGTAGTGGGGTAGAGGTGAGTGTTAGGAATGAGTTAATTCTTTGAAACCAAGAGCGTGCATGAGAAGATCTGATGGGAGGGGCATTAAGCTTGGAGAAGCACTGACCTCTGCATGCTTAAACATACACTTCACAGCTTCTTCAAAATGCTCCAGCCAGAGGATCTCCAGCTTTGGGGGGAGGTCCTCATAGTTATAAAAAGCAGAAGCTATCTCTGGGAAACCCATCCCAGCCAGCCCTGCACTCCAGAAGGCCACATCCAACTCCAAAATGAACCACAAGCCCAGGACAGGGCCCAGGTTCTGGGGAAGAAACAACAAAAAACACAACTAAACATGACTTCAAAAGGGAATAAAAAATAAACAGACTGAAACTCTTTGCAGTGGCATCCAAAGGCATGTGTTACTTTTTAACTGACAATCAAAACTTCCTGCAAGACTTCTGGCCTTCAAATATCTAGAGAGTAGTAGCCTTGGCTAAATTTGTATGTCACTCATTACTCAGAACCTCAGATCACCACAGATATTTGCAAAAAATATTTGTTTTTTTTTTTTGTTTTTTTGACGTTGAAAATATTTTGCAAATGAACTATAACAACAAAAACACTGTCTTCCCCTGTCTCACAAACAGGACAATGCCACCAGCTGCCACTAAGGATACACAGCAACCAGAAACATCACACAATGCTGGCATAATATTAAAACTATGAATTTTGAAGAAACAGTGCACACACAGCAGGTTCATGAAGTCAAACCTATTCTTGTGGGGTATTTGTACACTGTGTTCAAATGTACTGCTGTGATTGGTGTAATAAAAAGCTGAACGACCAATAGCTAGACAGGAGCTATAGGTGAACTTCCAGGGACAGAGAGGACTCTGGGAAGAAGAAGGGCGGAGTCTCCAGACAGATGGAGAGAAAACAGGAGGTGTAAGATGGAAGAGAGGTAATGCCGCATGATAGAACATAGATTAATATAAATGAGTTAATTTAAGTTATAAGAGCCAGTTAGGAACAAACCTAAGCTATAGGCCAAGATTTCATAATTAATAAGAAGTCTTATGTCATTATTTGTGTACTGGTGGCCCAAAGAAAAGTCCTACATATTCTTGTCATGTGATTCAGCAGTCTCACTCTGGTGAGGTATTTACCCAATAGAAATGGAGAACTGTATTCACATAGCTGGGCAGTGGTGGCACACACCTTTAGTCCCAGCACTTGGGAGGCAGAGGCAGACAGAACTCTGAGTTCGAGGCCAGCCTGGTCTACAGAATGAGTTCGAGGGCAGCCAGGCCTACACAGAGAAACTCTGACTTGAAAAGCAGAAACAAAAGACGACAACAAAAAGAATAGCCCACGAAGCACAAGATGGATAGCACTCTGCACTAGACCATGATGCCATGGGTTTCTGGCGCCCTGTTCCTCCCTCGGCCCTGTCTGGAGTGTGTGCGCATGTCTCTCAGCGTTCTTTATCGTCTCACCATTTACAGGCATACTTCAAGCACTCCTACACTGTGAATTTTATATCTCAGTGGATGATATTGGACATGCTGTCTTGGGATTTGAATGTTTCCTCCGACGCTGCTTTGGAGACACCTTATGTTGCTCCTTGGAGCCGTGGTTCCCTTCCTTTCACTGCTGGAGATACATCTCCCTTTGATCCACTTGATTTTTGGTGCACATTTGGGCTGCTTCTGTTGAACAACCATAATCACGTGCTCATCTTAGTAAAATCTAATCACTTCCCAGAACAACCGAACACTCCGACACTGTCTTTTCTTCCAGGCCTGACAGCAAGCGGTAAGGTTAGATGGCTGAATCTCTTTGATGCTGAATCTCCTGATGTCCCTCTTGATGCTGTGATGTGCTTTGCAGTTTTATTTCATAATTCCTTGATCACTAAAGAGGCTAAATAAGTGACTCCCCCCGCCTGCCCCCGCAAGTTGGCCACTAGCTCTTCATATACGGATACCCCAAAATCTCCTAAGATTTCTTGATGGGAGTGTCTGTCTCGTACTGTAACTGCTGGTCTACACAAACCTAAACATACAGCGAGAATGAGGAGAAAGGGTGAAAAATGGGAAACATATAGGTGTAGGTGTTTTTATTCTGCATGTTTGGAGTTCTGGGCTTGCCGCTACCACAGCACTATGTGGAGGTCAGAGGGCTCAAGGGATCGATACGCCTCGGCTTTAGTGGCAGGTATCTTTACCAGCTCCTCTAGCTGGCACTGTGGTTGCAGGAAGCTGTGTGAAGGGTATCTGAGCCTCTAAGATGTTTTCAAGATTTGTGTAAGTATAAAATTATTTCGACGTCAGAACTTTAGAACACAGCACTCTCGCCGGGCGGTGGTGGCGCATGCCTTTAATCCTAGCACTCAGGAGGCAGAGCCAGGCGGATCTCTGTGAGTTCGAGGCCAGCCTGGGCTACCAAGTGAGCTCCAGGAAAGGCGCAAAGCTACACAGAGAAACCCTGTCTCAAAAAACAAAACAAACAAAAAAAAAAAAACAACAACAAAAAAAAGAACACAGCACTCTCTGGGAGTGAGGTCACCACACGGGGTTTTCGGTACTGTCCATCCATGTTGCAGGGTTGTTAGAACTTGTCCACCCCAGATCCTTCCTCCTCCACATCCTCAATACTGATTTGCCCAGTGGATGGAGGTTTCTAGGGATTTGCATTGTCATGATCTTAAGTCTCAATTACACTGAAATTCAAGAGGATGCTTTTGTTCCAGGCTTCTGGACTTGGGCATCCAGGCTGGTCCTTCACAGGAATCCAATATTGAAATATGAAATTGAGGTCCTCTGTCTCTCCCTTTACATAGCCTCATCCTTTGCCCTTAAAGGAGGACACCGCCATTCAGAGAGGTTAGCTTAAATAGTATGATTTCCCACACAGCCACTGGCTGCCTGGGTACAAAGACATTATCCTGCTGATCCTGCTGTTGGCTCACTTCCCAGAGCCTTGAACAGAAGTTACCCAGTTGAGAGCATCCATGAACTTTACCCTACTTCTAAGTTACCCCGAACATTGGGGAGAGCATGAACTTTACCCTACTTCTAAGTCACCCCGGAACATTGGGGAGAGCATGAACTTTACCCTACTAATAAGTTACCCGGAAGGTTGGAAGGGTAACTCTATCAGGTGCCACACTGCTGACTTTTTTCACTGATGTAATGTTAGGAAACCACAAGGACGTCTGACCAGGTAACGGGGTCAAGCATTTGTTTCAGGAACAGAGCGGAACGCTGGCGTACACCAATCTTTGTGGGGAATGGAATATCAGTTCCCTTCATTTTAGTGAAGAGTAAACCGCACAATGGACAGCCCACCTCAAGCTGACTTAGAGGCCTCCTTGGATCATTCCTGACTCCCTGACTGCAGCTTTTCTCACATCTCCCAGAATCAGGCTCCTGGTGACCTCCACTGTCTCATCAAACAGTAACCAGGTTCCTAATTCCCATTCCAGGAGAGAGCCCTGGAAGACTTTCTCTCCTAACTCAGCCTTGTCAGTCTGTCCTTCCGTCTCCATCCTAGTGGTTCATGCCGTCTAGAGCCCCAGGAGGGAGTCAGGCTGTGTGTGGCACTGGATATCCTACAGTCACTGGGCCTCTTCTCAGTACCAGCCCCTCAGGAGCTCTGGTGGCCTCCACCTGCTCCACCCTCTCCTCCCAGACACTCTGGGGTGACTTATGGAGAGGGACTAAAGAAATGTGTCCTTCAGCTTCCTAGTCCAGAGCTCCTAGAATGTGGTGTGGGGGATGCTTACTGAATGCTCCCTGTCTGTCCTGGTTTCTTTCAGGAAAACCCAGACAAACAGCCAGGAGGCACAGTGACTTCATCTCTCATCTTCCCATCCAAAATTTTAAATTTTAAATCTCTCCAGAGAGACCTCCGTCTCACATTATTATGGTTTCCGGCTATTCCAGATCTCACTCCTTTGAGGTTGATCTATAACCATTGGATCTGTGCATTTACCCAGAGAAAGCTTGCATCCTCCAGCCTTACCTTTAGATGAGGCCCCTCTGGCCATGAAGCCGTGAAGATGTTCACCTTGAGATGGCAATGGCAGCCAGGAAACAAAAAGCCAGGCTACCTTTCTAGTCTTGTCAGTTTGTGGGGGAAAGATCTCATTCCATTTTGACCATTGGCAGAGAGCAATTTTAATCAAGACATTTCTGAGTGAGGTCACTTGTTCCTTCCTGGGTAATGGGAAAGCTGATCTTTTTTTTTTTTTTTTTTTTAATTTCTGATGCATTTTCCCAAGTATCTGCATTTAAAATGTATTCTGATTAACAGGCACAAAATGAGGCAAAGTAACAAATTATCTCCTCCAGCTATCTATTAGAGGTCATCTTGGTTGCTTCTAAGCTATGGAAATCATGAACAAAGTTCCTATAAACGTGAGTTTGCATTTGTGTGGACATGGATTTGGGCAAACACCGAGGACTGCTTGCTGGATCATACGGTGGCCGTGACAAGCCCACCTCTGAAATGCTTGTACACATCTGCACTCCTACCAGCAAGGACAGTTTTTATCGTTCATGGTTGTTGGTATTTGGTGTCGTCTGTGTTTTAGATCTGAGCTATTCTAATAGCTGCATAGCTCACTCTAATTTGTAAATGTTTGATCATATGATAGTCAGAATTGTTTCATATGCTCATCTGCCTTTTCTGTGACTTTGTGAGGTATCTGCCTACAACTTGTACCTAATTTCTAATTGAGCTCTTTCTTCTTTGTTGGGTTTTAAGAGTTAATTATATGTTGTAGATCTTTATATATGTGTTATATATTTTTTATATATGTTATAGATCTTTATATATGTGTTATTTATCTTTTTATATATGTTATAGATCTTTAATTACATACTTATTTTACTGTTGTTTTCAGCCTGTGGCCTCTCTCTCTCTCCATCTCTCTCTTTCTCCATCTCTCCCTTCTTCCCTTCCCTTTCTCTTTCCTCTCTTTTAATTTTTTTTGCTACTACCCAGGTGTGCTATCACAGGTGCCTTTAATCCCAGCACTCGGGAGGCAGAGGCAGAGGCAGGCAGATCTCTGTGAGTTTGAGGCCAGCCTGGTCTACAGAGTGAGTTCCAGGACAGCCAGGACTATAAAGTAAGACTCTGCCTCCTAAGAATTTGCTGATTTTCCTAAACATTAACTAGTGAGATTAAACAAATAATTATAAACTAGATGAGGCTTTAAAGAACAATAATATGATTGACACCTGGTATTACGGTTTGGTACCCATCTCTGAAACTCCCATGTGCTCCCCTCTCATCACACTGAGAGGTAGGCACCATCTTCAAACTTCACTCTTTAGGCTGGGGGATGGGTGGCCTGCGCGGGGGGGGTGGTTGGGAGAGATTGGGGGATGGGGTTGGCTGTGGGGGGATGGGGTGGCTGGGGGGATGGGGGGAGGGGTGGCTGGGGGATGGGGTGGTTGGGGGATGGGGGGTCTGGGGGGGGGTGGTTGGGGGATGGGGTGGCTGGGGATGGGGGTGGCTGGGGGATGGGGTGGGGGATGGTGGCTGGGGGATGGGGTGGGGGTCTGGGGGATGGGGTGGCTGGTTGGGGGGATGGGGGTCTGGGGGATGGGTGGCTGGGGATGGGGGGTGGCTGGGGGATGGGTTGGCTGGGGGGATGGGGTGGGATGGGGGATGGGGTGGCTGGTGGGGGATGGGGTGGTTGGGGGATGGGGTGGCTGGGGGATGGGGTGGCTGGGGGATGGGGGTGGCTGGGGGATGGGGTGGTGGGGGATGGGGTGGCTGGGGGATGGGGTGGCTGGGGGATGGGGGTGGCTGGGGGATGGGGGGGGGGGGGGGGGGGGGGGGGGGGGGGGGGGGGGGGGGGGGGGGGGGGGGGGGGGGGGGGGGGGGGGGGGGGGGGGGGGGGGGGGGGGGGGGGGGGGGGGGGGGGGGGGGGGGGTGGTGGGGGATGGGGTGGTGGGGGGATGGGGGTGGCTGGGGGGATGGGGGTGGCTGGGGGGATGGGAGTGGCTTGAGGAAGGGTCCAGTGTCTAAGAGCACATGGCACCAAAGACTGGAGTTTGGTTCCCAGAGGTCATCAGATGGCTGAGGACCACCTGTAAGTCCATCTGCAAAAAACAGATCTGATGCCCTCTTCTAGCCTCCACAAAGGGGTGGGTGCACATGCAAGCGCGCACACACGCACACACACACACACACACCTCATGTAAAAA
This sequence comes from Peromyscus leucopus, assembly GCF_004664715.2. Taxonomy (NCBI): domain Eukaryota; kingdom Metazoa; phylum Chordata; class Mammalia; order Rodentia; family Cricetidae; genus Peromyscus; species Peromyscus leucopus. The sequence continues at coordinate 51,906,471 of NC_051075.1, read as the reverse complement.
ATTTTAAAAATTCCTACCCCTTGATTTTCCTTATAGTTTTACTGTGCCTGACCCCTGGCTTTTTTGGTTTTGCCAGTGATTAAAGCTTACACAGAGAAAAGACTCCCCTTGAACTTAGCCATTTTGCATTTACTGGAATTTGAGTTTTGTGAATTTGACTAATTTTAAAAAATAATAGCATCTCGGGGCTGGAGAGATGACCCCGCAGTTAAGAGCACTTGCTGGTCTTGCAGGGGACCTGGTTTGGTTCCCAGAACCCATGTGGTGGCTCACAACCATCTGTTACTCCAGCTCCAGGGGACCCGATGTCCTCTTCTGACCAACAAGGGCCCCGGGTACACAAACGGTACACATACATACATGCAGCCAAAACACTCGAGCACACTAAAGTAAATAAAGCTTAAAGGAATGAAAGTTACCTACCATTTCTGCACAGTGTGATCTATACAGTATAATTCGTTTCTGTGTGCAGTTCGCTGTTTGGCAGATATCCCCGGAGCTCCTCTCCACCAGTGTTAGCTAGTTTTGCAACATTTTCATTTTTCAGGAAGAAACTCTGCCTGTTACTAGTCACTTCCCATTCGCCCAAAATTCTCTCCATACCCAGACACTTAAAATCATTGATTTGCTTTCTCTCTCTATTAGTTTTTTTCTGCATATTTATTATAAAGGCAGTGATATAATATGTAATCTTTTGTATCTGGTTTCTGTGACTTACGTAGGTGCTGGGAATCCAAACACTTTATCTCCCCAGCTCCTGGATATACAACTACTATTTTGGGGGGAGGCGGGGCAGGGAGACAGGGTCTTACTATGTAGCTCTGGATGGCCTGGAACACACTATGTAGACCAGGCTGGCCTTGAACTATTTGGGTGGACCTACTTTTTAGCTATTATGAACATTTGTTTGTAAGTTTTGTTATATGGCTACATGTTCTCATTTCTCTTGCATTTATGTTAGGACTGGACTAGCTGGGTCATGTGACAAAGCTATGCTTAACCTTAGAGAATAATACTAGATCTCATCAACAGTGTGTGGGTTTGTGTCTTTTTATTGCTGCATTGTAGGAATTCTTTTAATTCTTTTATTTTATGGGGGCTGGAACAATGACTCAGCAGCTAAAAGCATGGACTCCTTTTCCTGATGATCTGGGTTCAATTCCCAGGGCCTACAAACATCTGCAACTCCAGTTCCAGAGGATCCAACACCCTCTTCTGGCCTCTGTGGGTACTACACACACTTGGTGCAGAGACATACATGCAAGTAAAACAACCACACACATAAAACAGTACAATAAAACAAATTTAAAAAAAGATATATGTTTGCGGGGAGAAGAAGAGAGGGATGGAGAAAGAAAGAGAAAGGAAGGGGGAGGAGAGAGAGTACTACATCATGGGCGTCGAGGTCAGCGGACAACTTTGTAGAATCAGAATCCTTCCACGTTTTCATGGTTTCCAGGGGTCAAACTCAGGTCACCCAAGCTTGCATGTCAAGTACTTTACCTGCTGATCCCTCTTCCAGACAAGCGATGAAACTTCTTCAATGTAATACTGTGATGTACATGTCTGGGTTTTAGTCTCTTTGAGGGTATGATTGACATGAAGACTTACATATTAGGCAGACACTTTCTCAAAAGAGAGCCGTTTATCAGCCCGGTACTTAAAGGAAAACAACTTTGTTACCAGTGATGAAATCTGAGATTTCAGGGAAAAAACTAGAATTTAGAAGATTGCATGCCCTTACCACCAGCTTCATAGTTTCTGAAATATGTGCTAAGTTTTGTGGGCTTTTTTTTTTTCTTTTTCTTTTTCTTTTTTCCTTTGAGACAGGGTTTCTCTGTGTATCTCTGGTTGTACTGGAACTCGCTCTGTAGACCAAGCTGGCCTCAAACTCACAAAGATCCACCTGCTCTGCCTGCCAAGTGCTGGGATTAAAGGCGTATGCCATCACTGCTTGGCTGTTTGTTTTTATTTGTTTGTTTGGTTTTTGTTGTTGCTATAGTTTTGTGGGGGTTTTTTTTGTTTTTGTTTTTCTTTAATGATATCAGTATTTTTTTTCTCTTAATGAGATCATGAGTGAATATTATTTAATGTGAATTTGATACCAGATGCAGAGGAAGCAAGATGAGAATGTCGTACTAAGAAAGGGTACCAAGCCATGTGGCTAAAATAGGTAAGAATTATGGGTTAATTGAAGTGTAAGAGCTAGTCAGTAATAAGCCTGAGCTAGAGGCCAAGCATTTATACGTAATATTAAGCCTCCAAGTCACTTATATGGGAAGAAGCTGCCATGTATTTGGGAATCGGTAGATGGGAGAGAAACATCCGTTTACAGAAGGAAGGCTCCTTACGTAGACAAGGAAATAGAAAAGAATCTGAGTGTGCATTCTGTGCTGGCTATTGGTTTTGTTTTGTTTGACAGGAGCCAGGGTTATCTGGGAAGAGGGAGCCTCAGTTGAGAAAATGCCTGCAACAGATTGCCTGCAGGCAAGTCTGGGAGCATTGTTCTTTTATTAATAACTGATGTGGGAGGAGCCCAGCACTTTGGGTAGTGCCACTACTTGGTCAGGTGGTCCTGGGTGGTTTAAGAAGCAGGCTGAGTGAGCTGTGAAGAACAATTCCGTAACAATGCTCCTCCCACGGCTTCTGCTTCAGTTCCTGCCTCCAGCCAGATTCCTGCCTTGGGCTCCTGTCCTGACTTCTTTGATAACGAACAGTGCCGTGGAAGTATAAGCCCAGTAACCCTTTCCTCCCCGGGCTGCTTTTGGTCATGGAGTTTTGTCACAGCACTAAAACCTAAGTACACACTTTCCTGTGTCCCTGACCTCCCAGTTCACACCAGCAGGTCATGCTCCTCTTCCCAAAATGCTTCTAAGCAATGCCCTTTCCGTCACACTGAGCAGCGAAACACACAAGTTTCCACACTGCTTTGAGACTTCATTTCTGAAGGCTCCGCTTTTGTTAAGTAAGTTTATATGCGTTTCTCTTGACAACCTGTCTTGTGTTATAAAGGCTCAACCATGAATCTAGCACTGGGTGAAGAAATCCTTCCTCCTGTGCTCATATGACCAATAGTTGACTGGTGGATTACTAAATGTGCGGGGACGAGAGCGCTTCCTTCACACATTCTCTTCCTTGCCTCTCAGACAGGATGAAGGTTGACACAACATGGGATTCCTAGAATCTCTGTTTCCTCCCCCGCTGCTCTGTTGCTTCCCGGACTAAATGCTCATCATCCCCAAGTGCTGTCATGGCATGGAGCTCATATATGAAGGGGACTCTTTTCCGTTGTTGGTTTGCTTTGTAAAATTGATGTCCGTTGCAGGCTATTTGACCACACTGTGAACCCCGAGATCGCGTTATTTACTGAAAAACCTGCTTCTAGCGGCAGTGTGGCTCAGCCCTAGCACACGCCTTTAATCCAAGAGCAGATGTCGTCTGCTTGAATACTGTGAACAGGATGAGATAAAATCAACCAGAGGTCAAGAAGCAGAGCAAGCAACCAGTTGACAGGGGGGAAAAAACATAGGGAGTAAGAGGGAGACACACACAGGAAGTAGAAAAGAGGGACACCCAGTTGGAGGAGTTTAGTTTGAGACAGCAGAGGAGAAAGACCTCTTGCTGGGACATCGGCAGAGGAGGAAGGTCAGCCGGGGGCTTTCTCTGCCTCTCGGAGCTAGCAGGTTTTCACCCCAGCATCTGGCTTCTGGGTCTTTATTGACAAAATCAAACAGTCCAGATTTTTGTTAAAAAACAGATGTTCTTGATGGATATGTGTGCAACAAAAACCTTCTTATCACTGCTGCCCAAACATGTGTTAAGCATCTGAAAAGAAGCCCCCAGGTCACCCCAAACCCACTTCTTGAAAGGAAGATGATAATAGCAACATTGGCCCAAGAATTGAAGTACATAATTTTTAATGACACAACAGTGTGGCTACTCATGGTATTCTTTTGATTCAATTCCTTGAAAAGGTACAGTTTCTATATAACATCTGCCTGATTTCCTACAGCACTTGGGATTGAACCCAGGGACTTACACAAGCCAGTCAGGTACTCTACCACTGAACTACGTTTTCAGCCCTTGAATAAGCACTATATTCAACACTATGTTCAGATGAAGTAATATTAACTGATATTCTTACAATGTATTTGAACCTTTTCCCCCAAAGCCATTAGAAAATAGGTTGTATTTGGGAAGTCACTCCCTAACTCTTACCACCCAAGTGTTTGTGGAAGAAAGTCTGGAGTTGCTGCCATGCATCCAACTGGGCCATGGCATGAGGCTTAGGCTCCCCTCCAAAGACGATGTTAGCCCCCACCAGGAGGTGCATGCCCGCCTTGCACAGGGGGAAGTAAGGGGGCTCAATATAATGCCCTGCTTCCGGGTAGCAGATGATCTGGGGCTTCTCCTTCCCATGGGCCTGCAAGCGTTTGGAGATCTCATTGGCATAGAACTCGCTCTTCCAGTTGTGGTCATCCTGACCCACAAGCAACAGGAAGGCCGTGTCTGACCTTTCCACGGGGATAAAGCTCTTCTGTTCTACCAAAGGGCTTTGCAGAGCATCCACAACATCCTGGAGGCCATCTTTGGTCATTCTGACTTGATTTCTCAGGATAGTCACAGGAGGGATCGCCTCATCCTTGTAGTTTATGGTGTTCCCAACAGCAGCCACAGAGCCATTAATAATGACAGCAGCTTTGATGCCCTTCAGGAAGGAGGCCATCGCAAGGCCAAGTTCACCCCCTTTGGAAATGCCAAGCAGCCCAACTCCTGGACCTTTTACCTGAGAAAAACATAAAAGGAATAAGAGAATTAGTCCAGGAACAGTATTGAACAGCGAGTAGACCCAGTTGGAAAGCTCCATGGACCAGGGTCAACATCTGGTCTCTATCTATTGTCAAAACCATTCTAGCAGGAATGAAGCTCCTCTAAACAGACACTTACATTCCTCCTTTGCCATTAGACTATGGAGACAATGGACCCCAATAAACTAAGGAAAACGCACATTCTTGCTGACTGATCTTTACACCGGCACCCACGCGGCCCACCAGTCCGGCCACACAGCACTGGGGTTTCCCTTTCCACGTCTCCAAAGGACCGCCTCACAGCCTCTCCTACCTCCTCGGCCTCTTGAGACCCCACCTGCCCCTCCACCTGCAGCTCTCCATGCTGCGGTGAGAAACCAGGAGCTGTCAGGGGGAATCTCTCATCTTCTCACTCCCCAGCCTGCCTGTGCCCATGGCCGCTCTCGGGTGTCCCACACAATCCAGTTGTGTTTGGGATGCTGTTCTCTCTCTCTCTCTCTCTCTCTCTCTCTCTCTCTCTCTCTCTCACTCTCTCTCTCTCTCTCGGGTTGGCCTCCCACACTTACTTCTGGCCTCCTCTCCTTCCCACTTCTCTCAGCTGGCACCCCTGAGGTCCTCCCTGCTCTGGGCCTCATCTGTTTCCTCACAGCCCTGTGCCCCAGGCCACACTAGTTATGACTTTGTTCTCTACCCTGGGTCCCTGAGAAACCCGTGGGGAGACGTTTGTTGCACTTTCCTGCTCAGTGCCTTCTGGGTGGTTTGGGTTGGCACCATCCCACAAGGACCGCTCCCGTCCTGAATCCCAGAGTCCTCTGGGCTATAAGCAAAAGATCGTTTGGCTGACCTGTCATAGAAATATCTCTCTCTCTCTCTCTCTCTCTCTCTCTCTCTCTCTCTCTCTCTCTCATTCTCTCCTCACTTCTACTATTTGTCCTCCTTACCCCTCCTTTTTGGCCACAGTACCCTTGACCACTGTTAAATATGACTCCTCATTAAAGTCCTAATAATTGGGGCTGGAGAGATGGCTCAGAGGTTAAGAGCACCGACTGCTCTTCCCAGAGGTCCTGAGTTCAATTCCCAGCACCCACATGGTGGCTCCTAACCATGTGTAATGAGATCTGGTGCCCTCTTCTGTATACATAATAAAAATCATAAAAAAAAAAACTTAAAAAAAAAAACCACTCATATAAAGTTCTAATAATTACATGATCAAATGATGCTTTAATTACTATGAAATTTTTAATTGTCCACTTGACACAATCTAGACTCACCTGGGAAGGGAGTTAACATGAGGAACCTAAGGCTGGGTTGACTTATAGACACGCCTTTAAGGGAATTTCTTTCTTCTTCTTTTTTAAATTTATATTTTATGTATAAGTGCTCTGCATTCAAACCTGAGTGCCCGAAGAGGGCACCAGATCCCACTATAGATGGTTGTGAGCCACCATGTGGTTGCTGGGGATTGAACTCAGAACCTCGGGAAGAACAGTCAGTGCTCTTAACCTCTGAACCATCTCTCCAGCCCCTGAAGGGAATTTCTTGAGGTGGGACTACACACCATGAACGTAGGTGGCACTGTTTCTTGAGCTGGACCCTAGGCTGTATACAACTGGAAAAAGAGAGCAGAGGATCAGCATGCATGCACTCTTGGCTCTCTGGTCCTGATGATGAGCGTGACATGACCAGCATCCGCCCCTGTGACTTCCCTACTTTAATGGACACGGGCTGGGACCGTGAGTTAAAATAAGCCCTTTCTCAGTGAGTTGCTTTTGTTGGGGTATTTCTATTTTTAATTACAGCAACAAAGATGAAACTAGGGTATCTACTTATCCAAGGAGAAAGTGCCAAGGCCGTGGGGTGGGAAATGGGCAAAATCTAGTCTCCCACGTCTCTCTAGACGCAGCCTACACGGGCTCCACTTCTCCAAGAGCGCCAACGCTTCCAGCCACTTGAAGTTCTGATTATAAAATCATAACACAAGCAAGGATTACCACCTCAGCCTGTGCTGTGCTGATCTAGAAAGTTCAGAGCACCCGGGTCTCCTGCCGCTGACTGTCAAGTTCACCCAGTGCTCGCACGGGGACACGGGACACGGAACACGGGGACACGGGGACACGGGACACGGGGACACGGGACACGGGGACACGGGACACGGGGACACGGGGACACGGGACACGGGACACGGGACACGGGGACACGGGACACGGGACACGGGACACGGGGACACGGGACACGGGACACGGGGACACGGTTCTCTCATTCTGTGAAATCAAACACATGACGAGGAGATAGGACAGGGGCCAATAAAACTTGAGGAGCTCTAACCTCGGGGTGGCTAAGCAGGTAGTTCACGGCTTCTTCAAAGTACTCCATGCGCATGGTTTCCATGCCCTTGGGGAGGTCATCGTAGTTATAATAAGCCAGAGCCATGACAGCAAAACCCTTCCCAGCCAGCAGACTTGCTCGATACTCCAGAAGGCCACCTCCAACTCCGAAAAGGTCCACGATCCCCGGAAAGGGCCCAGGTTCTGGGGAAGAAACAGAACTAAACATTACTAAGAAGTGTTTGCAGTGGCATTAATAAGCATTTGTTGCTTATGTGAGGAAGATAAGGTTTTCAACAGACAGTGAAAAATACTGGCGGACCTGTCCCTCAAGCACCTAGACAGTAGCCTGGGCTAAATCTATATCCCCTTCTATAACTTACGTCTCAAAGCTCCGTAAGTGTTTGCAACGACATTAGGGGGACATTTAGAAGACGGGGGGGGGGGGGGGGGGGAATGTGTGCCACCATGCATGGCCCAGAACATACACACAAACAACCTTTATAATGACAACAATAAAAATCTGTCCACTTCTGTTCCCCAAACTGGACAATGCCAGCCAACATCGCAACACATGATGCTGGTGACATGCAAAACCAATGGTGAAGTCTGTAGAAAGCGGTGGGCGGTGGCTCACAGTTAAACCTATACATAGTCATATAACCCAGTCATTTCCCTCTGAAGGATGAATGAAATGAACGAGAGATGAAATGAAAATCGTGTTCATGCAAGAACCCAGTTCAACACAGTAGTCAAGTGTTCGCAGCAGCTTCATTCATGCTCTCCAGACTGTAAACAAACCCAAAGTCCTCCAGCCACTGAATGGATACAAACTGTGCTACCTCCATAGAACCCAGCATTATGAAGAAACAGCAAGGCCTGATGGGTAGAAGACCACATGGATTCCAAAGGCTTCCTGCTGAGTGAACGGACATAGACTCAAAAGGCTGCATGTTCATTCTGCATGATTTTTGTGTCCTAAATATTTTCACCGTTTATAGAAGAGGGTTAGTCTTTCACATGTCCAATTTAAATAACTCAATGTGAAGGTTAATCATGATTTCAAACGGATTTGGATCTGGGATCAATAAGACACACCCCTGGGCATTTCCAGGAAGGACTAAGAGAGGAGGAAAGACCCTCCCCCTAGGTAGGCAGCACCTTCTGCTGGCAGTCCAGATACCTAGCAGTCCTGAGGCAAAGGTGTTTGCCTGCTCTGTGTGCTGGTAAGTGTATCTATCCCATTGCTGCCGCCTTGGCTGACACTGGAAACCCAGATTCTCTGGCCTTCCAGGATGGCTCTCTAGGAATCCTAGAGGCTTTCCTCATCTGATTGGGAAGGCGGAGGCATCCAGCAGGGGGTAAGGAATGACAATTATTGTCTCAGCCTCTCCAGTGTAAACAGCTATTGTTGAACTACATAGCCCACAGCATCTAAGAATCCCTTTTCACAGTATATATTCACTCTGTCAGTTCAAGCCCTCTAGAGAACCCTGATTTAGCCTCTCAGCTAACACCTGACAGGCACCAGAAAGCCCTACTTTTGCCTGGTCCTTCTTCTGCATAAAGACATAACTGTGGGTTTTATGTACTGATGTCATAAGATGGTATCACCACCTCTTACACGTGTGCCTTACGTATTTGGTTTTTATTGAACAAGGCTCTTGCTGTCAAACTGACAGCCCAAGTACAATCCCCCGGACCCACATGGTGGAAAGTGAGGACTCAGACAAACTGCAAACTATGACTTCCACATGTGTCCCCAACATGCTCAAATAAATAAACACAGATTTTAGTTTGCCTGCTTCATGAATTTTATCTTAATGGAACTGAGACTGATGGGAGACTCCACCTGTGCCTTGGGCATGGGCAGATGATAAGCACTGTTTAAGTTTGTTAAAAATCAGTGTTAGTGTTGAGGTTGAGGTATATAAACCTGACGTTCTTCTCCTGCTGCTGTCCATCTTCCTATAAATGATCAAAGATGTTGGGGGCAGGGCAATCTGATTCCCTAGTCAGCTGCTACTGAACTCTTCTTTGAAGTCTTGGCCACCTTGAACAAAAGGATCTAACAGCCGCCCACCCTTGTGCCAGCACCAGCCATCTTGAACCCTGTGTGAGACTGACCACACAAAGACCAGGGCTGGGCGTTATTGTTGCAGAAGACAGGTTACATTTGTTTATGCTGGGGAACATTTGTTCAATGATGCAAAGATGTGTTGCATTCTTTTATGTTGCATTTATTTAACTTTGTGAAGCTGTTGTTACTTTGCCTGTGTAAAGCACCTGATTGGTCTAATAAAGAGCTGAACGGCCAATAGCTAGGCAGGAGAAAGGATAGGCGGGGCTGGCAGGCAGAGAGAATAAATAGGAGAAAAAGAAAAGACAGAGAAGCGAGAAAAGGAGGAGAGGAGGACTCCAGGATCCAGCCACCCAGCTACACAGCAAGCCAGAGAGGAAGAAGTAAAGAAAGGGATAGAGAAAGGCAAAAGCCCTCTAGAGGCAAAAGATAGGATAATTTAAGTTGAGAAAAGCTGCCTAGAAACAAGCCAAGCTAAGGCCTGGCATTCATAAGTAAGAATAAAACTCTGTGTATTTATTTGGGAGCTGGGTGTTGGGCCCCACAAAGAGCAAAAAGTAAAAAACAACAACAACAACAAAAAAAAAAAACACCAACAACACACAAGAAGGTGTAGCTGTGGCCAGGGCCCTTTGAAACAACTTGTACCAGACTTTTTGTTATAATCATTTCCACCCTGGTGTGTGTGTAGAGGGGGGGCATTTCCCCTAATAGTCTGGCAGTTGTACCTGAAGGCAAATCTGTGTTTGGTCTAAAACACAAATCTCAGTGACTGTGATCGGCTAGGCTGCAACTGGTCAAATGATCCTTCTCTAACAGTGTAAGCAGGCTATTCAGCAAGCCCTCTGAGAGACGCTCTTTCTAATGCTGTTCCCCCTCCCCCCCTCCCGCTCCCCGGTGCAGCAACATTAGGCAAAGGCTTCTCTGAAGGGAGGCCAAGCCAGCGAAGAGCAGAGGTTGGGACAGCTCAGCACTTAGCAAGTTGTAAAAGTGGTAGGCTGCCACTCTCACGCCCCCGGCAGTCCTGTGTGGTGGTGTGTGCCCAGCACCCTGGCCCTCAGTTCCTGAATGGACACCCCAACTTCCAAGCAGCTGGCAAGTGTGTCAGCCTGGAGCTCCATCCTCCGAGCATAACTCTGGCAAGGGCAGGCTTCCTGAGTTGCCATGGCAGCAGTCACCGTGCTGGGGAGAGGGCTCAGGCAGCTGGCCGAAGAAGCCACCAAACAATTTAAGAGTAGCCAGGGAAAGAAGGAAAGCGGACATAGAGAGATAACAAGAGAGAGTAGTGAGCCGAGACCAAAGAACAAAAGCTTGGGGGTGGGGTGTCAGTGCTGTCAGCCTACAGAGGTTCAGGGTCTTGCCCCTCAGGAGGTAGCATTGGCCTTGGCCAGAAGCAAAGGGACCTGATACCCAAGGCCTGCAGGACTGTGACACAAGAGGATGCCACTGCTTCCCACTGCTGTGGCCTCCTGCTGTGAACACCGGGGGAATGACCAGCGATTGGAGAGCTTGTCTTACCTATGATTTCATTTTGGGTTAAACACAAGAAGCTGGTAGCTGTGGGTCAATTCTTTTGACTTCTAGAAATGTGCCTCCATTTATTTATCAACTCCATTACTGGGGGTCATTTGGACTATTTCCAAGCAATAAGTTTTCTGGTGTGCACATGTCACAAAATTGCAGAATTACTCATTAATCTACCTAGCTAAAAACTAGTTGCCCTGTCCACGAATACACTCGAGCAGAGACATTCTTGAGACATACATGAGTTCGAACAAGCTACACACCTTTCAAAAAAAAAAAAAAAAAAAAAATAGAAAAAGATGAACACTCCCACTCTTTCTAAAGGTACTGAGTGACCTTTCCTCCAAGCACTTAACATTAACTGGAAATGTTAGGCTTTGAAAGCTTTGTTTCTCTTGAAGCTATGCCATATAGTCCGTAGTTTTATTTTGTGTTTTGTTGGTTACTAAAGAGGCCAAGTAAGCATCCTTTTTATGTAAGACTATGCAATGATCTCAGAGTGCCAGTTGACAGAAAAAGGTCTCTCTCTACTTCAACTGCTAGTTGACATAAATCTTAATGTAGTGTGGGAATGGAAAGAAAAACAATAGAAACAAGAAACATGCCTTGGCCGGGCAGGAATGGCGCGCACCTTTAATCCCAGCACCCAGGAGGCAGAGGCAGGTGGATCGCTGTGAGTCTGAGGCCAGCCTGGTCTACAGAGCGAGTTCTAGGACAACTAGAGCTACACAGACAAACCCTGTCTTGAAAAAAAAAAAAAAAAAGAAAGAAAGAGAGGGAGGGAGGGAGGGAGGAAAAGAGGGAGGAAGGAAGAAGAAAAGAAAAGAGAAAGAGAAAGGTCCCTTGTATTGAAAAGGGTTTTTGCGCCAGGTGGTGGTGGCGCACGCCTTTAATCCCAGCACTCGGGAGGCAGAGCAGGCGGATCTCTGTGAGTTCGAGGCCAGCCTGGACTACCAAGTGAGTTCCAGGAAAAGGCAGAGAAACCCTGTCTCGAAAATCCAAAAAAAAAAAAAAGAAAGAAAAAAGAAAGAAAGAAAAAGAAAGAAAAAAGAAAAAAAAAGAAAGAAAGAAAGAAAGAAAGAAAGAAAAGGGGTTTTGCTATGTTGACCAGACTGGCCTGAGCTCCAAAGCTCAAGACAGCCTTTTGCTTTGGTGTCCTAACCAGTCAGACTATGATGCACAGCTCAAAACAGATTTAACATTTAAAAGAATAGTTAAAGATCACTATGGTTTTTGAGATAGGGTTTCTCTGTGTATCCCTGTCTGTCCTACAACACACTCTGTAGACCAAGGTTGCCTCGAATTTAAAGATCGGTCCGCCTCTGCCTCCCAAGAGTTGGGATTAAAGGCATGTGCCACCACCGCCCCATTTATTACCACTAGTTCTAATTTTATATAACAAGTGTCTTGTCCTTTCTTTAAAAGGTCTTGTAATTTAGCAGGGGAAAGAAGGACCAGCTTCAGGGAAAGAGCATCATCACAACAGGCTCCTTCCAGTCCAGTCCAGTCTCTTTCCCTGTGAGTCCTGGGTTATCGGAGCTACTTTCTCTTCACTTCAAATCACAGAGGAACTTTGAGCAAAGAGGTGGGGGGCTGCTCACCTGGGGGCAGGAAGAGCGTGGCGCGCACACGGCCCTCGCGCACGGGCACGCGCCGCACCCCGGGAGCCATGAAGTGACGCTCGTGCACCGCCCGCGCCAGCAGCCGCCCGCCGTCGGGCTCGTGGCCGTCCAGCACCTCCAGCTCCACCACGAAGGGCGTCCGCACGTCGCGCTTGACCAGGCGCCAGAAAGGCCGCTCGGGCTCCAGGGCCCAGAGCAGCCCCATGGGCTCGAGCCCGCGAAGCTGCCGCCCAGCGCGGGCGCGCGCGCCAGGTCCAGGCGGCCGTGGGCGTCGGCGCGGTAGCGCGCGTGGGCGCGGAAGCGCGCGCCTTTCTCGTCGCGCAGGGCGGCGCGCAGCGTGACGGGCTGCTCGGGGGCCAGGCCGCTCACGGCGATGCTCAGCGGCTCGTCCCAGCAGCTGCGGCCCGCGGGCTCCAGGCTCAGCGTCGCGGCCATCTCGAGCTGGACCAGATGGGGCGGGTGGACTGGGACTCCTGGAGTAGTAGTCGCGGGCGGGACGACTCGCTCCACTCCCATTGGTTGGCCTCGGACACAGCCTGTGAGACGATCTGTGAGACTTCTTTGTGCAAATCCTAGACTTCCCATTGAGAAGGGGAATGTTTGCTAAGAACAAAGACTCTCGCCGGGAAGCCACAAAGTGTGTCTAAGTCAAAGCACAATGACAGCCGAGGCTGAAAAGATTAGAAGCTGCAACCCCACACTGGAATTCAGGTGGTTCCCCAGGAACAGGCATGGTCCAGTCCCCTCTTAACCCTCAGTCTCTGACCAAGAATTTCCCTCGAAATTTCTTGGTCTCTACATCTTTCTCCAGGGCAGCTCAGTGTTTCTGGAGTCCGACTGTTCTTAGATATTGAGGACCTTTAGAAAGGCACACAGTTTTCTGGATGCATTTCCCTTATCTGAAAGGCTTGCTAGGAGTATTAAATAAGAAGACGATGCACTGCTGATACCCTGGGCTTCACTTGGCGAAGGATCTCACTTCCTGTGTCGTCGTGCCCCCCCAACCCCCTATATCTAACCGCTATCCGTGCCAATTTGGATTTCTACCACCGTGTTTCTTTCAGTCTGGGTTCTAGCCAGAAGCAAGTGGTCCACCAAACTTGGCAATAGGAGGAAGTTTCACAAAGGGATTACGGTTTTTTTTTTTTTTACAGAGGCATGGGAAGATTGGGCAAAAAAAGACACCGCCGTGTTTGGTCCGGAACTGTGGTCCCCGACGTAAAGTTAAGAGGGTTGTCTGACAAGAGCGGCAGCCCTCTGAGCGAAAGGCAAGTGACCTTGGATGGTGCAAAGGTGTGGGTAGATGGAATACTTTGATTTCATTCTCCTTTTGTTGGTATCTTGCCAGTTAGTGCCTCTGCTTGGCTGCACCCCGCTCTGCAGCTCAGCCTGGCATACCTGAATGGTGAGCAGCGTGGAGAAGCAAGGGCATGCAGGTGGAAAGTATCCGACAAACAGAAGCTCAATAAATATTTGCAAACTGAAAAAGAAGCTATCACGTTGGACCCCAGGTTCCGGTTTTTGTGACCTTTCTCCTCGTTCCTGCTGATGAAGCAATTGCTGCCGGGTATTTGGAATACCTTGTCTACCTGACAGTGGCCTCTCATTCTGGGAACACTTAGCATGAGGGGTGGGACGGGACAAAAACCTTGCCTGGCTATCCCAGCCTCCAACATAGAATTTAAAATGTGCAGGCAGAATGGAAAAAGCAGATTCTCTTCCCCTCCCATGATGCCCAAGGGGTGTGAAGACACACACAAATGGAGGAGGGACACGCGGGGAGGGGGAGGGGGGACCAGTGGCCTGGGACTGGCTACTGAAAGCAGCTTCAGTGGGAGGTTCTATTCCCCAAAGCTGGAAGATGTAGTTGCTTGGCAGGCCCAGGGTCGAGACTACCGTATCTGTAAGGATGTTAGCTGCCACTGAATGTTCTCTGTGCCCAGGACAGGTCAGGTAAACTATAGTAATTCTAGTGCAGCTCACTGGCTGGAAGCAGCTGTGCTTACTACCCACATATAAGACATGCTGTCTCCAGAATTCAAACAGAAGCGTTGTTTTCTGTCCACTTTAGGGTTAGGACGTCATTGGAAAGATAACACCCTTTGCCTGACCAAGTGCTGAATTTCTCTATCTCAGATTAAGGACACTCCCTGACAGATTTCCCTTCGTAGTCCCCTGATTTTGTCCATGATTAAGTGACACTGGCTTTCAGTTCTGAGTCCGATATGGAAATGCTGAACTGTAGAAATTGTGGCATCTGGGTCAACCCCATCCCTATGCCGAACTGGGTTTAAGACACTTGTTTATGTCTCACGTGGACAGATTATGATAAATGTGAGGAGATGTGAAATCGACATCTCTCTTATCTATCTCTGTCTCTCTCAGCTAGCTGGAGCTGCTAGTTATACATGCAGACGTAACTTCGGGCTCCCGAGCCTCCAGCCTGTGTTCCCCATGTGCTGGGATTACAGGGATGCAGCGTCATTACCTGGCAGTGAGTTGAAATTTCTTGAGGCTGAACTATCAGGTAAAATACTGACTGCCACGTGAGGCAAACGGCTGTAGAAAACCGTACGGAGACCAGAGAGAGCACACTAGTAGGAGCAATAGCAGATGTTGGATTGAAATGGTAGGAATCTGGTTTTTTGTTTGTTTTTTACTTATTATGTATACAATGTTCTGGCTGCATGTATCCCTGTAGGCCAGAAGAGGGCACCAGATCTTATTGCAGTTGGCTGTGAGCCACCATGTGGTTGCTGGGAACTTAACTCATGGACTTAACCTCTGAGCTATCTCTCAGCCCCAGGAATCTGTTTTTGGATGAACATCTGCATTGGCTCCTGTTCCATCGGCCTGAGTGTATGTCAGCACCATGCTGCCTTGGTACTGTGACTCCATAGTATGTCTATTTTTAAATATGTGTTATGTGTTTGGGGGGGGGGTTTGTTTGTTTGGCTGATTTTTCATGTGTGTGACTGTCTTGCCTGCATCTATGTCTGAGGACCACGTGCATACCTGGGGCCTGAGGAAGCCAGAAGAGGGCCTTGGATCCTCCACAACTGGAGTTACAGATGTGTATGATTATGAGCTGCCTTGCGGGTGCTGGGACTCAAACCCAGGTCCTCTGGAAGAGTTTCTGGTGCCCTTGAGCTCATCAGCCCCTCCACAATATGTCTTATAATCATGTATTGCATTGCTGCTCAGCTTACCTTTTGTTCATTATTGTTTTGGCTATTTGGGACCTTTTGTGCTCCTCTATGGGTTTTAGGATTGTTTTTTTTCTAGTTGTATGAACAGAGTCGTCATTTGATGCAGATGGCACTGAATCTGTAGAGTTCTTTCTGCACCAGCTATTGTCGCAACAGTAACTCTCGGAACCCGTTAACATACTGTCTTCCTGGGTCCTCCGCTTTCACCTTCAGTGTGTTTTGTAATGATGATTGCAGAAGCCTCTCCTCCTGTTGCTTAGCTTTACACCTGGGTCATTCTCACTACTTGATGAATGGGCTAGTTTCCTCATTTTTCTCCCAGTAATCTCATTATCGATGTATGAAAAAGCTACTGGCTGGTGGGCAGGACGGAGCACAGCTGTAATCACAGTGCAAAGGAGAGGAGGCGGGAAGATTAAAAGTTTGGGGCTAAGCCGGGCGGTGGTGGCGCACGCCTTTGATCCCAGCACTTGGGAGGCAGAGACAGGCAGATCTCTGTGAGTTCGAGGCTAGCCTGGTCTACAGAGTGAGATCCAGGACAGGCTCCAAAGCTAGAGAGAATCCTTGTCTTGAAAAACAAAACAAACAAACAAACAAAAAGTTTGGGGCTAGCCTGAATTACCTGGTTGAGACCTTGTATCAAAAAAGGAACAGTACTGATTTTTGCGTCTTCTTTTTATATCTTGCTGCTCTGCTGAAATTTTTATTGGTTTGAGAGTCTTACACTGGCCCTTAGGATTTTCTAGCACAGAATCGCATTTTCTTCGCCAAGGGATGACGTTTGTGTCTAGAAAAAGGAAGGTGCCATTTCTACCCCTGACTCTGTTTGTCATATCCAATAATTCTCCTGCATTTGACCATCCTTGCATCCCTGGAATGAAAGCAAGCCTTCCTCTCCTCCCCTTCTCCTCTTGCTCCTCCTCCTCGTTCTGCTAACATAGTTTATTGGGGGCAGGGAGCCCTTCTGAGGGTAGAAGCGGGTCACAGCTAGAGAAAGGTCAAAGGCTCAATGCCCTGGTTTGTAGTTTTCTTTCCCTTCCTTCCTTCCTTCCTTCCTTCCTTTCTTCCTTCCTTCTATCTTTCACTTTTGTCTTTGCAGGTTTGGGTAACAGCAAAATGCTGCTCTGTGTGAAAAATTAGGATCAACACTCATTCTCCCTTAAAATGTTGGCACAGTGCATCAGGAAGCCACACTGCCCGACTTCTCTTTGGTGGAAGACTGATTCAATCGCGTTACTTGCTGACTATTAGGTTTTGTGGTCTCCTGGTTTAATTTTGAGAGGCCATCTGTGCCCAGGAATTTTCCCATTTCCTCTAGATTTTCTTTTTTTTAAAAAAAAAGATTCACAGGGCTGGAGAGATGGCTCAGAGGTTAAGAGCACTGGCTGTTCTTCCAGAGGTCCTGAGTTCAATTCCCAGCAACCACATGGTGGCTCACAACCATCTATAATGAGATCTGGTGCCCTCTTCTGGCCTGAAGGGATATATGCAAGCACAACACTGTATACATAATAAATAAATAAATCTTTAAAAAAAAAAAAAAAGATTCATTTATCCACCATGTATAGTGTTCTGCCTGCATGTATGTCTGCAGGCCAGAAGAGGGGGCCAGATCTCATCATAGATGGCTATGAGCCACCATGTGGTTGCTGGGAATTGAACTCAGGACCTCTGGAAGAACAGTCAGTGCTTTTAACCTCTGAGCCAACTCTCCAGCCCCAACTGTTTTGTTTTTTGTTTTTTGTTTTGTTTTGTTTTTAGTCTTCTTTATTTCTGTTCTGATCCTACTGATTTTGAGTTTAGTTCGTCCTTTGTTACACTTGTTTGTGAGTGTATGTTTGCTTGGATTTTTTTTTTTTTTTTTTTTTGAGGAGGAGGAGGCAGAGTCTCAAGTAACCCAGGCTCTCCTCAAACTTACTATGTAACCAAGGATGAACTTGGACGACCCCCACCCCCCACCGCACCCCCACCAAGACAAGGTTTCTCTGTGTAACAGTCCTGGCTGTCCTGGAAGTTGATTTGTAGACCAGGCTGTACTAAAGGGCGAGTTTAAGCACATGTAAGACTTGGTCCTTGGTTTGATGCAGGATGAAGTGTTCTGTACACCTGCTAAATCCATTTGGCCAATAATATAATTTAACTGATGAGTCTTAGTTCTATTTTATTTTGCATTCTAAATATCCATCTACTGGTCAGAGTGAGTCTTGAGGTCCTACTATTACTATAGTTCAGACTCACCTTCTCTTAAGGTGTTCCCCAAAATGGCAACATGTGCTGATGGTGTTACTGAGAAGTGAGTGAGTCATGAGGGATCTAACCTCAATGAATTAACTCATTGATGAATTCTTAGGTGAATGAACTGTTAGGTATGGAGCTTACTTGAAGGAAGTGGAGCCATGTGTTTGAAGAGTACATCTTTTTACTGTCTCCTTCCCACCTCCCTGTCTAGAAAATATTATACTGAGTAGGGTAACCCAGGCCCAGAAAGGCAAATGCCACATATTCTTTCTCATAGGTGGAACCTTGGCTTTGAATCTTTATATTTCTGTGTTCAACTTGGAGGAGCTTGTGGAGGCCGGGAAGCTAGAAAACGGCCATTAAGGCTTGGCAGAAGTGGCTTTAGCGGAAGAAGATGGTAGAACATTCGGGATACCAAAGTGGAGGGGGCACTTACTGGGGGTGGAAAGATGTAGGGATGGGGGTAGGGAGAGTGGGGAGAAGAGGGAGTAAAGGGGGAGCTCACCAAAACTAATGATATATGATAAAGCCACACGGAAAGCTATTTCGTAAGTCGATATTAAAATATATGTTCTTAACAAGGGTCTGAAGGGAGGTAACCTGTATGAGTGGATAAAGTTGCTTTTAGAAACCATAATAAAAACCCCAATGCCAAATCTACAATACCTCCTTATGACATGTTGGCCGCAGAGGTCACAGAGGCCCCCAAAATAACACAGGCTGTGGCCATCGCTCTTGATTTCGACCAGAACTAGATGGTACTGCTGAAGACTCCACACAGTTTGGTAGCAGGACATGTAGAAACCTAGCTGGGACTGGGCTGGGAGTTTCTTCAATGCTGTCTAGTATCCAAGGTGTTGTAAAGTACGATATGGGCTGTTTGGAGAGAAAAGGCATCAATAGTCTACATACCTGTGAACCCTGCAAGCCACATGGTCAACTTGTCGGGCAAGATGGGGTCACTGAAGCCATTATGGCATGACTATCATGAGAATAACTATCTGCTTTCTGATTGGGTTTTAGGCCTGCCCCCACAGGAGGAATTCGTGGCAGGTACTATAAACTCAGTCCAGAGTCCATGACTGGGGAGGTCGTAAGCCCTGGGGAAAAACTACTACTATTGTTTTGCTATATGGCCATGATGTTAAACACCTTCTGAATATTTTTGTTTCTATCTGTAGATTGGTGCTACTCTCAGGCTTGGACAGAGAAGTGTCTGTTTGTAGTGGATGAGAGTTCATTCAAAGATTCACACCTGAGCCGGGCGGTGGTGGCACATGCCTTTAATCCCAGCACTCGGGAGGCAGAGGCAGGCAGATCTCTGTGAGTTCGATCTATAGAGCAAGATCCAGGACAGGCACCAAGACTACACAGAGAAACCCTGTCTCCAAAAAAAAAAAAAAAAAAAAAAAAAAAAAAGATTCACAGCTGGCTAGAGAGCTGAGATAATGACCGTGGAGTGCTCAGCCCTAAACTGGCCATCTGTATAAGTCTCTTCCAGGCTCAGGGGACATCACGGAGGAGGGCCAGAAGAAACAAGACGCGGAGTTGGAACGGAGTTCTGTGAAAGGCTGGCCTCTGGATACGACATGGGTGTTGTGCCAAGAACTCATAGTCATGGCCACACAAGCCCTGCAGAAGACTGAGCCCGTCAATAGTCCGTCATATTTTGGGGGTTCATAAATCCCCATGTCTTCATTTCTTCCTTCATTTCTTCCTTCATTTCTTCCTTTCTTTCTTTCTTTCTTTCTTTCTTTCTTTCTTTCTTTCTTTCTTTCTCTTCTATCTTTCTTTCTTTTCAAGACAGAGTTTCTCTGTGTAGCCTTGGCTATGCTGGATCTCGCTCTGTAGATCAGGCTGGCCTCAAACTCAGAGATCTGCCTGCCTCTGCCTCCCAAGTGCTGGGATTATATTGGAGACTATGGGGGTCCAGCCCCTCAATAGTCCCCTTCCAGGGTCCGGGCAGAATCTATAACCAGCTGATAATTAATCTTTGATGAAAAGAAATGAATCTATGTACAGGAAACTCCTAAGTCCATACACTTTATTATTTTGTGATGGTACTCTCTCTACACAGCTTCAGTTCTGTTCTCGTGCCTAGCTCCTTTCTTGCCTGATTTCTCTCTATATTTATCTACTGCTCCCTCTAAATTCTATCTTAATTCTGCCTCATCTAGGTCCTTTTCATCTTGTTCTTATACAGCTAGTACTTCCCCATCTGACTCTTCCTCATATTCCATCTCATCCACATGTTCTCTCTGGTCCAAATCCTCCTTATTCCTCTTCATTCTCCATCTCTAAGTTCTCCACGTTCCTCCTAAGTCTCCCAGGAATCCAGTTACAAACCCAAGCAATAGCAAGCTCCTGGTCGAGCAAGGTCACCAGGCTTGAATTCTACGGGGTCATAAAGGTAAGAATTTTCCTCCGGCAGTGACCACCAGGCTTTCTTTTACAATCCAAAATGGGAGAGGTCAAAGAGGAGGTCAACTGAGTGCTAATGACCGGGTAGTAAATCACAAAGGGGGTCTGTGTGCTCAGTCTACATTCCTAGAAGTGGTTAGGTAAGAACTTAGGGGTCTATTAGTAAGGTTGTATAAGAAAGGAAGGTCTCACCCTAAATTGCACAAGAAATAAAGCTATCCGCCTGACCTAGGAGACAGGTGTTGTTTCGTATGGCCTTGGATGCTTGATAGGCATTTTAGATAAATACACTGTTAGGAGTTCTTGGAAGCACATAAGAAAATCATTTTAGGAACCAGCTAATATATATATATATAAAAGCAAAAATATCACCAAGACTTCTTAAGCCATGGCTTGACCTTTGGAGAAGTCCTTGACTTTTCCAAGTAGTAGCTTTTGTGATAGTAACTGAATTACATTATTTTTTCCTGCGGCTTGCAGCAGGATTAAAGGCATGCGCCACCATCACCCAGCTAAGCTTGCTTTGTTATAGAACCCAGGACCACCAGTCCAGGGATGGCACCACCCACAGTGGGCTGGGCCCTCCCTCATTGATCACTAATTAAGAAAATGCCTTACAGGCTTATGGTTCATGCTCTAAAATATGTGTCAGTCTAATGGCTTTAACTGTGACTTGGCCCTTCCCTAGTGAAGAATTAAATGCTCTTTCATTGTCTGGGAAAGGAAATGTTCAGCAAGTCGGATAAGAGAATAACTTAGTTGAAAGTTCTAACAACAACAAACCAGATTTAGAGGAAGAAAGACTATCTGAGCTTGTAGAGGGGCCTCGAAAATATTACATTCAACAAAAACAAAAGAAAAACGAGAAAGCAGCAAGAGAATATTCAGGATCTTTGGGATTGCACTACATGGCGAATGTCTGGCATCTTGTGGTAGGTTACTTTTGTAATCCTAGAACTTGGGAGGCTGAGTTAGGAGGATTTCTGTAAGTTCAAGGCCAGCCTATGCTGTATGGGGCATTTTAAACCAGCTCTGATATAGAGTGAAACCCTGTCTCAAGAAAATAAATAGTGCTAACTAGAAGGCTAAGGTAAAGCATTGGCTGCACAAGCCTGGTGACCTGAGTTCAATCCCTGAATCCACAGTGGAGGGGGAGAACAAGCCCCAAAAATCGTCTTCTAACCTTCATATACAGCGTCATGGCATGTGTGCCCAAATTACATATGCATGCCATACACATATATACACAATAATAAATAATAAGAGTAAAACCCTGAAGTGATCAATTGAATGTATGACTGATTGGCATACCCAAGGAAGAATGAAAGGCTGAGGTCATAGAAAATTGATTCAATGAAACAATAGAGGAAGGATTCTCAAAGCTAGGGAAAGACAAAGGTTCCCAGGTCAAGGTGGCATTTGGTGTAGCTGGAAGGTTTCTCCGGATCCCACCCATCCCCGCAGCTCCACAGCCATTTATAAAACAGTCATTCAGAGGCTTATATTAATTACCAATTGCATGGCCTTTGGCAGGCTTCTTGCTAGCTATCTCTTATAACTTAACCCATTTCTATTAATCTGTAAGTTGCCACGTGGCTGTGGCATTACCGGTCTGCTGGCATCTTGCTGCTTCTTTGGCAGCAGCTGGTGTCTCCCTCTCCTCTCCTTTCTTTTCTCCATATATCTGCTTGGATTTCCCACCTGCCTCTAAGGTGCCTTATATGGTAGCCTATTGTGTACCCTAATAAACTTGCCTGAGGATGTAGTGGGTAGCCATTCCAGCTTTGGTCTGGAAGTTCCCACCCCCAATGAGGCTTCGTTAACTACCACACCTACAAGGTGGGGCCTAGGGAGGGCCCTGAAGACCAGATCGGAATGCACCGCACTCTCTTCCTGCTTGGACAGTGGAAGCTAGAGGTAGACTAAGGAGAGTTCTCCAGAAAACACCACCGGACTGCACTGCGTCTTTCACAGAACCTGCAACCTACCTATCCTTTTATTTGTAAGTTACACCATTAAATAATCTCCCTTTTAACTACGTGGAGTGGCCTTAATAATTTCACCAATATCTGGAGCCCAACATGGGGCACCATTTGTAGCTGGAGAATTTCTCTCCAGCTCCCGCCAACTCCCGCCAGTCCCAGAGCCCACTTATAAAATAAACACACAGACTCTTATATTATTTAAACTGCTTGACCATTAGCTCAGGCCTATCATTGTCTAGCTCTTACTCTTATATTTAGCCCATTTCTATTACTCTATACCTTGCCACGTGGCTCGTAGCTTACCGGCATCTTCACAGGCTGCTTGTCATGGTGGCAGCTGGCAGTGTCTCTCTCTCTCAGCCTTCCACTTCCCAGAATTCTCTTCTCTGCTTGTCCCGCCTATACTTCGTGCCTGGCCACTGGCCAATCAGTGTTTTATTTATATAGAGCGATATCCACAGCATGAGGATCAGAGGACAGAGCCAGCCACTAGAGTAGACATAGAGGTCAGGCAGTGGTGGCACACACCTTTAATCCCAGTACTTGAGATCTCATGCTTTTGCTTGGGAAGCACACACGTTTAATCCCAGGAAGTAATATGGCAGGGCAAAGAAAGGTATATAAGGCATGAGGAAACAGGAACTCACTCTCTTTAGGCTGAGGATTTTGTAGAGGTAAGAACTAGTGGCTGGCTGTTCCGCTTCTCTGATCTTTCAACTTTCACCATGAAATCTGGGTTTTTTTATTAAAAGACCATCTAAGATTTTTTTTTTCTTTTCAGAGCTGAGGACCGAACCCAGGGCCTTGTGCTTGCCAGGCAAGCGCTCTACCACTGAGCTAAATCCCCCAAGCCCCATCTAAGATTTGAACAACAATTTGGAACCAGAAAAGAATCCCTCTATGTTGTATTATCAGCTTCACCCCCTTCCATGGCCCTTATCTCTAATCTTCCTAGAAATGGGCAATCTGACAGTGATGTGCTTGCTGACAAAGCCCACACAGAGGACCTGTGTAGCTGTTGTCCACAAGCATATCCTCCCCACCCCACCCCACCCTCCGCCACTGTTATAACAGGTGAAGACATCTGCTTAGGACCTCAGACTTCCCCTAGCTGTCCTCCCTGGAAATGGGTTGACAGCTATGGTGGTTTGAATTAAATGGCCCCCAAAGGGAGTGGCATGATCAGGAGGTGTGGCTTTGTTGGAATGGGTATGGCCTTGTTGGAAGGAGTGTGTCACTGTGAGGGCAGACTTTGATGTCTCCTATACTCAGTATTTTCCCAGTGTCTCAGTCGACTTCCTGTTGCCTGTACAATGTAGGACTCTCAGCTACAGCTACAGCACCACATCTGCCTTCACGCCCCCATGCTCCCCCTCGTGATGAGAATGGACTGAACCTCTGAAACTGTAAGTGAACCACTCTAAATAAATGTTTTCTTTATAAGAGTTGCCATGGTCATGGTGTCTTTTCACAGCAATAGAAACCCTAACTAAGATAACAGCTAAGACTTGGAACATGGGAAGTAAGGCATTGAGGTCCTCTCTTTGCATCCTTTGTCCTTAAAGGGGGACACCGCCATTCAGAGAGGTTAGCTTAAATGGAAGATAGGATTTCCCACACAGCCACTGGCTGCCTGGGTACGAAGACATTATCCTGCTGATCCTGCTGTTGGCTCACTTCCCAGAGCCTTGAACAGAAGTTACCCAGTTGAGAGCTTGCCATGAACTTTGCCCTACTTCTAACTTACCCAGAAGGTTGGGGAAGAGTAACTCTATCAGGTGCCGCACTGGTGACTTTTTTCACTGATGTAATGTTAGGAAATCACGAGGACGTCTGACCAGGTAACGGGGTCAAGCATTTGTTTCAGGAACAGAGCGGAACGCTGGCGTACACCAATCTTTGTGGGGAATGGAATATCAGTTCTCTTCATTTTAGTGAAGAGTAAACCGCACAATGGACAGCCCACCTCAAGCTGACTTAGAGGCCTCCTTGGATCATTCCTGACTCCCTGACTGCAGCTTTTCTCACATCTCCCAGAATCAGGCTCCTGGTGACCTCCACCGTCTCATCAAACAGTAACCAGGTTCCTAATTCCCATTCCAGGAGAGAGCCCTGGAAGACTTTCTCTCCTAACTCAGCCTTGTCAGTCTGTCCTTCCATCTTCATCCTAGTGGTCCATGCCGTCTAGAGCCCCAGGAGGGAGTCAGGCTGTGTGTGGCACTGGATATCCCACAAAGTCACTGGGCCTCTTCTCGGTACCAGCCCCTCAGAAGCTCTGGTGACCTCCACCTGCTCCAGCCTCTCCTCCCAGACACTCTGGGGTGACTTATGGAGAGGGACTAAAGAAATGTGTCCTTCAGCTTCCTGTGGGAGTAGAGAACTGGAGAATGAGGACATGGTGTGGAGGAGGCTCACTGATGCTCACAGCCTGTCCTGCTTTCTTTCTGTAAAGCCAGAAAACAGACAGGAATCACAATGCTCTCATCCCACCTCTAGCGTTAGCTGTAAATTTTCTTCCCAGGTAGTCCTTCCTCTTACATTATTGAAGGTTTCTACCATTCCAAGCCCTCTGCCTTGAAGGCTGATTTAAAAAGATTTAGATCTGCATTTGCCTCACTTCTCTCCTTACATGTAGATGAGGCTCATTTGGCAATCACACAGTACGAGCTGTTCTTGAACCTGAAGCCAGGAAACACATCTTTCCAGTCTTGTCAGTTTGTGGAGGAAATATCTGATCCCCTGTTCATCACTAGCAGAGAAAGAATTTCAATCTAGATGTTCCACTAAGTGATGGTTCTTGTTCTTTCCCATCAAATAGACAAAGCAGATTTTTAGATCATCTTGTCCAAGGGTGCCACATCAAAACGTCATTCTGGTCATCAAATGCAGATGAAGAAAGGAAAGGATAAGTGTCAAATTTTCCTGACTGACTTTAGCACAAAACTGTCCCTGCCGGTGAGCGTCCCATGTTGGACACCTAACAGAATGGCCAGGTATACCTGCCTGAGTGTTTTAGAAATACTTTATTTTCTTCCAGGCCTCAAAACTTATTGGCTTATTTTTATAAATCACTGAGTGGAAGTTACCACAATCTTAAAAATATCATGTCCCTAGACAGGTTTTTCTAGAAAGGGGAGTCTCCTTCCCTCAGGACATCCAACTGAAGGTGGTGCCTTCTTCAGTAGGTGAAACATTCATCACGTCCACTGGGTCTCAGCGCTCTTTCCTTTTTTTTTTTTTTTTAAATGTGTTTTATTTTTATTCTGGTACATGTATGTATGTGCAGGAGCCACCCTACATTTATGTCTAACACGAGGACTGCCCAAGTTCAGCTTCCCCCCTCTGCTGCTTCTGCACTGAGGATTTCTAATATCCTTCAATCAAGAAATCATGAAGTAGCAAGCATGCACATGACCAACAAAACACAGACATCCACTTAGCTTTGCTCCGCTTTTCATTCTGTTCCTGCCTCTCCCCATCTATGAAATTACGTTGATCATTTCTGATTCCTTCATTGAATTAACCCATGAATTAATTCAGACCTACACTCTTTTTGTTTGTTTTGTTTTTGTTTTTGAGACAGGCTCTCTTTATGTAGCCCTGACTTTCCTGGAACTTACTCTGTAAACCAAGCTGGCCTCAAACTCACAGAGATACACCTGCTTCTGCCTTAGGTGTTGGGATTAAAGGTGTGCACCACCATACTTGGTGGACTTACATTCTTTTTGGTACATAATGAATATATATATGGTACATATACACAGTATATAATTTCAAATCTGTAATTGTTATATCAATTACTGCAAATATTTATCATTTTTCTTTGTTGAAAATGTTAAAAATCCTTCCTTGTAACTGTTTTGAAATACACAATAGAACTTGGGAATTGTCTTAGTCAGTGTTCTACTGCTGGGAAGAGACTCCATGACCACAGCAATTCTTCAAAAAGAAAGTATTTAACTGGGGCTTGCTTATAGTTTCAGAAATTTAGTCCATGATCACCATGGCAGGGAGCATGGCAGCGTGCAGGCAGACATGGTGCTGGAGAAGTAGCTGATAGTTCTACATCCGGATCAGCAGGCCGCAGGAAGAAGGGAAGAGACACTGGGCCTGGCTTTCAAAAGCCCACCTCCAGGTATACACTTCCTCCAACAAGGCCACACCTCCTAATCCTTTTCAAGTAGTGCCACTCCCTGATAACTAAGCATTCCAATCTATGAGCCTATGGGGGCCTTATTCAGACTGCCACATGGGTATAATGGTAGAGTGTATGCTTTGCTCATGGTGTGTTTGCTTTCTAGCACCAGGGCTAGAGAGATGGCTCAGTGGTTAAGCACACTAAGTTGCTCTCTAAGTATTAGGGTACAATTCCCAGCAACCACATTGCAGTTTACAATAATCTGTAAGTTGGGGCTGGAGAGATGGCTCAGAGGTTAAAAGCACCAACTGCTCTTCCAGAGGTCCTGAGTTCAATTCCCAGCAACCACATGGTGGCTCACAACCATCTGTAATGAGATCTGGCACCCTCTTCTGTATATATAATAAATAAATAAAATTAAAAAAAAAAAACAATAATCTGTAAGTCAAATTCCAGGGGATCCAATGTCCTTTCCGTCCTTTGCAGGCACCAGGCATGCAGGTGGTGCACAGACATACAAGTAGGCAAAACACTGATACACATAAAATAACAAAAGGATTATCTCCAGCACAAAAAAAAAAAAAGAAAGAAAAGGATGCAATAAACCACTAACTATTGTCACTGTACTGTGCTACAGAACCCAAGAATTTATACTTTCTATATGGTACCTATAACCAACCCCTCCTAGTCTCCTTCTTCTAACCCCACCCCCCAGCCTCTGACAACTAATGTTCTAGTTTTATTTTGTTATTGTGACAAATATTTATGACCAAAAACAAATTAGGGAGAAAAGGATTTATTTAGCTGACACTTCCGGGCCACAATCCAGTATAGACAGATTTTTCTTTGAGCCACAGGCTCACAAAAAAAAAGACACAAACATTAATTATGAAAGCTCAGCCTATAGCTTAGGCTTGTCCCACTAGCTCTTATAACTTAAATTAACCCCTTTCTATTCATCAACCTGTTGCCATGTGATTCATGGCTTTTGCCTCTCTTCCTGCATGTCTTGTTCTCTCTCTTTGTCTGGCTGGCGACTCTGCCTTTCTTCTTCCCAGAGCTCTCTCTGTCCAGAAGTCCCGCCTATACCTCCTGCCTAGCTATTGGCCACGTAGCTTTTGATGAAACCAATCCCAGTGACGCATCTTCACACAGTGCAAAGGAATATTGCACAACAGTCCAGCACTCTAGAGAAGGGGAGCAGGAACTCAGGGCAGGACTCTGAAGCAGAAGGCACGGAGGAATGCTGCTTGAGACTCACACTCTGGCCTGATCTCCGGCTCATGCTTAGTGTGCTTTTAACCGAGCCCCTCCTGCAGTCCTGGGTTTTCATTCCTGAAGGCCCTCATGCTCTGCGACACTTTAAATGTTTTCAGTTACTTCTTTGCATGTTGGGGGGCAGGTTGTGTCATGGCCCATGTGGAAATCAGAGGACAAGTTGCAGGAGTCAGTTCTCCCCTTCCTCCATGTGGGTTCTAGGGATGGAACTCAGGTTGTCAGGCTTGGCAGCCAGTACCCTTTCCCACTGAATCACTTCATGCATCACTTTTATTAAACAATTTCTGAGCCTGGAGAGATGGCTCAACAATTAAGAGCGTGTACTGCTCTCACAGAGGACCAGAATTTAGTTGCCAGCACCCACGTTGAGTGACTCACAACCACCTGTATCTCTAGCTCCACAGGGTTTGAAGTCTTCTAGCCTCTACGGGCACAGACACCCATAGACAGGTGTGATTAATAATAATAAATTTGAGACTGGGTGGTGGTGGTACATGCCTTTAATCCCAACACTTGGGAGGCAGGGGCAAGAGATCTCTGAGTTCAGGGCCAGCCTGGTCTACAGTCAGCTCTAGGACAGCCAGGGCTACATAGAGAAACCTGTCTAAAAAATATACTACTACTACTACTAATAATAATAAATTTGAATAGATTTCTAAGGCTTTCTCTTAACTTTCAGTCTTGTGTTATAGGGGCTCAATCATGAACGAGTAATGGGTACAGAAACCTGTATGTGCTATTATGAAAAATAGCTGTGCTCATATGACCAATAGTTGACTGGTGGATTATTTGTGTGCGGGGATGAGAGCGCTTCCTTACACACATTCTCTTCCTTGCCCGTCAGACAGGATGAAGGCTGACACAAGATGGGATTCCTAGAATCTCTGTTTCCTCCCTAGCTGCTCTGTTGCTTCCCGGACTAAATGCTCATCATCCTCAAGAGTTGTCATGGCATGGAGCTCATCGCTCGAAGGGGATTCTTTTCCCGTTGTTGGTTTGCTTTGGAAAACTGATGTTCTTGCTGGACACAGCGTGTAACAAAAACCTTTCACTGCTGCCTATGTGCGCATTATGCATCTGTAAAGAGGCCCCTAAGTCACCCCAAAACCACTTCTTTTTATTTTATCTTACAATATAATTTAATTCTACATATCAACCTCGGATTCCCTTGTTCTCCCCCCTCCCACCCAAAAGTTTTTTTTTTTTTGGTTTTTCGAGACCAGGTCTCTCTGTGTTGCTTTGCACCTTTCCTGGAACCCGCTTTGGAGACCAGGCTGGCCTCGAACTCACCGAGATCCGCCTGGCTCTGCCTCCCGAGTGCTGGGATTAAAGGCGTGCGCCACCACCGCCCGGCCTCCGAAACCACTTCTTGAAAGAAGATAGTAATAGTGACCTTGGCCCAAGAATTGAAGGACACTATCATTTTCTATATAATCTAATTTTTATTTTAATAAGAAGGTTTATTCTTAAGGTTCCCCTTTAATTCATGATATAAAAGAACTCTTTTTTTCCATAGGCAGTATATTTGGATTATAGTTTTACTTACATGAGTGTGTGTATGTGAAGACAACTTGTCAGAACTGGTTCTCTCATCCACCATGTGGGAGAAAAAAATCTCAAGTTGTCAGCTTGGCAGCAAGCACCTTTACCCACTGAACCATCTCACCAGGCGCTATTTTTATAAGAAAGTTTTAATTTCTTTGTTGTCTTATGGCATGGAGGAATGAACTCAGGACACTTGTCAAGAAAGACAAGTGCATTACCACTAAGCTAGATCCTCAGTCCTTCATATGTAGTAGAATATTATTTTAAGGTGTGTTAGTTTTGTTTTTGTTGCATTTGTTTAACTCCGTGAAGCTGTGTTACTGTGCCTGTCTAAAACACCTGAAGGTCTAATAAAGAGCTGAACAGCCAAATAGTGAGGCAGGAGAAAGGACAGGCAGGGCTGGCATGCTGAGAGAATAAATAGAAAGAGAAATCTGGGGGGAAAGAAAGAGAAGTATCCAGAGATAGAGGAGGATATGAAGGGTCAGTCACCCAGCTACACAGCAAACCACCGAGTAAGAGTAAGATTTACAGAAGTAAGAGAATGGGAAAAGCCCAGAGGCAAAAGTTAGATGGGATAATTTAAGATAAGGAAAGCTGGCAAGAAACAAGCCAAGCTAAGGCCAGACATTCATAAGTCTCTGTGTGTGACTTATTTGGGAGCTGGGTGGAGGGCCGCTAAAAGAGCAGAAACAAACAATAACATTCATAGGCACTTACTTTATTATATAAAGAAAAAACTTATGCTGGGCATGGTGGTGCATGCCTTTAGCACCAGCACTCGGGAGGCAGAGGCAGGCAGATCTAAGGGAGTTCAAGGCCAGCCTGGTCTATAAAATGAGTTCCAAGCAGGGCTACACAGAGAAACCCTGTCTCCAAAAAAAAAGAAAGAAAGAAAGAAAGAAAGAAAGAAAGAAAGGAAGGAAGGAAGGAAGGAAGGAAGGAAGAAAGGAAGGAAGGAAGGAAGAAAGGAAGAAAGGAAGAAAAGAAAGGAAAAAAAGAAGAAAGAAAAAAACTGAAGAAAGAAAAAACTTTAAGGAATCAGAATATGTCCAGATAAACTAACCAGAATTAATACTCTGATAGTATATTTGAGGTTTTCTCCAAAACCAACAGATAATGAGTAATATTTTGGGAGTCACCCTTAACTTTTACCACCCAAGTGTTTGTGGAAGAAAGTCTGGAGTTGCTGCCATGCATCCAACTGGGCCATGGCATGAGGCTTAGGCTCCCCTCCAAAGACGATATTAGCCCCCACCAGGAGGTGCATGCCCGCCTTGCACAGGGGGAAATAAGGGGGCTCAATATAATGCCCCGCTTCCGGGTAGCAGATGATCTGGGGCTTCTCCTTCCCATGGGCCTGCAAGCGTTTGGAGATCTCATTGGCATAGAACTCGCTCTTCCAGTTGTGGTCATCCTGACCCACAAGGAACAGGAAGGTCGTGTCTGACCTTTCCACTGGGATGAAGCTCTTCTGTTCTACCAAAGGGCTTTGCAGACCTTCCACAACATCCATGAGGCCATCTTTGGTCATCCTGACTCGATTTCTCAGAAGAGACACTGGAGGGATCGCCTCATCCTTGTAGTATATGGTATTCCCAACAGCAGCCACAGAGCCATTAATGATGACAGCGGCTTTGATGCCCTTCAGGAAGGAGGCCATCGCAAGGCCAAGTTCACCCCCTTTGGAAATGCCAAGCAGCCCAACTCCTGGACCTTTTACCTGAGAAAGAAACAAATGAAAAATGGAGGCTTAGTCCTGGAATACTGTGAGAGCCAGAAAGCAAGGAGGAAGTAAGCTTAGACCTGGACTCCATCTAGTTACAACCTCATTACACCCTGGGGACATTTATCTACTCCTTCTCCATAGCTTTCTTTTCACAAGTTACCGGTCATCATTCTTTGTGACTGCAACAACCACATGATGGCCCTTACCACACAGACATAAAACTCCTGTTCATCTAACCCAACGATACCAGACATTCCCACTTACATCACCCAAAGCTCTTGTCATTAGCTCGAACTGTTTTAGGTTCAAAAACATCTCACAGGCCGGGCGGTGGTGGCGGACGCCTTTAATCCCAGCACTCTGGAGGCAGAGGCTGGTGGATCTCTGTGAGTTCGAGGCCAGCCTGGGCTACAGACTGAGTTCCAGGAAAGGCTCAAAGCTACACAGAGAAACCCTGTCTCGAAAACAAAACAAAACAAAAAACAAAAAACAAAAACAAAAAAACCTTACTTTCAGGAATTGCATCTTCTGGCCACCATCTTCGCTCCCTCCTGCTTAGCCCTTCTAGAAACACTCCTTTCTACCTTGCTGAGGCCTGAGTACCCTCCTTTCACTGCAGATCGCCCACGTTCGTTCACCCATCAGCCCCTCCACTTCCGAGTCTGTGCCTCAGGGGCGTAGTGCTCCCTTGCAAGGTCTTTCCACCCCTTTATTACCACCAACCCTTGGTCAGGGGCCCAGAAAAGGGCTAATCCTAGTGAGATCCCTGGCTCACTTCCTCGGGCCTGAGTGGAGCTAACAAAAATGCACATTCCTGCTGACTGATCTTCACCTGACACCGGCACCCACTCGGCCCACCAGTCCGGCCACACAGCACTGGGGTTTCCCTTTCCACGTCTCCAAAGGACCACCTCACATCCTCTCCTACCTCCTCGGCCTCTTGAGACCCCACCTGCCCCTCCACCTGCAGCTCTCCATGCTGCGGTGAGAAACCAGGAGCTGTCAGGGGGAATCTCTCATCTTCTCACTCCCCAGTCTGCCTGTGCCTATGGCCGCTCTCGGGTGTCCCACACAATCCAGTTGTGTTTGGGATGCTGTCCACTCTCTCTCTCTCTAGGGTTGGCCTCCCACACTTACTTCCGGCCTCCTCTCCTTCCCACTTCTCTCAGCTGGCACCCCTGAGGTCCTCCCTGCTCTGGGCCTCATCTGTTTCCTCACAGCCCTGTGCCCCAGGCCACACTAGTTATGACTTTGTTCTCTACCCTGGATTCCTGAGAAACCTGTGGGGAGACATTTGTTGTACTTTCCTGCTCAGTGCCTTCTGGGTGGTTTGGGTTGGCACCATCCCACAAGGACCGCTCCCGTCCTGAATCCCAGAGTCCTCTGGGCTATAAGCAAAAGATCGTTTGGCTGACCTCTCCCAACAATCTTTTTTCTTCTCTTGTGGCTTCCATAACAACACCCTTGAAACTTTCAAATATTATACTGCATGGAAGTGCTAGGAATTAAGTGATGGCGTAATTACTCTATTTGTTAAAGGACAAAACAGAGGTCTCAAAGTCACAGGATTAGAATCTGTTAAAATCGGGGCTGGTGAGATGGTTCAGTGGGTAGAACACTTGCCGCATAAGCCTGATGACCTGAGTTTGACTCTCAGAACACACATAAAAGTGGACAGAGAGAGCTGACCCCATAAAGGTGTCCTCTGACCTCCACACACTCATGAACACACATGTTCTTGTGCGTACACATACACACACACACACACACACACACAATATCAATAATTTAAGAAAAAAAAATTGGCAAAATCTAGTCTCCCACTTCTCTCTAGATGCAGCCTACACTGGCTCCACTTCTCCAAGAGCGCCAACGCTTCCAGCCACTTGAAGTTCTGATTATAAAATCATAACACAAGCAAGGATTACCACCTCAGCCTGTGCTGTGCTGATCTAGAAAGTTCAGAGCACCCGGGTCTCCTGCCACTGATTGTCAAGTTCACCCAGTGCTTGCACAAGGACATGGGGACATGGGGACACGGGACATGGTGACAGAGATATAGACAGGGACATGAGGACACAGGCAGGTGAGAGCTACTGAGCACAGCATCTGAATGAGCACTGGCTGGAGATGGCCCTGTCTTTCTTCTTCCCTTTATATCCTTGTATCAAACCTAGAAACCTCAAGGGGTCTTGGGCTCTTTGTGAAATAGAGAGAGAGAGAGGCCGTCATCAGTTCTCTCCTTCTGTGAAATCAAGCACATGACGAGGAGATAGGACAGGGGCCAATAAAACTTGAGGAGATCTAACCTCGGGGTGGCTAAGCAGGAAGTTCAAGGCTTCTTCAAAGTACTCTATGCGCATGGTTTCCATGCCCTTGGGGAGGTCATCGTAGTTATAATACGCCAGAGCCATGACAGCAAAACCCTTCCCAGCCAACAGACTTGCTCGATACTCCAGAAGGCCACCTCCAACTCCGAAAAGGTCCACGATTCCAGGATAGGGCCCAGGCTCTGGGGAAGAAACAGAACTAAACATTACTGAAAATGTTCACAGTGGAATTAATAGGCATTTGTTGCTTAATCCGGGATGAGCATGTTTTCTACCGATCATCAGGAGACTGAAGGAACTCCTGTCTCCAAGCATCTAGAGTGGCCTAGGATAATTTCACTTTCCTCTCTACCCACTCTATCTAAGACTCAAATCCACAGACATTTACAAAGAGCATATTACTTTTAACATTAAAATACACTAAGGTCTAGGGGTAGAGTGCTATCTAGCATGTATGGCATACTAAATTTGATTGCAAACATACACACACACACACACACACACACACACACACACTGTGGAATATTATTTTAAGATGTGTTACATTTGTTTATGCTGTGGAACATTTGTTTAATGATGCAAGGATGTGTTGCGTTTTTTTTTATGTTGCATTTGTTTAACTGTGAAACTGTGTTCCTTTGCCTGTGTAAAACACCTGATGGTCTAATAAAGAGCTGAACTGTCAATAGCTTGGCAGGAGAGAGGATAGGCAGGGCTGGCAGGCAGAGAGGATAAAGAAGAGGAGAAATCTGGGAGGAGAGGATCAAGGAGTGAGAAAAAAGGGGGCCAGCTATCCAGCCAGAACTGAAATAAGAAGGAAAGAAAAGATACACAGAAATAGAGAAAGTAAAAGCCCAGAGGGAAAAGGTAGATAGGATAATGTAAGAAAAGCTGGCAAGAAATAAGCCAAGGTAAGGCTGGGCATTTATAAGAAAGAATAAGCCCCTATGTGTGTTTATTTGGGAGCCAAGTGGTGGGTCCCCAAAAGAGCAAAGAGTAAAAACAACCAACTATACACCACACACACACACACACACACACACACACACACACACATACCACACACACAACACACACACACACACCACACACACACACCACATACACACACACACTCACACACCACACACATACACACACACACACACACACACACACACACACACACACACACACACACCACTATCCTCTTTGATAGAAATTGATAGTGCCAACTGCCAGTGAGGATATGCAGCAACCATGCTGATGAAATGCAAAACCAGGTAGCCTATAGAATGCAGTGGGCAGTGGTGGCACACACCTCTAATCCCAGCACTCTCAAGGCAGAGGCAGGAGGATCTCTATGAATTTGAGGTCAGCCTGATCTATAACAAAAGCAAGTTCCAGAACAGCCAAGGCAACACAGAGAAACCCTATCTTGAAAAAAAAAAAAAAAATTAAACCCATTCTTACCAAGTGACCCAGTCATCCCACACCTAATTGACCAAGTGAAAATTCTGGTTCATACACAAACGTCTCTGCAAGCATCTGTAACAACTTCATTCATAATCTCCACAGGCTGCAATGAACCTAACATCCTTCACCTGGCAAATGAATCAAAACAGAGGCCCGATGGGTAGAAGACCCCATGAATCTCAAATACATTCTGCTAAACAAGCGGACAGACTCCAAAAGGCTGGCATTTTCATTCTGCCTGATTTTGTGTCCTTAATATTTTTACCAGTTGAATCGGGAGGCTTGTCTTCTCCCTGTCCAACTTCAACAATAACCCAAGCAAGCACCTGGCCGGCACCTGCTCAGGAACAGACGAGTACTGAAATGACAGGAGCCCTTGGGGGTCCCTACTTCAACACTACCGTGGGTTCGGGTGCACTTCTCCGTAATCACTCACAAGTGGCCTTTAAAGATCTTGTTAATTTTTGCTTATTTTGCCTTTTTGTTTTGTTTTGTTTTGTTTTGAGGCAGACCACCAAACAGCCCAGCAGGACCTAGTATTGCTATGTAGCCAAAAATGGCCCAGAGCTTCTGAATACCCTGCCTCGACCTTTGAGTGCTGCACCGTGCCCAGTTTATGCTGTGCTGGGGATGAAACCCTGGGCTACTCGAAGGCTAAGCAAGCCCTCTACGGACTGAGCCACACCCTCAGCCCAAGTTTATCTCAATGGCATGATAGTAAATGGCCTCTCCTGGGAGTTGGTTGCTTCACCCCTCACTGCTTGAGTCCTGTTGATTCTCCTGCCTGATCTGTTAGAACTTCCACACACAGCTAAAAACCAAGAAAATGTTAAAATGTTTGAAAAACTGGGCGCAGTAGCAGAGTGCTTGCCTAGTTTGAGTTCCCACGCCACCACTAGGAAAAACGGAAGAAATTCTAAAACAAAATTGAGGGTGGGTGAGTGTAACACTACGGACTTTATTATTAGGGGTCTCTCCCCTTATTAGCAGCTGAACGAAGGACCAGCTTCAGGGAAAGAGCATCATCATCACAACAGGCTCCTTCCAGTCCAGTCCAGTCTCTTTCCCTGTGAGTCCTGGGTCATCGGGAGCTACCTTTCTCTTCACTTCAAATCACAGAGGAACTTTGAGCAAAGGGAAGGAAGGAGGAGGCTCACCTGGGGGCAGGAAGAGCGTGGCGCGCACACGGCCCTCGCGCACGGGCACGCGCCGCACCCCGGGAGCCATGAAGTGACGCTCGTGCACCGCCCGCGCCAGCAGCCGCCCGCCGTCGGGCTCGTGGCCGTCCAGCACCTCCAGCTCCACCACGAAGGGCGTCTGCACGTCGCGCTTGACCAGGCGCCAGAAAGGCCGCTCGGGCTCCAGGGCCCAGAGCAGCCCCATGGGCTCGAGCCCCGCGAAGCTGCCGCCCAGCGCGGGCGCGCGCGCCAGGTCCAGGCGGCCGTGGGCGTCGGCGCGGTAGCGCGCGTGGGCGCGGAAGCGCGCGCCTTTCTCGTCGCGCAGGGCGGCGCGCAGCGTGACGGGCTGCTCGGGGGCCAGGCCGCGCACGGCGATGCTCAACGGCTCGTCCCAGCAGCTGCGGCCCGCGGGCTCCAGGCTCAGCGTCGCATTTGTCCGCGCAGGGGCCCAAGCGGTCCAGCCACCCGGACCGATCGGCTGAGGCCCTGGCAGCCGCGCCCGGCACTTCCAGCCCCATTGGCACAACCTGCTTGTTCGCAGGACAGCGAGAGAGGAGGCACCATTTTGCTTCTTCAGCTCTCAGTTCTCTGGGAAGAGTTAGAGATCCTCTAGCGGCCGGCTGCCTGCCTGCAGTCTAAGCGTCCCCTGGGCTGAGCTGTGAGCTTGCAGAGTTGGAGAGCTCAGAGCCTGCAAAGCAACAAAAGCAAAAGTAAGAACAGACTTTGACTAAGGCGCCTGTGCGTAAGACTCCGTTATATCCGGAACCCCCTTCCTAGTACTGCTTTTCAGGTGCTCTTTGCCCCATGAAGAGTGGGCTGGCCAAGGCTCGCTCTTAAAAGTCCTCTCACCCAGCGGGACCTCCAGTCGCCAAATTCCTAAGGTTGCAGACTCAAGAATGCAAGGTTGCAATTGAGTTTCATCACGTTGTGGGGGAATGGACACTTGTTACTAATCTTAGTACTGTTCTTTCAAAAATGTGCATCGTGATGTTTTGTTTTGTGCAGTCTGCACGTGCTTAGCCTACATGTAAGTCCCATGACCAGTGGACTTCATGTTTCATGGGTTGTTTGACCCTTTACCTGGATTCCGTACATGTGTAAAAATAACCCAATGATGTCATGGTTATTTTTCTTTTTACACTGTGCTCTCATCTTGGCCCTCTAGGCAAACATTACTTCCTACTCATCGTGGACTTTACACATTTCCCAATTGTTTCATAAGCTATCATTTCCAACCGAAGATGGACTTTTCTTCTTCCAAGGCTTTGAACCTTAATAACAAGGATAATTGCACATCTCTGTTCTTGCAGAAACCTGGAACTGTATAAGCTGTACTTGTCTCTGCTCCCAAGAAGACTACTGTCTTAGTCTTTGTCAGCTTGACCCAAACTAGAAACACGTTGGAACAGGGAACCTTGGTTGAGGGATTACCTCCATCATATGGTCTGATATGACACTGATGATTGACGTGCAAGGTCCAGCATGGCTCCATCCTGGGCAGATTGTCCTGAGTTTTATAAGAAAGCTGGCAGGAGGCACGTTAATCAGCATCGGAAGGAGTATAGGATCTCAGTGATTAAAGTGAGAAAGGCGAGCTGAGACTGTCTCTTAGAACTCAAAGTGGAGTCGTGAGGATGTTATCTTCGATTTCGATCCCACACCCATACGGCAGGTCACAGCTGTCTGTAAGTCCAGCTCCAGGTGATATGAGACATATACATACAGGCAAAACACTCATACACATAAAACAAAATAAAATTGTAAAAAAGGAAGAAAGAGAGTTGACTGAGTATGAGCGGAAGGAAGGCAAGGCAGGTCCTCAGTGGTTCTTGCTTCCAGGTTCCTGCCTGAGTTGCGGCCCTGACATCCGGAAGTGAATGACAGATAAACTTCCTCCTCTAGTTGGTTTTGGTCAGAGTTTTATCACAGTTATAGAAAAGGAGACCAGGACAATACTCAAGAAATTTCCCAGGCAAAGCTTTTTACCCAGTTTCAAGTGATCTCACACTGTGCTGGTCAGGAGTCACCAAACTCTAACCTGCCCGGTGTTCTGGAAAATGCCAGGAGTTGCGTTTCCAGGTGTTCTGCAGTTGGCTCTTTCTCAGCAGGATGTAAGAGCTCCAGGAGTGGGGGTCAGGGAGTGAGTGGGGCATACGAAGCTGAGTACACTTAGAGCGTTTGCTTTTGTTTCTTGTTTTTTTTGCAATAAGTAACTAGGAAATCTGGTCAGCTGCCAATCAACAAATATGAAACCATTTCTTGAAGCTCAGTTTACAAAGAAGGAAATGTAATAAGTAGTTGAAGATGCCCCAACCAAACCCACTGTTTCTGTGAACGGACTTGGATTCTGAAGGCTCGTTGCCTGGTGACTACAGTTAGCAGCGAAGCAGCTTTGGAACCTAAGGAACCAAGGAAGGTTCACAAGGCAGAACCTTTTGCTTCTCTTGAAGACTGTACTGTAGGATGCTGTTCCACTCAGAGGGTAATTTCAAACCACCGCAGCTTTAGCAGGATCTGAAGTCTTCATCAGCGTCAGCTGCATGGGGACAGGGTAGACAGGTAACTGAGAAGGCTGAGCTGTATAGAAGAGACAGCAGACAGCTACAGACCTGCAATTATACAGGTCTGATCTTGCTGGGGCTGGGGTTTGGAAGGTACTAGAGCAGACTGGTTTTTTTGTTATTGCTTTGGGTTTTTTGTTTGGTTTGGTTTTTGTTTTTCGAGACAGGGTTTCTCTGTATAGCCCTGGCTTTCCTGGAACTCTTTTAGAAGACCAGGCTGGCCTTAAACTCAGAGATTGCCTACCTCTGCCTCCTGAGTACTGGGATTAAAGGCTGGTGATACCACCACCGAGCTGAGCAGACTGTTTTTATGGCACTATAAATGAAACAGACAGCTCGCACCTCAAAGGAATAAAAGAGGTAGTTTATTCTGGAGTCAAATATTAGTAACCATAGCCTGAGAGTTTTTGGTTTTTCCAAATACCATGTTCCAATAAGGTAACAATTTCATGATGGTTTTGTAGAAAGAAAAGGCCATAAATCCAGAAACTTTTCAAATATATTGGTATAAACATAAGATAGGTGGGTTACAGCAACACTAGCTGCTAACACTCAGCCTTTAGGTTGGTGAAAGCTAGTAGTCTGCCGAATTAATACATTTCACAGGGTTTCACCCAGTAGTCACAGATGTGCGATTAGACAGAAAGGTGGGAAAGGAATGGCTGTTTAGGGAACTAAAGAAAGCTCTAGGTAAGCTCTGGGTGGACTGCTCTGGCGGACCCCCCAAACTCTCCACGATATTTGAAATTCAGTTAACCTGCCTTGTAGAAGGCTCCGTGGGCTTCCTGTTCACAGCACTTCCCAGTGTATTCTCTGCAGACAGCTGTACAGCCATGTGAACCGTGGTGTGACATGGAAGTCAGGTTCAGAAGGGAGAGGGGAAGGCAGAGAGGCAGTTGGGAAGAAGCCAGGTTAAGAGCCTGGGTTCCTTGGTCCTGCTCACCCCTTTAGCCAGGCTTCCCTTATAATTGAAGCAGGATGGAAAACAGGAAACATGCTCCCAAGAACAGAAGAGCCCCCATTCCAGAGTCCAGTTGAAGCCTCTCACTGAATGAGAAGCAAGAATTCCAATAACTGCTTATGGCCTTTCTTCCTTCCCAGCTGTACACCCGCATTTGACTCCAGCTCTCACCAGAAACCCCTCTTACAGGGAAAGGACATGCACTAAAACCCCTTGTGCAGTGCCTTGTTATAACAGAACGTGGCCAGTCAGAGTAGGAGGTTTGTTTGGGAAAGGAAGCTGCAGTGGTCTGAATGAGAATAACCCCCACACACTCATCTGTTTGAATACTTGGTTCCCAGTTGTGGAACTGTTTGGGAAGGATTAGGAGGTGTGGCATTGTGGGGGGACAGGTGTCACTTTGAGAGTTCAAAAGACCCATACTGTCGTCAGTGTGTGAGCTCTCAGCTGCTAGTCCAGCCAGCATGCCTGCTGTTTGCCATCATGATGCCACATCATGATGGACTTTTAACCCTCTGAAACCATAAACCCAATGAAATATAAGTTTGCCATAGTCATGATGTCTTACCGAAGCAATGGAAAAGTAACTCGTGCCAGGTGGCACTCAGGAGGCAGAGCCAGGCGGATCTCTGAGTTAGAGGCCAGCCTGGTCTACAGAGAAAGTTCCAGGACAGGCTCCAAAGCTACATAGAGAAACCATGTCTCGAAAAAACAGAAAAAGAAAAAAAAAAAAAAAAGGAAGAAAAGTAACTCATACAGTAGCTATGACCAATTACCCTTCAGAATACGCTTTATTTGGAGAGTGACTTGGGGCAGATGA
The DNA here is from genome assembly GCF_004664715.2 of Peromyscus leucopus. Lineage (NCBI taxonomy): Eukaryota > Metazoa > Chordata > Mammalia > Rodentia > Cricetidae > Peromyscus > Peromyscus leucopus. The sequence goes on along the minus strand of NC_051075.1, from coordinate 51,866,265 downwards.
GTGGGAATGACATGGTCTTGAAGTGGGAGAGCAGACAGGAAAAATACAGCACTGTAACAGACAGCCCAGTGGAGACTTGGAGAGAAAGATCCCTCCCTTCAAAACCCGGAGGGGAGCTGCATTAGGAGAGAGCCTCGTGAAGCGGAGCATTAAGAGAGACAGCAGCCACGTGTGCATGGCAGGAGTCCTGAACGGAGAGAGGGGCCCTTCAGTTCCCAAAGAACAAAGGAAATTCCTTACTTTTATAGGTTTTCAGGGGGTGGCAGGACGGTCCATACCATATCATTTAGTCTGGCTAGCCTATGTGCCAAGGGGCAGGCATTAAGCAGGACCGTCTTGAAGCTGTGAGGGGGGGGAGCTGCAAGGTCACCGCACTGCTTGGCTTCTTATCAACTCTGTCCAATAAAGGGAAGAAGGTAGACAGACACCCAAACACAGAGACAGACAGACAGACAGACATAGTGAGTATGCGCATGCGGGCTGGAGCTTTAAAAATGGACTTATCAAGCGGGTTGTGTGCACGCTTTATCCCAGCACTCGGAGGCAGAGCAGGCGGATCTCTGTGAGTTCGAGGCCTGGCTACAAGTGAGCTCCAGAAAGCGCAAAGCTACACAGAGAAACCTGTCTCGAAAAACAAAAAAAAAAAAAAAAAAAATGGACTTATCATGTATCTCCTTCCTTTTCAGTCAGCCATCATATCAGATTCTCTGAGAATGCATGACGACTGATGACAATATGATACTCTTTGTGATTACACTGATACAAAATTCCTTATGACACAGGTTAAGGGGCATGTCAGGGACACCCTCGGCTACTCTACATGGGCGGAAGGAAAACCCATCCTCATCCTGTTTTTAAAGTTGGTGAGGTAGCTCCATGGGTAAAGGTGCTAGCCTCCAAGGTTGATGACCTTGGCTCCCACATTACCCAACTTAACCCTCCACGAGTGTACCTTGGCATATGTACCCACCCAATAAAATAAATTATATAACTGTGATTAAAAAAAATAAGATGCTCAGAGCCAAAATACTTCCTGACATAGGAGCAAGATCCACACTAATGTGTAAGAATATGAAGAACACTAATAACAGTCTCACCCAACAGTTAATTTTCAACTAGCCAGAGCAGGCACTGTTTCAGGAGAAATATCTCCTTGTGACCAGCCTTTACCTTTGCCCTAATTTTTCTAGTCCAACTATTTAAATATCAAATGCCCTTGTGGCCAGGTGGCCTTGTGGTTGTGAAGAAATGAAACAAACTAATGTTTTCATAAAAATAAAATCCCAGAGGGATATAAAAATAATCCTGTGCGACTTAAATTTAAAGGAAGTTGTCAATTCTGTCCTGTAAGCAAACGGTCTAGATGAAATGACCCCGACAGAAAGAAACCTCACAGGGTCAAGTCTCATTCCTAGAAGATGGTGCCCTGAGGACAGAGAGCATGTGCTGCATGCTACAGAGCAAAGGGGTCATCTGGCCCGCTGGCTCGTTGGAACAATTCAGGACCAACAGGAGTTGGCCAGAGTGACAGATGTGCTTGCCCAGGCAGTGGCCGGACCTGCTGCTGAGTAATCTGGCTGCGACTTGGCCCAGGGCCAGGGTGGCATAGCGCTCCTTGATTTATAAGGTCAAGTATGACAACGCAGCCTGGTCGAGAAAGAGTTTGCGGGCAGGCAGGAATTGAACTGAACCTAGAAGAAGCAGGTCAAGTTATGTCAAGTACTGATGCAATGCCATTTCATGTAGAGGACGTGAGAGCAATCTGCACAGTGGGGAGGGAGGGAGGGAGGAATGCCCAGAGAACAGCTGGGGGATCCAGCCGGCTTAAGCAGGACAAAGTTACCCCCACCCCAAACCCCTTGCTCTCCGAAGGGTGGGGTCTAGCCTGGACCGCCTGAGCTCACCCGGCTACCCTACCCGTGCCTCCTAGTAGCTGGGGCAACATCAGGTGTGCACTGCTGTACCCAGCTCCTTACAAGCTGTTTAAACGTGAAATGGAAATGTCTGAATTTAAAAAAAAAAAAGAAAAAATGGAACTGTGAGGTACTGTTGAAAAGCCATGATTGCTCATAAGGCCTAGAGGCCTGAGCTTTGTAGACAAACGTGAGAATTTGAAGCAAGAGTCTGATTAAGAAATATTTGGAACGCTGTATTCTTTTTCTTCTTGTTCTCTAAATTCCCAGGACTTCCTTACTCCGCTATGGGCTTCTAGCTCCTCCTAGTTAGTACAGAGTACTCACTCTCTCTCTTGGGTGCCCGCAGGTCCTGCTTGTGAACCAGCCGTGCGGCCAGGAGGCCTGGAAGGGAAACATGACCAGGCCCCAACAGAAAAAGGCTTCCTCCGTCCCGTGCCCCGAGTCACAACTCCCTCGGCTGCGATGGGGCATGATCTTCCTCTACTCAAAATCCACCGACCAGGTGGGGTGCACCTCCGTCTCCAGAGTGCCACCTCTCTTCCGCTTCAGCCCTCGGTACTGTGAGCATCTCAAGAACCAGTATCTGAAAAGGGCGGCGGCCGACCTCTCCTTCTCTCCGGATGTGAGGTGGCAGCGAGGCCTGCCCAGCATGCCTTTCTATCAGTACAGTTTTAAGCACATCTACGACACGGATGACATCATCCCGCCTCTGCAGGCCAGGAAGACCCACACCGAGAAACCTGGCTACGCCAGGGCCCTGCACATCCCAGCCCGCTTGGCAGGAGGCGCCACCCGTTTTGCCAAGACACAAAGCCCCGCGCGTTCTAAAAAGAAGCTTAAGAAAATAAGAAAGCCGGGAGGCCTGGACCAGAACCCATCTCCCCCACGCCCCCGCTATGTCCGCTTGAAGCCAGATCCACTGGACCTGTCGCCCTCCCCAGATGAGATTCTGGAGGAAAGGGAGACCTGGCTTCCACCTGGTGAGAAGGAGGCCCGGGGCTGGGAAGCCATCGTGCTGGAGAAGCTGGACAAGCGGACGGCGCGATGGATCCAGAGCAAGCGCCCGCTGAGGCCGGGGCAGTCGCCCAACAAATGGCAGAGCTTCCTGCGCCAGCAGTACGACTGGAGCCACATTCGCGATGAGCTCACCTCCGAGAGCGACCTGGATCTCCTCAAGAAGCTGGAGGCCGAAGAAATAGCGGAATTTGAGGGTGAAAATGTCGCCCCGGCCCACAAAGAAGTCAAGAAGCCGGAGCTGCTGCTTCCCGTCTTCTACAGGTAGGCTGGTCTCAAGCGGGCCTGGCGCGGTCCGTGGCTCCCCTTCAGGGACGCCCCGTAGGATCCTTACTTGATGTCATCGTGTTTTCCCTGGCGCTGACGATCACACCCATCCCTTGCCCGTGCTGGGCAAGTACACTACCCCCGGCTGCACCCCAGCCCACACTCTATACTTCAGAGTTCACTTTCCCGTCAGCCTCTTGTTCACCATCACCACCTGCTTTCTGAGATCTCCTGGAAGTGAGGTCTCCAAGCCCCCCACACTGCTGACATTCTGGGTTGGCCACTCTCCTACCCTAAGCGGCTGGCCTGTGCTGTATAGGGTGTTAGCAGCATCTCTGGTCTTCACCCAGTAGAAACCAGGAACACTTCTCTGTTGTTACCAAGGATGTCTCAGTTGTTACACCTCTCGGTTACCACCGAGGATGTCCCAGATACTGCCAGATATCTGTGAAGGACAAGATCATACTCCGTTCCGGAGTCACTGTTTTGTTTGTTTGTTTTGTTTTTTTTAGTTTTTCGAGACAGGGTTTCTCTGTGTAGCTTTGCCCCTTTCCGCTTTGGAGGCCAGGCTGGCCTCGAACTCACAGAGATCCGCCTGCCTCTGCCTCCGGAGTGCTGGGATTAAAGGCATGCGCCACCACTGCTCGGAGTCACTGTCTTGAAGGGCTCTGTTCTCAGCTTCCAGGAGCTGAGCTCCCAGGCTGATGATCCAGCTCACTTGCGATGTGTCCAGGTTGGCAGTGAGAAGAGCAGAGGGTTCGTGACACTGAGTTTGGTCTGCCTCACTTTGAGCAAGACTCACTGGCACCAAACACAACCAGACTCAGGGCAGAGAACCTCCTCCTCCGGGAGGAGGAGGAGATGAGCCGACATTTGTCAGATGGCTTCTTTTTCATTCCCAGCTAGAGTGGAGAGAGGAGCTGTTATAATCTCCCTGACATCCAAAAGGAAACAAAAATATGTGGAAGTATAGTCAGTCAGTCACTGGACAAAAACGAGTTGATTTTTTTTTGTTGTTGTTGTTGATGCTGGTATTTCAGATAGTCTGTGGAGTGATGGGAATATAGCATAAAAGAACAGATGTACCCACCTAGTGAACAGACAGTAAATTCCCACAGATTCATCGAGGTAACAGAGAAGGCAGATTCGCTTCCCCAAATCCACGCACCTTCTAAGGGAACCAGTGTTAAGAACGATCTGCAGACCGGGCATGATGGCACACGCCTGTGCTCCCAACACTTGGGAGGCAGAGAAACAGGAAGATCACAAGTGTGAGGCCAGCCTGGGGACATACTAAATTCTAGTCTAGCCTGAGCTACATAGCAGGGCCCTTTCTCAGTTTCCCCACCGTACACACAAAAAAGAAGAGGAAAGGTGCTGGAGAGATGGCTCAGCAGTTAAGAGTACTGACTGCTCTTCCAGAGGTCCTGAGTTCAATTCCCAGCAACCACATGGTGGCTCACAACCATCTGTAGTGAGATCTGGTGCCCTCTTCTGGCCTGCAGGGATGTGTGCAGACAGAACACTGTATACATAATAAATAAATAAACCTTAAAAAAAAAAAAAAAGGAAAAAGGAAATGGAAAGAGTTGAGCAGGAAGCACAGCTGTCCCTTTCACCACGGCGTCTTCCTGTGACTACAGGGGGCGTGGCTTCATCCGTGGAGGGGAGCAGGGGGGCTGAAGACAGCCTCTTCCAGGGGTTCCACTTTCAAATGGCCCCACAGAGAGAACGCTGGTCATTAGGCCGTTACCCGGATGTTTCTGTGTACAGGAGTGTAAGGGGGCTGGCTACAGTGAGTCATGGACCTCATGGGGGGGGGGTGTCTTCCACTCTCCCCACCTTCCCTCTCTCAACCCTGCTAAGGTTGCCTGGACACTCCCCAGAAGTACAGACAGTCGAAATCCTGCCTGGGAACAACATGACGGCCGAGGAGATCCAAGAAGAGAGAAGCAACTTCCAGTCTCCCACTCCGAACCCCTTCCGGCAGGTGAACCCCAGAGCCGGAGAGTTTGCCTACTCTACAGACAACACCTTCGAGCAGGAGATTTATTTTGGTAATGGTGCTGGGCTCCAGGGTGGGAGTAGGGGCCACGGAAGTGAGGGCATCCTGGGACAAGAAGAGTGGGTGGCGATGAGGGTCTCTGGGTGCATCTCCCAGTGCTGGTGCAGGATTTGGGGCAGGGCAGCAAGCATTTCTTTTGTCTGCCTCTATCTCTCCATCTAACTAAGGAAGATGGGCTGGGAACGTGCGTGCGTTAGAGCTGACTTTAGGAGCACCCTCTTCTTCTCTGTTCACCCTTTCCTCGCTTTTAGATACCCCCTCTACCCCCATTGACCTCCTATGTTCGAAAAAAACAAAACAAAACAAAACTGCTTTGGAATCAGGCAGATTTGTTTAAACACAGGCTTCATTCCTTCTTCGTAACCTTCAGCCAATTACAGAATTCCCTCGAGCCTAAATATGATACTTGTAAAGCAGTGTCAACAACGTACTTTGTGTGCAGTAGGCAAGGAAGCGTCGGCAGAGCTGCCCAGTGCTCAGCACACGGAGGGTCTCCGTGACTGCCTGTCACCGCCCTTCCTTCCATCTGGGTAGCCTTCCGACGCCTGGCCTTGCAGAACATGATCTGGTCTTACATGTTCCAAGCTGTCCCTTCTTCATCACCTTGCACTTCCATCTTGCTCCTAAACTGCTACTGGCTGGCTCTTCTTAACTAGCACTGCTTAGAAATTAGTTTCTGCTCTACCAATGGAAAACACTATCTTTGGCTCTCCTAGGTCTTTATAAGGCTTCCCTACACAAGACTACTGGCTGTGGCATTTCTAAGCAACAACCACCCTTTAACAATGTCCCAAGGGGTTAGATTAGGGGAAACGGAGGGACTGGTCACTCATTGCATCTATCTTCATAGACGGAGTGAAGATCGTTCACCAGATTGGTGGGAAGAAAGACCAAATCGTCTTGGAAAACCTCAATCGGTACGACAAGCACCTCTCTAAGATCTTCCCTGAAACCCCAGAAAAGTGGAGTTTACAGCCTGTTCCTGAAGCACGTAAGGAACATGATCAGAAAACTAGCAATGAGGGAGGATGGAAGTGAGGGCCCCACCAGCACGGAGAGCACTCCCTTCCTAACAACTAAAAAACGATCTCGTAACTACCGACTGTTGTTGTAAACTACTGACTGCAAGATGGTGGAACTTGCGTCCAGTTGGAACCTGTATTACTGAGGTGTAAATACACGGTTTAGGGTAACTACCAGTAAGACAGGTGCACTCTCGGGGCTTCCACAGGGAGCCCCTCAGACTCCTCGCCCACCTCTGTGTCCCTGGGCTGGCTCCACCTGCCCACTCCACACTCAACTCATCCTTGCCTCAGGCCCCAGGGTCTTTGATTTTGATTTTTCATTTTTCTTGGTATGTCTCTGTGTATGGTGGTGTGTGTACATGTATGTGTCGGTACCCAAGAGTAGGCATGTGTGTGGAAGCCTGAAGCTAATGTTAGGAGTCTTCCTCAATGTCTATGCCTCTTATCCATTGAGCCAGGAGCTCTCAGTTGACCCCAGATATCACCGATAGCGTTAGTCTGGCTAACCTGGTTGTTTTAGGGAGCTCTCCTGTCTCAGATTTTCAAGTGCTGGGATTCCAGGCAGGCTGCCATACCTGCCCACCTTTTAGTTGGGTGCTGGAAATTCAAACCCTGCTCCTCATCTTTGCACAAGGGCTTTACCCACTGAGCCTTTTCCCCAGCCCTTCTGGTTTTTTAAGAATAACATTCTTCATCTGGTAAGATAGAGGTGACCAAGAAATGAACTTCTAAAACAAAATGTACCCACCTTCTAAGAGACTGTCTCTCTAGTTCCTAAGATTCTTTGTACTACCACTAGTCAGATGGGCTCTGGGGCCAAGCATGTAGCTAGGTATATTAGTCACCAAGGCTACTCTTAGGAAAGAAAGCATTTAACTGGGGGCTTGTGTACAGGTTCAGAGGCTTAGTTCATTACCATCATGGCAGGGAGCCTGGCCACATGCATGGTGCTAATGCAGTAGCTAAGGGCTACACCCTGGTCTGCAGGCTGAAAAGGGATGCACCAAAGCCTACACCCAGTGACAGACTTCCAACAAGGCCACGCCTACTCTAACAAGGTCACACCTCCTGATCCTTCTAATCCCTTTCAAACAGTGTCACACTCCCTAGTGACTAAGCCTTCAAATATATGTGCCTATGGGGGGGCCTTCTTATTCACCCCCCCACACTGTGTATCGCACGTGCAAGCCTGTCCCAGTCACCAGTTCCATAGTCAGGCAGTCAGGTGAGACCAGCCTCTTCACCGCACAGCTTATAAGCTCAGGAAAGGAACCCAGCGTTGGATCGCTTTGCCTACCCCGGTCAAGAGCCTCCTGCTGCAGGTGGGTGAGAAGGACGAGTCTGCCAAGACTAGGAGAGTGAAGAAGCCGGTCCAGCCCCTGAAGGAGGACGTGACTTGGGAGTTGGCGGTGCTGCGGAAGATGCTGCAGGAGTGGAAGACTGCCTGGGCACTCAGTAAGTGAAGGACGGGCCTGAAACAGTAGGTACTCGTGAGCACGCGTTCCCCAGTCTTGAAAAGTGTCCCCATCCCCCGTCCCCCCCCCCCCCCCCCCCCCCCCCCCCGTCTTGTAAACTGTAAAAGGCTGGTTGCCTCATTAAGGGGTCTGGAGAAGAACCTTTCAATTGCCAGGCACATGTGGTGGCGCATGACTTTAATCCCATCACTTGGGAGGCAGAGGCAGGCTGATCTCTGAGTTCAAGGCCAGCCTGGTCTACAGAGCGAGTTCCAGGGCAGCCTGCAAAGCTACACAGAGAAACCCTGTCTTGAAAAACAAACAAGCAAGCAAACAAACAAACAAACAAAAAAAAAGCCTTTCAGTCAGCAGGTGTTAAGTGAGCATTATTTTCATCTACACTGGACTCCTTATGCATGGGCAGGTATGTGTGGGAACTTGAGCAATGCATGGGAACTCACTGTGTTGCAGGCTTTCTGGCCAGAGGAACGGGACACCACTGGGCTTTTGCAGGAAGCAGTTCATTGTGTGCTAGCACTGTCTGTGGGGTTTTCCTCAGATGCAGAGGCACAGGCATTCTGGAACCGAGCTTTCTAGACATTCTTTTGGCTTGTCTGTCTCCCATATAGAGTGATTTACCTTCTGAATGGATAGCTACTTTAGATAACTCCACAGTGAAACAAAAAAAAGAAGCTGAGGTGGAAAGGGAGGGGAAGGACAGGAAGGATGAGGAACAGTTGACTGCAGGAGAGATGTGGTGGAGCTGTATGTACTACATTCGGGAGCACTGACCAGCCCACATGGCTGTTTCCTGTTTCTCTTCTCTTTGGCTCTTGGGGGCCCCTACCACAGCCACACTGAGAAAACTTCACAGGCAGAGACCCTGTCTTACCCATGTCTGGAACATGCTGGATCAATTATCATGACAGGAAAGACAAAAGATACTACCCCAGCATAAGATATGCAGCTATCAAAAGACACTGCCATTGAGTAGAACTCGGTTGGGCAAATGAGATTCTCATGAATCTACCTTCCTTCAAAGAACTTTAAGTAGAAGGCTGAATGCCTCCAGCAGCTGAGAACCTCACTCCTTGCTCTGTTTTTGTTTTGTTTTTGCGATGGGAGACTTACTATGTTGCTTAGACTGGTCTTGAACTCATCATGGATTCATGGTCTTTGAGACCGCCAGCCCCCAAATAATGACACACAGACTTTTATTAATTACGAAAGCTTGGCCTTTAGCTTAGGCTTGTTCCCAACTAGCTCTTATAACTTAAATTAACCTGCTTTTATTACTCTACATTCTGCTACATGGCTCTTTACCTCTCCTCCATTCTGTACGTTTGACTCCCTCCATGTCCCACTTGCGAAATTCCCTCTCTTCTTCCCAGAATTCCTCTCTCTCCCTGGAAGTCCCAGCTATTCTCTCCAGCCTAGCTATTGGCCATTCAGCTCTTTACTAAACCAATCAGAAGGCACCTTAAGCAGAGACACATCTTTACAGTGTATAGAAAGATTATACCACAACAGATTCATTTTTTTTTTAAGATTTATTTATTTACTACGTATACAGTGCTGTGTCTGCATGGCCAGAAGAGGGCACCAGATCTCATTACAGATGGTTGTGAGCCACCATGTCGTTGCTGGGAATTGAACTCAGAACCCCGGGAAGAACTGCCAGTGCTCTTAACCTCTGAGCCATCTCTTCAGCCCACCACAACAGATTCATGATCCTCCTGTTTTAGCCTAAGTAACCGTGTGCCATCATAACCAGCCAACCACTATATTTTATTCACCATTTATTTTCCACGGAAAGTTATTTAAGCAAAAGCAATAGCATATGAGATTGGGGGAAACTACCTGAGAAATGTATGACTCATCACAGAAATAACTTGTCAAAGAAGCCTTTCTCTGAATTCTTTATTATGAGCTAATGTGTCCCTTGCATTGTCCTAAGGAAAGAGACTTCTTGTCTGCCCATTTATTGTACAATATCTAACCCTCCCCATTTATTGCACCATATCTAACCCTGCCCATTTATTGCATAATACCTAGCCCTAAATAGGCGGTTCTCTCTTCATTTTTCTTCCTATGACATAGTTATTGAATGGCATCACGAGACAGTGGAAAACCTATTGCGGGGCATCGTCAACATGTATGATGACATAAGGATCCAGGCCATCGTCACATGTGCCACCGCTGCTTTGGAAAGGCCTCGGATTGCCACCAACCAGGAGGACCCAGGTGAGAGCTAGGACTCAGCTATTTGGAAACATCTGAATTGAGAGAGAGGCCTTAGAAATTACTTGAGCTCATTTCCAGATGTAGAAATCAAGGCCTAGTGTCTGCCTGGACAGCCAAGCTCATCTCCAGAGAAGAGACTGAAGCCCTGGATTCCAGTTCAGTGCCCTAGCATTAAGCTCTGGCGTATTGAGCATGTCCTCTACCCCAAAGGCTTTTTGTATTACACTCATCACATCTGTTTGCTCAGTGACTTGCAATGAAGTCCACATTTTCACACTTTGAAATCCCTTTTATAATAACAAAAATCCTAACAGCTGGGGGCTGGCGAGATTGTTCAGTGGTTATGGCCACTAGCTGTTCCTACAGAGGACCCAGGTTCTGTTCCCAGCACCCACATGGGTAGCTCATAACCATCTATACTCCTGTTCTTGGGAATCTGATATCCTCTTCTGACCTCTACTGGTACCAGGCACACATACGCTACCTTCATACATTCAGACAAAATATTCATAGAGAAAATAAAAATCTTGAAATATTAGGACTGAAGGTGTAACTCAGTGGTGGAGTGTTGGCCTGGAATGAACAAAGTCCTAGGTTTGAGCCTCAGCAAAGATAGGTGGGAAGGGAAAAGGGTAAAAAAAATTACATAAGTGAATTTGACAGCTTTTATTTATTAAAAATGAGTTAGGAATTTTCCCATTTTTGCAGATGGTTTGTAATCTTTTGAGGAAAATAATGTCAACATAATTTCTCTTTTCTAGCAGTAACAGGTGAGCAAACTTGCCCTCCACTACAGTCAAACTATAACCTCCCAATAATGAAATGTCAGGTGGAAACCCCCGCCCACTCCCCTGTACTGCGTGGGCCTTCTTAGAGTCATCTACCTGAAACCTGGGCCAACTTCTTCTTCTCTGGGCGGGAGACATCCCAGGCTCACTCCATCCTCATACTTCTGGTTGCGTAGTAACTGCCTGCTTACACTTCAGCTATTCCTGCAGATGAGGTCAGGGGCTGGCCTTATCTCTTCCAACTTGTCGGGTTTTTAAAGGTTCATCCACTTATTTCCTATTTATTGACTTCCAGACATGGGCATTCCCCCAGATGTTGCTAGGATCTGGTGGTGCTGGGACACAAGCCTTTACGCATGAACTAGCACTCTGCCAACTGAGCTACAGCCCCAGCCTCCTCCCAATTCTCCGTGTTTGGTGCTCCCTCTACTGGAACACTGTGTCCTCACCTGATCAACCTGCCGACTGCCAGCAGACAACACTTCTCTGAGAAGCCTGCCCTCAGGACTTCAACCTCACTTAGTGCCCTCCCAGATGCTTCTACACAGGCTATCGTTATTGTTATTTTGTCTTATTTCTTTGAGCAACAGATAGCATTATAATCTCATACCAAATCTGCAAAGTCTGTAGCACTTGACAGATATGTTCTGAGAGATGTGTCATATAATTTCATCATTGTGCAGACATAATGGGAAATACTCATATGAAAAGAGTTCCAGTGTTACAAGAAGACGCATCTTATAGGACCACTGTGGAGTATGTGATCCATCACTGACTGAAACATCATTGTATGGCACATGACTGTCCATACAAGGACACCTTTGTCCTCTGAATTGTAATCCCTTTCACAGGCCCTACACATCTAGATTTCAATCTTCTTACCCAAAGAAAATAACTTTATTTTTTTAAATACTCAATAGACTTCTATTTGCTCACAATGCAAACAGTTCCATCTACATCCCTTGATTGACTATCCCTTATTTGAAATGCTTAGGACCAGAAAAAACTTGGATTATTTCCAGATTTTGGAATATTTGAATATACATGAATTATCTTGGACATGAGATGAGTCTAAACATGAAAGTTACTTGCATTCCATATTGCTTTATATATGTAGCCTAAGGGTAATTTCATACAACACTGACACTGTGTCACACTTTCACTGAACCTGCCACATGAGGATAGGTGTGGATATCCCACTTGTGGTGTTGCGTCTGTATTTTGGAGCATTCGGAGTATTTCAGATTTTGGATTCGGAGATCAAAGAGTCTTAACTAACATGTTCTGAACAGATGGCATATGGGCCTACAACCTAAGTGAAAAAACAACAACAACAAAACCAGATGGACTGAGTGTGGAAGTATATGCTTACACTTGGGAAGTATAGGCAGAAAGATCAGGAGTTCCAGGTTAGCCTGGATTATAAGAGACCCTCGAAAACAAAACAAACTCATAGTACAAAATCTGAGTCGTGGCTCTGGAGTTTCTTGGGATGATACTTGCAGGCAGAGGTAACAACCCTTTTCTCCTTCTGCCTAAGAATTTAAACTTAGCGCCCATTTTCTCTCCTAAGTTTCTGTTTTCTTTTCATTGATAGTGCTGGAGACCGAGTCCAGCACCTTGTGCCTTCAAAGCAGGTGCTCTACAACTGAGTTAAAATGTTTTCCTATGTTTATAGGCAAAAATTCTTGTGACAATAAGCCCCAGATGGTAAATCACATCAGAGCTGGAAAAAACTATAAGTGAAAGATAAGTGACCACCAGTCTACTTTGGGGCTCCCCGATGCCTTACTGCACACATGCCCCCGATGCCCCTTAGAAGGGTACCAAGGAAGCTGCTGGAGATACCCCACTCATGGAATGTAAATTCACCCCGAGTGGATGCTACAGAATGCTTCATGAACCCCAGACAGAGCTTGGAGAGATGGCTCAGTGGTTAAGGGCACTGGCTGTTTTTCCATAGGACCTGGGTTTGATTCCCAACACCACATGGCAGCTCACTACCACCTATAGCTCCAGTCCCAGAGGATCCAAAGCCCTTTCCGGCCTCTGCAGGCACTGCATACACACGGTACACAGACATACATGCAGACAAAACACCTAAGATAAAAATAAAAGGTTAAGAAAGACATTTGAACAAACTCAAAAAGAACCCGATACAAGGAATGCCTGACATCGCCCCCTGACAAGCTTGTGATTCTCCTATGCTCCTGAAGCACAGTGCTGATAGCAAGTATCAATGTTTGTAGTTAAGTCTAAAAGACCCATTGGATTCTGCAGTGATACCTACTTGTCCACAACTCAACCAGACTTGAAATACTGAATTAGACAGTAAGTGAATGGGCTGGGTTTGTTACTATGATGAATGGTGGAGGTTACTATAACTAGCCGGATGGATGTAGCTTTGACTTCAGTACTAGAGACCAGATGATAAGGGATTGATTGGAAACTGGTACATCAGCACCTGAATCCTTTGGACATAAAATCCTGCCCATCACAGAGATCAACTGAACTGTGATTTAGTAAGCCATAGATGCAGCAGGGTGGACCTTGGGAAGGGTGCAAAGGACTGGTACCCTCTCTTATTGCAGAACCAGTTATTCCGGACTTGCCAGAGGCCCTCCTGCCTGCTCTAGAGGCTGTTCTGTCTGACAAGAACCCCAATGTGAGGATGGCAGCAGCGATATGTCAATACGCCATACAGTCACACAACCCCACTGCCCGGGACATCATGCAGACTGCCCTTGTGAAGGGTGAGTAACTCCCTGCTACTCTGAACCTGGGATGTGGAAAAGAGGTTACCTCACTATCAGCTTTCCCAGTCTTTTCCTTTTCCAATAATGCTGGGATGTCTGCTGCCTTTGGGTTTGAGTTTCTGTTAAGCACATGAGGACAATAGTTTTTTTAAAGTAGTTTTATAAAACAAGTGTCATGAACTAGTACCTGGACTAAGCCTTCACAGATTCATTCTATAAACCATGTCCTAAAATGGATGAAACTGGAGATATTACCTTACCTAAAATAAGCTACATACTAAAAGACAATTACCCAGTTTCCTCCATGTGGAAATATAGAAGAGTGATTACCATAGGTTAGGGGTGGGGAGCAGAAAGTGGGTAAAGGCAGGTGGGTTTGATCAATGCAGTGCTGTATGCATGCACTGGAACAGCACCCCATTAATAATACAGTTAATACATGCTAGCCAATAATTGTAACGCTAGACTTCTAGCTCAATAGCAGTATGATTGCCCAGCACATTAAGACCCAGAATTCCCCCCCCCCCAAAAAAAAGGCCAGGCGGTGGTGGCGCATGCCTTTAATCCCAGCACTCAGAAGGCAGAGGCAGGCAGATCTCTGTGAGTTTGAAGCCAGCCTGGACTAGAGTGAGTTCCAGGAAAGGCGCAAAGCTACACTGAGAAACTCTGTCTCAAAAAACAAAAACAAACAAAAAAAGACCCAGAATTTGATCCCTAGTACCAAAAAGTAAATACAATGGCCTCTTACATAACATTTTATTATTGAAAAGATAACAATAGCTAAGTACATTTTGAAAGTTTTTGTTTTTTTTTTTAAATCACCTCCTGAACACATCATACTTCCAATTTCTGCGCAGTAACACCTAGGCATTATCATGCTGGTGTTAACAAAGCTGTCAGGTGAGAGGCCACTAACCTATCTTGAGATGAGCTGTTCCTTGCCTTAGCATGGGAAAACTGGTTGACTAGTCTGGCCTTGTGTATATGAACAATCCACTGCTTAATACATCTGTTTTAGGAAGGGACTTCCTCCCAGATCCCTCTGGCCTTCCCAGTTTCCATTGAAAGAAACAGCTTCATTTCTTAGCTATATCAGAAGTGTTACCCAAGAAGAGCTTGTAATGTTTCAGTCAAGCCTCGGGGCACATACCTTTAATTCTAGCACTTGAAAGGTAGAGGCAGGGGGATCAGAAGTCAAGGTCAGGACTGGGGCTACAGCTTGGTGGTATAGGGCTTTGCCCCATGTGCCCTGGATTCTATCCCTAGTACTGCTATCTCCCAAAAAGTTCACGGTCATATCTGCTACATGAAGGGTTTAAGGCTAGCCTGGACTAAATGAAATCCTGTCTTCAAAAAATGTTTTTCAGGTTTTTTGTTTTTATTTAAAATCTTAACATGTGGTTGAAGTATGGAGGTGGATTTGCAGACTCGATGGGACACTGGAATGAGATGTCAGGCAGGTAACAGTTGTAGGTACCAACTCGAACGTGGTTCTCTCTGGGAGAAAACATCATTCTGAACTCATTTTTTTCAACCCACCGGGACAGGTAATAGTGTGGACAGCTGGGCTGCTGCTCAGTGCTTGGCTATGGAAGGCATTGCCACCTACCCAGTGATCAAGAGGATCCTCTACCAGCTCTTTAACAAGAAGAATGAGGCCACTGAGGAACAGGCCTGTAACCTCCTGAGCCATCTCAGTGGAAAGACGGTATGTGTCCACTTCAGAGTGAGAAGGAAGTAAGGTTTCGGGTTGGGGTGGGGGGATGTCTAGAGTTGGTACACATAATGAATCAAGAATGCAGGTGGCTGAGAATGCGAAGCACAGGCCAAGTACACCGAGTCTGTGTAAAACTGAATATGGAGAAGATTCTGGGGGGATGTGAGAAGCTAGCTGAGAAGTTTCTAACAGCATACAGGCTGAGTCATGATGTGCAGGCTCTGCTTCTCACAGAAGCTATCACTAAGACCCCTACAACTCCCTTTCTCTTGGATAGAAACTTGAGACTCCACACAGACTGAGGCAGATAAACCACCCCAGGGACTGGAAACTGTCAGAAGGAAGGCCCTCACTTTCTGCTCAGATTATTAGACCTGTGTTTTCTTTTATGGTTTATAACTCGAGTCAGATTTCTTAGGTAAAGAGTGCTCCCGTCTCTTAGAAACTCACTCTGTCCCTCAATGGGAACAAGTATTTTGTGATCTTGGGGCATCTACTATGCTGCATGCCATGTTAGGACAGAATTTCTTCAAGATTCTGGTGTACTAAGAGTGAGCAAGACTATCCATGCAAGTTTTCCTCTTCTTCAGACCCTGATCCACACAATGCTTGCTGTGGAGCTGAACAGCAGGCAATGGAGGGACCGCATCGTGGCCTGCCGTGCTTTCTCCCGGATCAGTGGGAAAATCTGCATTGTAAGTCTCCGTCTGTGAGTTCAGAAAGCCTGGCATGCTGGCCTGGAGTTTTCCTGCTTTTTGTTTCTCTCGAGTATCTCATTGCTGCCTCTTATTTAGAACTTGGAGTATCTCTACGTATCATGTACTTCTCTCACTTTGAGCCAGTGCTTCTTGGTGGGGTAGCAATCCACAAACTGTGATGCAGCCCCTGCCAAATGCACATACAACCTGCGAGCAGGCGAGCTTATGAACATGATAGTGATCTGACACTATTTCAGTACCAGCAGACACTATAAAAGTATCAGTCAATGATGCAGACCTCTCCACCCTCTGCTGAATACTGGTCCTTGATTTGAGCAGGAGACTGAACAGACCCAACAATCCAACTGAACCAGTGCCTGTGTTGACTCCCTCAATATTCAGCACACACGTACAAAAGCACAGTCCCTGTTTTCCATAACAATGGCATTGCAATTGAAGCATCAAGACTAACAATACAAATGAACTGATGTGGACCCCTCGGGTGGCCAGCGAGACTGTCTCCCTGGATCGAAGGACATGCCAAAGGCCTGCATGGAGTACCAGGGGACTCCAGGCTTTTGAACTCAAGAGTAGTGCAAACGAAAGCACTTCTCATTTTATTATTAAAGCAAGCAAAAGATGAGGTGATGTTTACAGTTAGCTCCAGCAAACACAAGTGCCAGGAGGGAGCACGCCTGGTGTTAAGTCTCACCATCTTTGGCCATGTGGAAAGAGCCGATGTTCTTCCCGGGCCTTGCTCTTCCCCCAGAGTTCATGTGGACACGCCAGGGCATTCCCTTCATGCCCTTGCTCTCAAGTGTATCCACTTATAGTTTATACAATTCTTTCTAGAAGGCTACCTGTGGGAAGAACATTCTGCACTCTGCCCCATCCACAGTTCACAGCCAGTTCATAGCTTTTTTACAAAGGCTTCCACAACTTAATCCAGAGTGAATAGAAGGTGCTCTCTTGAGACTCTCAGGAGACTGGCATGTACTGAATGTAAGTGGTTGAACAACCTGAAGGAGTGGAACTTGGCTACAATTGAAGAAGTTCTGAGCAAGTGAAACCTGAACCTTTTTTTACTATTACACTCTAGTGAGCTATCCGAGTGCTTAGTGCTTAGTCCTAGTGCTGCCCCATCTTCTTATCACACTGGGTAGAGTCAGGACAGCCCATAACACAGCTATTCCTGCTTATAAGTGGGTGCCTTCCATTCTTAACCCTCACATTTTGTTAAAGAAAACACACCATCTGGTCATTCGGCACAATAACCTGAAGAGGTCTGAGAACACATGTTATCATTTCCTGCTGCTAAAACACTAGGTGTGAACAAGTTAAAGATGATGAGAACTTCATGATAAACTGCAGGAATTTAAAAGGGTACTGTGCCTGAGTTATTTGACTCATTCAGTAAGCAAACAGGTGTTTCGGCTGGGAAACTAGTTTACACATAGTTACACCATCATCACCCACAACTGCAGTAATGTTTTCCTTTCCAACAAGAGAAAAGTATCCTGATAGGGTAGACCAACTATCCTGGTTTGTACATACATGGACTTGCAGTACTAAACCCAGAAAGTCTCATGCAATCTGGAATGATGAGGTACTCAATACTTTCGAATTTCAAGTCTCTCACACTCACTATGTTGGTGCCAACATGATGCACAAAGAGACAAGTTTGGGGAACAGTCCTGGGTTCTGTGACCAGGCATAAGCATTTACCAGATTATCCTTGGGCAAGCTAATCAATCAAAGCCTCCATTGTGTCATCTGTATATAGAAATACCATCTGCCCAACCGGATTGAGAGATTAAAGGATAGAGAAAAGCTGGTATCAAGTACAAAATTAATTAGCCAATTATCATACCTGTTGATAGGATATGAAACATAAATTAATCCATCTGATGTGGAATGACTGGAACAAGGAAGTAAGACAAGCAGCTGCCAAAGCTCTGGGGCAAATGAACCTTGGGAAAGAGGTACATGACATGATCAGGTAAGACCCAGTCACCATGAGCTCAGAAGCTCTTCCTTTCTTAAGAGTGCCTGGGTGGGGTTGGGGGTTTAGCTCAGTGGTAGAGCGCTGGCCTAGCAAGTGCAAGGCCCTGGGTTCGGTCCTCAGCTCTGAGAAAAAAGAAAAAGAAAAAAGAGTGCCTGGGTGATCTGGATCCAGCCAGCACGTGCTGGGCTCCCTGTACGATCAGCACTGTGCTAGATCCACTACAGAAAGTTCAGTCCCTGCAGGGACTACCCCCACGGCTAGCCAGGAAACACTGATGTCCACTAAGTATGAGGCAATCTCTTAGAACACAAGCTCAATATACAAATACTTAATTTAAAAAAAAAAAAAAACAAAAAACGGCCGGGCAGTGGTGGCGCACACCTTTAATCCCAGCACTCAGGAGGCAGAGGCAGGCGGATCTCTGTGAGTTCAAGGCCAGCCTGGGCTACAGAACGAGATCCAAGACAGGCACCAAAACTACACAGAGAAATCCTGTCTCGACAAACACCCCAAAAAAAGAAAAGAAAAGAAAAAAATGGGATACTCAGTGTGGGCTAGAGTAGAAAGGCCAAGTTCCACGGAGATGCAGTCATTCCAGACTGAGAAACTGCCAAAATGAGCACTGTGTTTCTAAGAGGAGATGCAGCTTGACACTTTCAAGACACCTAAGTGTCTACCATATGCTTAGTAATAGGAGTTCACGAAAATAAGACACCAAGGTCTGAAACCAGTGACTCTTTAATGATTATAAACTGACTAGGAAAAGGTATGTCTATGTAACTGGGCCCACAAAGCTAGAATTCTTTCCTGAGGTGGAAGAGAACAAGGTACAGAAAAGTTTAAGGGAAATAAAAGCCACTTGTATCTTACAGGATTAAGCTGAGTCAAGGAAATTTCCAGGATCGGATCGAGGCCCTCTCCCTGATCCGTGTGCTCAAGGTCATGACAGCCAAGCTTCTCCCAAGCTTCCTGAACTGCTTCTCTGATGAGTTCATATCAATTCGACAGGCAGCTTGTTCGGCAGCAGGTGCCCTGCAGATCCGTGACAAGATGGTAAGCCAAGGCATGTTGTCATCTTATCTGATGGACCCGAAGAGAGCGTCAGTATCTCTGCTGTGCACGGTACACCCATGATTCTGTGGGAACGTGGGATGAGCAGTCTGGCAGGAAGGTGAAAGGAGACACAGGCCACATCAGTCAGTGAGCGGCATTTAGCCTAACAAGCTCAAACTTCAAGCCAGAGCATGCCACCCTCTCAACTCTGTTCTCATCTCAGTTAACTAGCTTCCTAATACCTGGTGGCTGAGAGGCTTAAGGGTTAATGCAAATGAGTAGAGTTTATACACTCGTTATTAGGGGAAAACTGGACAGAGGTATTCAAAAGAAGTCCAAGTGGAGCATGGTGTAATCCTTGCACTTGGAAGATAAGGCAAGAGACAGAAGGTTCCAGAATTTGAGGTGAGGGGCTGGAGAACTAGCTCAGCAGTTAAGAACACTGACTGCTCTTCCAGAGGACTCCAATGCCACCTTCTGGCCACTGAGGGCACTTACTATGTGGTGCATA
Source organism: Peromyscus leucopus (assembly GCF_004664715.2). Lineage (NCBI taxonomy): Eukaryota > Metazoa > Chordata > Mammalia > Rodentia > Cricetidae > Peromyscus > Peromyscus leucopus. The sequence continues at coordinate 51,846,752 of NC_051075.1, read as the reverse complement.
GACAGACACATGCAGGCAAAACAACCAAACACATTAGAAAGCATCCGAGGTCAACCTAAGCTACACAGTAATACAGTCTCGAAAATGAGTGTGTGTGTTGGGGGGGGAGAGTCTGGGACTAGTGGTGTAGTTCAGTGGTAGAGCATGTAGTTAGTGTATGTATGGCTACAGATCTGTGTGCTGAGAAAAATACACAAGAGTAGACAATTCGGCTACTTAGTACACAGGCTGACACTTGAGGCTGTAGTCCATTTGTCACTAGCATTGACAGAAGGCTACTTTTCTAGTTAGAGCATCCCTAGAAATAAGTGGGGACCTTGTTTCTGGTCCTTTTTTTTAAATTTTTATTTTGTATGCATTGGTGTTTTGCCTGCAGGTCAGATCTTTGAGTTACAGACAGTCGTTAGCTGCCATGTGGATGCTGGGATTTGAACCCGGGTCCTTCGGGAGAGCAGTCAGTGCCCTTAACCACTGAGCCATCTTTCTAGCTTTTTTTTTTTTTAAAGATTTATTTCTTATTTATACAGTATGCCTATGTGTCAGAAGAGGGCACCAGATTTCATTATTGATGGTTGTGAGCCACCATGTGGTTGCTGGGAATTGAACTCAGGACCTCTGGAAGAGCAGTCAGTGCTCTTAACCTCTGAGCCATCTCTCCAGCCCCTTCTGGTCCATTCTTACTCTGGTTCTTCCCACTCAACTTTTCCTTGTCTATTACAGGTGCTTGAATGCCTCCTGAATCTGATGAACAGAGATCCCTACTGGAAAATCAAGGCTTTTGCCATTCGAGGTATTTCAGAAATGACAGCTCCAAGCCCTAGACCTGAAATACTCTCTTCATGCTAATAAATACCTAGAAACTGTAGTGAGACAGCCAGAGTATAGTGGAAGGGACTGTCTTAGCTTCTCAGAAGTCTGGGCTGAGAAAGAAAGAGATTTTCTTTCAAATGTTTAGTTAAAGATCCTAAGTCTAGGTCTATTTAAACTTGTTAAGCAAAGAACAGACTACACAGTCCCCACCAACAGAATTAAGGATGAGTGTCTAGTAGATATTCATTGTTGTATACTTCTTGCTTTCCCTGGAGATTTCAACTATAGCATTTAGTAAGAGTCAAACCAGGTTCAAGACAGAGCTTAAAACTTGCTCTTTGCAGGTTTTTCCCTAGAACTTCTGCACTGCCTCTCTTTTTGAAATGGTCTTTGGTACAGCCCTAACAGGACCAGACCTAGGTAATCCTGAGAACTAATTGTTCTCACCCCCTCACCCATCAGTCTACCTTAACTACACTGCTCTTCCATGTTAAATCTGCCCCCTATCTATTCCTGAATAGGCAAGCTAGTCTATGTTTATATCCCACTAGGCAAGATCAACCACTTCTCTTAGGAGTTCTTTAGAAGGACTATCTCAATGCAGTCAGGCCGGTGGTACACACCTGTAGTCACAGCCCTTAAGAGGCCAAGGCAGGAGGGCCACTGCAGATGTGAGGCCAGCCAGGGATACACAGCAAGACCCTGCCCCAAAGCTAGGCATCAAACTTCACACATGCTGAGCAAAGCTCTGCTAGCTCTCCCAACTTCCTTTCTAAATTTCACTACTTAGAAATACTTTTCACTTTACTCCTAATGATTAAGTGCCATCCCCAAGATACTGTCTGCAATACTCAAATTCCTTCTGGATGCTAGGATACAGTCAACTTAAGTCTTCAGTGACAGTGGAACAGACTTTTCCTCTCACCTCTACAGCTTTGGGACAGATTGGGCAAGTGAGTCCCCAGCTGACAGATCTTCTGCTCTGGGCTATCCACTATGAAGAAGCACCAGGTGTGCGGCTGGAAGCTTGCCGGAGCATCCTAGCCCTCAAACTTCAAGGAAACCAGGTCAGGGACACCTTTCTAGATGTGCTGCTCCTGGAGGACCACGAGGCTGTCCTTAAGTAAGCACTGAACCGCTGCTTTCTGCCATGACCTCCCGGACTGCCAACGCTCCAATCCTTGACTACTGAACATGCTCTGCCTTTCCAGGCTACGTGGGTAACAGAAAATCCTTCCATAAGTAGATTGTCACAGCTCCCATAGTTCCTGTGATACTTCTCCTCTTCCAGGGAGTTTTAAGTTATCTGTGTATTCAAGCTACTGAGACAACAGACTAGAGTCAACCAAACCAGGGTTTCAGTGCACTTGTCCATACTCTTAAGTGCTGTGCCCCTCCCTACGCAGCCCTTTTTCGTTTGTCTCAATCCTCCCATGCAGATGGAAGTCTACGTTATAAAGTTATGGTGACAATTAATGACATTTGGTACCTTTCCCAAAGGTGTTTAAGAAGTAGTAACTGTCACTGTCTTCACACAGATACTCTGGAACTGCACAACAGCTGTGTAAATTATCACGTCATTTCTACAGAGAAGACTCAGTTAAACTGTTGATGAGGAGTTTAGGATTCTTGTCTAATTCCAGATCCTACAGCTCCTATTTAACAGCAGCTCTCTTCTTAGGGATGGGGTAGAACAATCTTTCCTATCTTTCAGGGAAATTTACCAGACAATGACAGCACTCAACTTAGAAAAGGAAGGCAATCAAGAAATGCTTCAGGAGATCAAGAAGAAGGTAAATAAGTACAAACTGTTTTCAAGAGGAAACCCAGGGCTCCAAGAGTTTCACTAATAAGCATGATAGTCAATTACTTTATCTTTTTTTATGTTTGGTTGAGCTTTACTATGTAACTCAAAAATGACCTTAAAGTTGGGATCTTCTTGCCTCAGCCTCCCAACCCCACGATTGATATAATCCAATTATTTTAATGCTTTTTCCTCCAATACAGTTGGCTGTTTTTTTTTTTTTTTTTTTTTTTTAACATTGTCCCCCTTAGATTGAAACACTAAATCAAAAGGACTTGCTGACGGAGAAAATATTGAAGATGGAAGTAGCCATAAAAATTGTGAAGAGAAAAGCGAGACACATCTATTCACCACCCAGAGAGGGTCAAAGCCCACTGGAACTTGAAACTTTTCTTCAAGAAATTTTTGACAGTAGGTTTCTTTTGGGTGAACCCATCCCTTGACTCTTCACACCAGACTATCCCAGGACCTAGACATTTGGGAACTTCATAGGAGGCCTGTATGACTTAAGTCAGGAAGGCTACTTAACCCTTCTCCCCTTCCCCAGGTTTTCATCCATCTGCAATTGTGTGCCATTTAAAAGGTAGCTCTATCCGAACTGATTTAAAAAGGACATACTAGAAAAGCACAAGTGTTTGGAAAAACAAGTAACTACTATGTATGTTTGATTAAGCACCCCAAAAGACCTTACATTTCATCTTATAAAAGATGGTCATCTCTGGAAAGTACACCTGAAAGAAGAGCAATCCTTTTATGTTCTAACTTAAGGGAAAAAAAATAACTTCTGAAAGTCCTCAGCCTTAAAAACCAAACCAATCAGTTACGATGACAGGATCTTAAGAGGTCTAGATACACTCTAAATGATGAGGGTTCAGAAGTGGAACTATACCGAAATATACTTACAACATCTGTAAGCAGCAGCCTCGGGTCATTCGGCCGGTTGCCTACCAGCCACCACCCCAAACCCGGGTCTTCTGGTTCCAAGTGCTCTTTCTGGTGCACCAGGCTCTCTTCCACCAATCATGAGAATATGCACTTGCCAGATTTGGGGAAGTTTCATCCAACTGCTAGGGGAAAACAAATGAGTGGAAAGTAACTTGAACACCAATCTTCCCTGTGGCCAGCTCGCTAAGAGTTGGATGACTAAAGCCTATCAACACATAGCCAGGTGACATGACACTGTCCTTTTGGGAGCCGTGCTAGCCAATCAGATTTACACCAAGCACTGAGCAAATACAATGTATATACTTCAAAGCTGACTCTGGTATTGGAAGCTTCTCTGTTAGGATTGTCCTGTTTGGAGTTCAAGTAGATTAACTCAAATGAGTAAGTTACCTCCAAAGCTAACAAATGGCCCCAACCAGACAGGCTTCTCTTCTTTAGTGAGTGTGGTGCAGGGAATGAACCCAAGGCATTGTGCATGCCAGGCATACCCTTGCTCTGCCCAGCCCTCGCCTTTAAAAGTTAACAGACTCCTCTGATATCATACATCATGTTGCCTTTCATCTCAACCACATCTTCCTTATCTTCTTCCTTGTCTGTTTTCAAACCAACCCAAAAAAAATCTAGGCTTAGAAAAGAGAAACGGTCTTTGGCACTTTTTAATAAATCTTCTAATGTTCATACAAACTTAACACACAGCATACTGACCCCAACCCGAAGCACAAACTGAAGAAAGAACACAAAGAAGCAACTTCCATATAAAAATCCCTCATGTCTCAAGCAGAACCGCACGGCCAAGGCCACACCATACACTGAAGCCTGCAGGGAATGCAGCTGGTGCTCTCAGATAGGGGTTGTTACTTCTGCAGAAACAGCTTAACCTCCTCTGCTCCAATTTCTGTTTCCTTTTGCACCTAGATGAAGAGATTCCTCCCAGAAGGAAGTCTGAGCTCTGTGACACTCAAACAGCCATAAAGGTAAACATAACCACACTGACGCTTAGCAAGGTAAGAACATGACTTCTTTTAAGGGGAGAAAAAAATAAAAAAAAGGTGGCAGTGTTAGCGGAGCACCACGACCGCGCCCTTTGCAGCCATCCTCAAGAGACTAACTGGGAACCAGAGGCGTCTTGGTGAGCAGCAGCCCCTTATCATACAACATGGCTGCCAAGGAAAGCTGGTCTTCCACGCTGTCACAGGGCAGGTCCCCTACTCTCACAAACTCCGGGTAGGAGCGAAGCAAGAGTTCCATGGCGTCCGCCTGCTGAGGGCAGATTTCCAGGCACTTGGGTTCCTCCAGATGATACACGCGCGAGTTTTCCACCGTGTAATAGAGGAACAAACGGCCGCCCTCGCCCACCAGCCGAGCTATGCCGTCCTGAAGCATATGGACTTCTGTTTCTGTTGTCAACTGGGCCCCCACATTAACAGGTTCTCCAGCCTCCCAGCGAACCGGGAGCCCATGGACACTCAGTGCCCTTTCCCTATCAGTCAACACCGGGGGCAGGGAATCGTGGATGAAGTCTTTGGCTCTCTGGTCAGCCACAGCATCAACAGGCGCGAAGTGTCCCAGGCGGGCAACCAAGACCCGCACCTTTTCCATGAAAGCTGTTCTTCGCGGATCCTTCGAGTCTGAATGCTGGGCCCCCATGTAATCCATGAAGTCTCGAGGCAGACCCCTGCGAAACTCCACATTTTCTTCTACTGCTGCTTGCACGGCCAAGGGCAGCACGGCCTCCAGGAAGTCGCCCCACGTATTGCGCTGGTACGTGGACAAGGTGAGGTGCAGAGAGTGGACTCCATCCTGACATTCAGCTTGATGAATGAAGCCCCGAGGGAAATACAGCAGGTCTCCAGGCTCCAGCACGGTCTGCAACACCGGCTCACCCAGGTCCTCCTGGCTGAAGTTGGGGCTAGATGTCAGGGCGAGCTCCTCGCTGGGGTCCCGCGGTCGGTAGACTCGCCAGAGTTTGCGACCTTCCAGCTGCAGCACGAAAGCCTCGATGTCGTCGTAGTGGGGAGCAAAGCCCTGTGAGTTGGGGGGCGTGAGGTACACGTTGGAGCCCGCCATGCTTCCAAACTGTTCCTGGAGCACAGCCAGAAACTGCCACACGGTGGGCGAGAAAGCTTGCGGGCAGAGAAGGCGCAAGGAGCAGCCGGCCCGGTACAGGGACCAGGCGGCGGCGGGGAGGGCGCGGCCCGGGGGGTTCAAGGTCTCCCGCCTCCCGCCGACGTAGCGCGCGGCGTCCAGGTGCTGCCCGAAGTGCACGTCCTCGGAGCGCAGCATCGAGTCCAGGTCGGCCGTGGAGAAGAGGCCCTCGTAGTAGCTGGGGTCCTGCCGCCGCACCAGCACCGCCTCCCGCTCCCAGAGGCGCCGGTAGAAGTGGTCGGGAGGCATGGGCGCCAGGAGCCACTCGAAGAGGCGGGCGGCGCGCCTCCGGCTGCTGGGGATGCCGTTCAGCTCCGCCAGCACCTGCTGCAGCGGCGAGTCCCAGGGCCGCTCCGGGGGGCCGGCGGCGGACGGGGCAGGAGCGCGGACGCGCCGCCCCTCCACGCGGCGCGGCGGGGCGGCCGCCGAAGCCGGCCCCGGGCGCACCGGCACCGGCACCGGCCGCGGCGGCTCTGCCGACCGCGAGGTCTCCCGCTCGCCCGCGGCCGGCTCCACCTTGGCGTCCGAGGCCTCGCTGGGCAGCGCGCGAGCCCTCAGCGCGGCCACGCGGGACGCCGCGCTTCTCCGGGGCCTGCGGATCTTGCGGGGCCGCAGGGCCAGGGCCAAGACCGAGCCGCCGCGGAGCTGCGGCTGCCGCCGGCGCCTCCCCCGCCCGCGCCTCGACAGCAGCGCGGCGCTGTTCCGGAGCCCGTCCATGGCGGGGCGGTGCGGATCCCGGGAAAAGCCGGGACCGGACCCGCGCGCCGGCAGACGCGGTGCTTTCTGGGAAGGGGGCGCGCCTCCCAGCCGCCCCGCCCCCGGTTAGGCCACGCCCACCGTCCTCCTGGGTCCTTCCGCTGGCCGGGTTAGTCGCCTCCTTTTAACTAGGTGGTACACACTGGAAAGGCAAAAATCTCTACCAGATAACGATTCCTTGAGCACCGAGCAGTGTAAGAAAACAAGGCGCGAGGCATTCCAGAAGAAAACAACTTCATTCCTCTTTTTTGCTTGTTTTTGGTTTTGTTTTGTTTTGTTTTGTTTTGAGACAGGATCTCTCCACTTAACTCCAGCTACGTAGTCCTAGAATTTGCTGCTTAGACCCGGGCTGGCCTCGAGCTCACAGAGATCCCCCTGCCTCTACCTCCGGAGTGCTGGGATTAAAGGCCTGCATCACCACGCGCTGCTTCCTCCAGTCAATTTTGTGGCAGGAATTTTTGTTCCTCAGCCGTTTCCGGGCAGAATGAATGAAGGCCAAGTTTGATATTCTATGTGAATCACAGTTCTCACTGGTTCTCTTCACTGCAGAAAACTTCCATTGTTGGCCAGGCGGTGGTGGGGCAAGCCTTTAACGCCAGCACTCCGGAGGCAGAGGCAGGCTGATCATTGTGAGCTATCCTGGTCTACTAAGAGAGTTCCAGGACAGCCAGAGCTATTACACAGAGGAATCCTTCCGGGGATACCACTTCATTGTTCAGCCTTTCTCCATTTCATTTCTCTCTCCTTCCTCAATTACAAATCCTTACGGGATATGGTAGTTCATGCCTGTAATCCCAGCTCTTGGAAGGCTGCAGTTACAGGGTGAGACCCTTATTATTCTTTGTCTGAAAAGGACGTTTGTCGGTGTTTTGCTACACAGTCCAGCTTGGCCTCAAATCTCCAGGTCTTCTTGCCTCAATCTGAGATTGCAAACATATCAGGTAGATTGTTTGTTCCTCTTCCTTCTGTTTTTCAAGGTTTGGGCTTTTTTTTTTTTTTTTTTTTTTAAGGGTGTGCGTGTGTCCACAGAGACCAGAAGGGAGTGCCGGACCCCTGGGCGCTGGAGTTACAATTGTTTGTGGAATCCTATCTCTGGTCCTCTGATCGGGCAGTAAACATCCCTTAACCACTAAGCCTTCTCTCCAGCCCTCAGCAGACTCTGCTTCTGCGTGCGTGCGTGCGTGCGTGTGTGCGTGTGCGTGTGCGTGTGTGTGTGTGTGTGTGTGTGTGTGTGTGACATGTGTGTGTACCACCATGCCTAGCAGAACAGAATTCTTGACTGGAGCAGGATGGCAGCGGGAATTCGATAGTTTAAATGATTTTTACATACACCCCTGGAAGCTTAAGTGAACTGACAGGGGCCTGTGATGGTTAACACTGATTGTGAACACTGCCTCTGGGCACAGCTGGGAGGGATTGTTTAGATTAGGTTGAAGTAGGAAGGCCCACTCCAACTGTGGGCAGTACCATCCAATGAGTGGGGGCCTGGATTGGGTTGGGGGGAAATCAGGTGCTCTCACACAGCAGCCTTTACTCTGGGCTGCCTGCCTGTGACCAAGTGTGATTGACGGCTACCGCAATGGACTGTAAATCCTCATAAACCCCTCCTCCCTAACGTTGCTTCTTATCAGATATTTTTGTCACAGCAAGGAGAAAATTACTGTGACAAACTAATAGAGGACCATATCAGACAAAGCCATCATGAAAGCTTGTAAAGGGGCTGCTCGGCGATAGGGTGGGGGGTGGGGGGATGGGGGGGGAGGTGGGTGTTAAAGCAACCAGAGCCCTGCCAAGTTTAGTGCCCTAGTAGAAGGCTGCAGGGGCTGGAAGAAGAGGCCTCAGGAGGAACAGCCTTCTCCCTTTAACAACCACTGTTACTGCCTTTTAAAATGTAATTTAAAATATTTTTTGAGATTTACGTGTATGGGTGTTTTACCTGTATGTATGTCTATGTACCACAAGAACTGGAGTTACAGCTAGTTGTGAGCTGCCAGGTTATAGCTAGGGTGCTGGGATTCAAACCTGGGTCCTGTGAAAGAACAGTTAGTGCTTTTAATGACTGAGCCACCTCTCCAGGTCCCTTCTTTTTTAAAGTGTGTGTGTGTGTGTGTGTGTGTGTGTGCGCGTGCGCGCGCGCGTGTAGGTCAGAGGTCAGTGTCCGGCATTGCCCTTGATCACCATCTTATTTTTTGAGATAAGATCTCCCACTGAATCTGGAGCTCAGGGCTTGGGTAGACTGACTGGTTAGTAAGCTCCAGGGATCTTCCTTCCTTTTCCTCCCCAGTGCTGGGCCTACAGGCCTGGCTTGTTTCGTGGGTGGTGAGGATCCAAACTCAGGTCAGCGCACTTTCACAGCAAGCACTGAGCCACACCCCGCCACACCCCCACCCCCATCCCTGAGCGCTTCCTTCCTAGGTGACCTAAAGGCCGAGAGTGCTGGAAGAATCCTGGCATTCGGTCCCCTAGATAGATGCAGACAAAGCACGTCATACCGGACACTGGAGAACGCACCTTTTCAAAAAGTGCTTTCCAGGACCAAGCGGAAGTGAACTCGGGCAGGGGATCCTGTGCTTAGCTACTAGCAGACTAGAGTTTGTCATTTCCACACGCCCGAGCAGATATCTTCCCCTCCCAGTCTTTCCTGTGACCTCATCCTTTTCTTTTTTTGAACACGCTGTGATTTCCTTAAATAAAGAGTCCAGCCGCTATCTCTGTCTTCTCATTTCCCCCGTAGCTGGGAGTTGCCTTTCGGGATCTGACTTATCTTGACTTCCATCACCTTTCCTGTGGCTCGACTCAGTTCTCACTGCAGAAGCGGCTATTAATAACTCTCTCCATACGTGTCTACCACCTAGTGGCTTGAAATGATGGCCTGAATATACTGGGGAGGTTGCTGCTGTGAGACAGGCTCTTACTCTAGAGCCCGGATTGGCTTGGAACTCACTTCGTGGTGATCCTTGCACCTCACTCGGCCTTCTCAGGCAAGAGCTACCCTACCCAGCTCTGTGACGTTTTTTATGAATGGGACCAGGGAGAAGGAAATCAGGCAAAATAAGACTTTCATCACATGTACAGGCATAGTCATACAGACATACACATAAATAATAAAATATATCTTTAAAAAAGAACAAAAACATAAAAATTCATTCCTATGATGTGCGCCTGTAGTTTCAATCACTTGGGAGGCTGAAGAAAGAAGATCACATGAGTCCACAGGTTCTAGACCCACCTAAGCAAAATAATAAGACCCTGTCTCAAAAAAAAATTTCCACATGTACAAATACATTACATGAAGGCTCATTGCTTATAGTTTCAAAACTGTTCATTAAGAGACAGCCCAAACTTTTTCTTTTCTTTTTTTAAATTTTACTTACCAATGACAGTTTCCCCTCTCTCCTCTCCTCCCGTCCCCTCCCCCAACCTCCTTTCTACCCCCACTCCTCAGAAAGGGACAGGCCTCCCATGGGAGTCAACAAAGCATGGCACATCAAGTTGAGGCAGGACCAAGCTCCTCCCTCTGCATCAAAGTTGAGCCAGGCAACCCACCATAGGGAATAGGTTCCAAAAAGCCAGCTCACGCACCAGGGACAGATCTTGGTCCTGCTGCTAGGGGCCTCACAAACAGACCAAGCTACACAACTGTCACCCACATGCAGAGGACCTAAGTTGGTCCCATGCAGGCTCCCTAGCTATCCATGAGCTCCCATGAGCTGGAGTCGGCTGAGACAGACCGATCTTATGAAGGCATCTTCTCCATTGACGTTCCCTCCTCTCAGATGATTAGCTTGTGTTAAGTTGACATAAAACTAGCCAGGACAAGCAGGCATGTAGAAATCAGAGGACAATTTGCAGGATTCAGTTCTCTCTTTCCACTCTGTGGAGACCAGGGATCAAACAAAGAATGATAAGTAAGCAAGCAAGCCCTTCAAATTGCCATGCAAATGGCCAAACTTTGTTAGCTGAGCAATTCAGGCCTCTTCTCCACACTAGGCTGGCCAGAGTCAAGGGAGGGGCTTCTTCTAGCTTCTTATTGAATTGAATAGCTTCTAGCTTACTCACATAACCTGGGTAAATTGGTCTGTTTTCTCACTTGAGACTGTATGTTAATATTTCTCTGCAGAGTGTGTTGCCCAAAGTGCCGAGTCCCTGGCTACAGAGTCCTATTGTACAACTCCCCAAACCAAGAAGTCACTCACCGTTTTTCAGGGATCTACGGACTGCCCGGGAAAAAAGGATTGAAAAAGGGCCCTTCGGATCCGACACAGATCTCTAGCTGGGCAAATTACTCAGAGAAGGTTGTCTTCCAGCACCAATCTTCTCTCTGTAGGGGGAAATCTGCTCCTGTCTAGGCTGAATGCTTCCCTTACTCTTAGGTACCGGCAGCAGTGGACAGGCTCCACTCTGTGTCTTCCATTGATACTGTACAATATCCTCACTTTACAAAGATAAACTATTTATCAAACAGCTTTACCATTGTTGTTGTTGTTATTAGTAGTAGTAGTAGTAGTAGATTATTTTAAATAGGTTCTCTCTACATAGCCCTGGATGTCCTGGAACTCACTATGTAGACCAGGGTAGCCTCCAACTCACAGAGATCCACATGTCTCTGCCTCCCAAGTGCTGGGATTAAAAGTGTGAGTCACCATGCCCAGCTTACTATTATTTTTTGAGACCAGGTTTAGCTATATACCCCAAGCTGGCCTGGAATTTACTATATAGTCCAGGCTGAATATGAACTTTTGATCCTCCTGCCTTAGCCTCCAGAGTATGGCATTATAGGTATCTGCTACCATGCCCAATTTACTCAGGTATCCTTTTTTGTGGGGAAGGGGAGGTTACTAGAGATTGAATATGGGGCCTCACACATTAGAGGACAGTTCTCTACCACTAAGTTACAAGCCTAGCCCTTCTCTCTCTCTCTCTCTCTCTCTCTCCCTCCCCCCCCCTCTGTGTGTGTGTGTGTGTGTGTGTGTGTGTGTGTGTGTGTGTGTGTATTTAAGGTGGGGTCTTAACTACATAGTTCTAACTGGGTCTGGAATTCTCTAAGTAGACTGGCTAGCCTCAAGAGATCTGACTGCCTCTGTCTCCCAAATGCTAGGATTAAAGGCATATGCCACCATACCTGACCCTTTTTAACTTTTTTTGAAGTTTTGAGGCAGTGTTGACTCAGTTGTCCAGGCTGGCATTGTTGACCTCACTCTGTAATCGAGACACATTTTTGTCTTGACCTCCCTAATAGATGGGATTACAGAACTGTGCCACCAGGCGTGGCTTACTACTTGGCTTTCCTCTTGTGCACTGTTTACACAGGATTAAAGAATGTTGGCTCCACACTAAGTGACAGAATATATTTCTCCACATACCTGAAAGGTCACATCCTATATACATGTCAGACCTATAAATCTTACTAGAGTAGAAGTATGAAAGACTCAGAATCTTTCACAAGATATGCAAATTGCTCTCTGAAACCCAAACTAGAATCTTGTTTGTTTAGGAGACCTCCCAGGTGTGTGTGTCTGTGTCTGTGTCTGTGTCTGTGTGTCTGTGTGTCTATATGTCTCCATGTTCAGTTTTGCTCTACAGAAAGTTCCTTAACTGCAGCCCACAGGGAAATATAAAGGCAATATCACTGACCCATTACAATAAAATAAGAATAAAAAGCCAACACAACCACTTCACACTGCACTTCTGGGTGTGAGCACGTTTAGGATCACAACTCCAGAACTTCCCAAGGCTGGTCAGCAATTCTCCTGAATCCTCTTCAGTATATATAACGCTTTAAAGATTTAGGCATTGAGAAACAGCTGAAATCCGTATCTGTGTCAGAAGATGGAATTCTATAAGTACACTTGAAACCCAAAATAGCCATGGAAAAGGAGAAACTCAAAATACAAGGGAGGTGTGAATCTAGCTCTCTTTCCTAAATGCTGATTGCTATTTATACCCTAAAAAGCACTGCAACGTTCAGCAATAGAAATAACGGCAGATGGCTGGGCAGGGTGGCTCATATCTTTAATTTTAGCATTCGAGAGGCAGAGGCAGGCAGATCTCCTAAGGCCAGCTAGGGCTGCATATTGAGGCTCTGGCTAGAAAGAAAGGAGGGGAGGGGAGGGAAGAAGGGAGTGGGAATGGAAGGAAGGAAATAATGGCAGTGTGAGACAACCTCCCCCCGCCTCCCACACACCCAAACACACACATTTTCTCTTTGGTAGCACTGACAGCATTAAAATATGAAAAACAATAGTTTCCCCCTATGAACTCCTGACTATGAACATGATGGGGGTGGGGGGGTTAGGAAATACCAATTAATGGCATACAAGAAAACCTTTACTTCCTTTGATCCTTTGGTGTAACCCAAATACTTACTATTTGTTGTTCTTATTTATTTATTTGTTTGTTTGTTTGTTTGTTTGTTATTTTTGTGATGCTGACCTAGCACTCCAGGTCTCCACTACTCCAGGACTCCAGACCCTGAGCATGCTAAAGAAAAGCTGAGGAACATGCCCAGCTCCATGTTTTTATCAGCTCCTTTATACATTCCATCAAAATGAAATACTAACCTAAGATGCCATCGCATACAATGTATCAAAGTTGCTTGCACATCTAACCTGAGGATCCCAGGCTCTGGCTCCCAGGAGAGATTTGAGACAATGAATGATTCTTCGTGTGTACTTTCTCAGCCACTCTATCTTTGGATCTGCCGTTTAATAGTGAAAGGACTTTATTGTGTGCCCCTTGCGTTGCTGGCAAAAGCTGGAGAGCTGAGCTGAACTCTCCAGTCTGAGGCAGCAGGGCCACACAGAGGGCCTCTTAGGCCATCAGCACTATGGGAGATGAAGCAGAAACAGAAGAAATGGCCCTTGTTCTCAAGGAGTTTACAAGGGGCTTATAATACACACATACAAGAGTCTTTCAGGACAATATACTCAATCTATGACTTGTGAGGCCACAGCAGATGGGCTAAGGGAGGGATCTGGGGAGGAGGGATCTGGGGAAACCATGGGAGCCTGGGAACTTTTGTCAGATCTGAGACTGCAAGACTTGGATAGGCAGAGCGAAGAGAAAGGACCTTCCAGGTGAGGGGAGGGGGAGGAAAGGCTGGGGGAAGGAATGGGCTTGGCAGAACCCAATGGCCACCTCTTTCTTCTCTCTCACTTCCAAAGTTGTTCGTGTGTATGTTGGGGAATATTATTCTAAGGTGTGTTACTTTTGTTTATGTTGCATTTGTTTAACTCTGTGAAGCTGTGTGACTGTGCCTGTCTAAAACACCTAATGGTCTAATAAAGAGCTGAATAGCCAATAGTGAGGCAGGAGAAAGGATAGGCGGGGCTGGCAGTCAGAGAGAATATATAGAAGGAGAAATCTGGGAGAGGGGAGGACATCTGGAACCAGCCACCCAGCTACACAACCAGCATCGGAGTAAGAAAGAAAGGTATACAGGAATAGAGAAAGGTATAGGCCCAGAGGCAAAAGGCAGGCAGGAATAATTTAAGAAAAGCTGGCAAGAAACAAGCCAAGCTAAGACCAGACATTTACAATTGAGAATAAGCCTCCGTGTGTGATTTATTTGGGAGCTAAGTGGCGGGCCCCCAAAAGAGCAGAAACAACAACACTTCTGTCTTTACAACGGAGGAGCTGTGTCCTAGCCCTCTTTGTTTTGCTTATCTTTCATACTAACGAAACGTGACCATTCATAAAGGGCCTCACGCTCCGTGCTGGCTGATTTTCTTTTCTCATAGAATGTCTCCACTGTCTCCTTTTCATCCATTCTCTCCCTTTCTTCCCTTTCATTAACTCACTGGTTGACAAGGTGAGTGGCTTGTCCCCATCCTGAGGTAAGAGGCAGCTTCTGTTTGGCCCAGCATGCCAGCCACAACAGCCATGAAACAAACAAACAAACAAACTTCAACTCTGCTCTTTCTTAATCCAGATCTAGGAAAAAATGTCTATTTTAAACCAAGATTTGTGTTTCTCTTAGTTCATGCATTCCATGTAAGTTAGCATTTCTCAGTGAATCACTTCAATAGACCGGATCAATGGAAAGGGGCTGGAGGAAAAGAAAACTCATGTGCTAGAATTTCCTTTCTTCTTCCCACAATTTCCTATGGGTATCATTTCATTCTCCTAGTCTGACCCATTATTTCTTTTGTTATAGTTGCTGTTGTTATGACACTATTTTGTGTATGTGTGTGTGTGTGCATGTGTTTGGCTAAGTGTCATAGCACAAATGTGGAGGTCAGAAGACAACTTTTGGGAATCAGTTCTCTCCTCCCACCGTGCGGATCCCAGGGTCCAAACTCAGGTCATCAGGTTTGGCAGCAAGCACCTGTACTAACTGAGTGATCTCACAGCCCACCCCCCCCCCACTCCATTGCTTCTTAATGAGCTACATTATTCAAGGACTAGTGATCCCCATGAGTATGTCAGAAAGTAGACGATGGGCTGAGCATGAGGTTCAGTAGAGTGCTTGGCTAGCATGCATGAAGCCCTGGGTTTGATTCCCAGCACTGCATAAACAGGGCACAGTGGCACTCACCTGTAATCCCGGCACTCAGGAGATGAAGGCAGGAAGATCAGAAATTAAGGTCCTCCTTAGCTACACAATGAGCTTGAGACCAACCTCATCCAATAATATATAGTGAGTTCTAGGCCTTCCTGGTCTACATAAGATCCTGCCTCAAAAACAAACAAACAAAGTATATATTGAGGAATGATGGGTGTGGCTCAGTGGTAGAGCTCTTGCCTAGCATGTATGAGGCCCTAGGTTCAATCCCTAGAAACACACACACACACACACACACACACAACAACAACAACTATATTTCATGACAAAAATCAGAGTTTTTATGTGAACTTTTCCCAGAGCTGAATGTTGGCAATTACTTGAAAACATTGCCTGAGCCAAAAACATCTGTGGGCCAAAGGCAGTCCTCTGGCTGAGTCTGTGACCCCTAACATAGCCTTTTCATAGGATGACTTTCTAGACTATTGCTCGCTTGGCTGAACCTTGGTTTCCTCAACCTGCTCTTACTGCTGCCAAGAGCCAATCAAAGAAACATTCACCATAAAATTCAGGGAAATCGTCCTAGCAATTACTTGAGCGTGGTGTTGGCAGGCTTTGGCCTGGACTCTATGTGTGATTAAGAGATGCAGCCTCCCTTCTGACCCAGGGAGGCCCTGTTCATTTCCTGTGTCTGCAATGAGCTTTAGTTTGTACCGGATGGGCTTGGAACAAATTCGTGCTCCTCTGTCCTTTCAAAGTTACCCATCCTCTGAGGAATTCTGTGAGAGGCCAAGTTAGCAAAAGGTCTCAGATATCAGGGTTTGGAGCCTTTTGTTTTCCTGTACCGCCCCCCACTAATGCCTAGCAGATAAGTGTGCTTCAGATAAGTTAAGTGGTAGGCAGTCAACTCTTTTCCAGGCCTCAAAAGTGGACAATTAATTTAGTCTCTGTTGTCTCTAATATATTCCTGATCACAACACACATACCACACACACACACACACACACACACACACACACACACACACATCATACCCTCCCACACTCACATACATATACACTCTACATCATATACACACACTTACATACACTCACATACACACACACTCACAGAAGTTTAATGTTTATCTTATAGCAATTTGATTCAGAATTAACCTCACACAGCTAGTTTATCCATTAGTAGGACGGTAGAGTTCAAAACTCATGAAGTTTAAACTCATGAAACCAGAGAGACAATCAGACAGCCAGTGCCTTCCTTGGACTATGCTACCCCACTCACCCCAAGCTGTTTGCAGACCTTCAGCTCCCATATGCGGAAGCTATTCGGAGTATATCAGACTTCTAAAAACCTCTGCAAAGACAACATCAGATAGGTAAATATGAGAGAATCAAGTTCAAACTGTCTCTGCCTACTAAGTGAGCAACAACTACCATACCCTCTGGGTTTACTTTCTTCAATTACATAATGAAGAGAGTAATAGTTACTTCATGGACCACAGCAGTGGTTGTCAGCCTCATTCCATACATGTGTGAGTGTATGTGATGTGTCTGTGTATGTATATGATGTCTGTGTGGGTATGATGTATGTGTGTGTGTGCATATGATGTGAAGTGTGTGTATGATGTATGTGGGTGCATATGGTATGGAGTGTGTGTGCGTGTTTTGAGATAGGGTCTCCTGTAGCACAGGCTGGTCTTGAACTCTTGACTTTTCTTTCCAAGTGTTTGAATCACAGGTATCACCACTATGTCCAGCTTTTGGTTACATATTGAAATCACTTTTAAAAATATCACCGCTAGGAAATTTTTAAAAACTGAGAGAAGGAAACAGAGATAGAGACAGAGAGAGCCTGGGCTACACCTCCTGCAGTTAAATCAGAATCTCTCAGGTGAGATCAAGACATTGGCATGTTTCTGTTTTATTGTGTTGTTGTTGCTGTTGTTGTTGTTTGAGACAAAGTCTCACTATGTAGCTCTGGCTGGCCTGGAGCTTGCTATGTAGTCCATACTGGCCTGGAACTTATAGAGATCCACCTGCCTCTGCCTCTGGATTGCTGAGATTAAAGGTGTGTGCCACCATGCCCTCTATTAGCAGGTTTCAAAAAGCTTCACAAGTCATTCTAAAACACAGCCAAGTTTGAAAATCACTGATGAGAGCTAAACATTGTTCTGTATATAAAAGCAGGTGCTTTGTCACGGTCTAGTTATTCCCCCCAAATTAAGTTTCAAGCCAGCAATTAACTATCCTTTTGGCCCATGTTATAAAAATGCACCACTAGATGTCAGTTTTCCCATATAAGTCACTTCCTGGCAGCTTCAGGTTGTCTGTTCTTAGGGTAACAACTAAATCCTATCACATCAACCGTTTGTCAGCTACCTATAGTGGCCAGGCACAGCTCCAGTGACTCTTAAAACATGATTTTTAGTTGTATTGCAAGCAAGCAAAGTAGCTACTGTCTCAATCATGAGGAAGGTGAGGGCCAAAGATTCTGTGACATGCCAGGAATGGTGGCGGTGCATCCCTGTGATCCTAGAAGGCACGAGGTTGAAGCAATAAGGGCCCAAGTTTGAGACTAGTGTGGCCTACACTGCAAAGTCAAAGTCAGCCTGAACTCCTTAGGTGTCATCTCAAACAACAACAAAAACAAACAGGGGATTGGAGAGACGGCTCTGAAGGTAAAGTGCTTGTTGCATACGCTTGAGGATCCGAGTTCAGTTCCCAGAATCCACAGAAGCGCTGGGTTAGGCAACGTGCAAGTGTAGTCCCAGCACTGGGGCCGTAAAGACAGGAGGACCCCTGGGGCTTGCTGGCCAGCTACAGTCTAGCCAACCAGTGAACTCCAATTTAAGTGCAAGCCCCTTGAGTCTATCCAGGTGTGATGGGTAGTTTTATGTCAACTTGACACAAGTGATAGTCATCATAGAGGAAGGAGCCTCAACTGAGAAATTGCCTTCATAATATCAGGTGGTATGCAAGCCTGTAGGGCATTTTCTGAGTGATTGATATGGGAAGGCCCAGCCCACTATGGATGGCCCAGCCCACTGGGGTGTGTGTGTGTGTGTGTGTGTGTGTGTGTGTGTGTGTGTGTGTGTGCTATCCCTGGACTGGTGAATCTGGGTTCTATAAGAAAGCAGGTTGAAGCTGAAAGTGGCGCACATCTTTAATTCCAGTACTCTGGAGGCAGAGGCAGGCAGATCTCTGAGTTCGAGGTCAGCCTTGTCTACAAAGTGAGTTCCAGGACAGCCAGAGCTACACAGAGGAAAAAAAGAAAAAAGAAAGAGACAAGCTGGCTGAGCAAGCCATGGGAGCAAGCCAGTAAGCAGCACTCCTCCATGCCCTCTGTATCAGCTCCTGCCTCCAGGTTCCTGTCCTGCTTGAGTTCCTGCCCTGACTGCATTTTGATGATGAACTGTTAAATGGAATTGTGTGAGTGGAATAAGCCTTTTCCTACTCCAGTTGCTTTTGGAGTTGCTTTTGGTGATGGTGTTTCATCACAGCAATAGTAACCCTAACTAAGACACTAGTCTTAGAAGGATGCCTCTTTAAACCTAGCACTTGGGAGGCAGAGTCAAGAGGATCTTTGCAAATGAAAGGCCAACCTGGTCTACAGATATCAGGCCCGCCAGGTCTCACAGAGTTTTGTTTTTAATTTCAGTAGGTCAAAAGCAATCAAGAAGATATCTGACATTGATCTCTGGCCTCACACGCATGTGCACACACACAAGCAAACATATAAACACAAACAAACAAGATCCTGTGACTTGTACAAAAGTACCCAGGAAATGACTCCTGTAATTCAGGCTTCATTCATTTCCTCATTTGAATGGAGCACAGACATTTGGTATGTATAAGGTTCGGTGATGATGTAATTCAGAATGGCTTCTGCCTAGGTCATTCAGGGCGGGTAAGCGCTATGCACATCATTCTTATCTCCTGAACATTTGCATCTTTTACCTGTAGGTACATTTGAGAAGAAAAGGTGTGTACTCTCTTGTGGCTGTTCATGGCCTCAGGTTGGCCTCATGTGAAGAACAGAAATGTTGTGTTTCTAAGAGAGTGAAACACTTTTGTTATTTTGTTTGTTTGGTTTGGTTTTTGTTTCCCAATACAGGGAAACAAAATGTAGATTTGCAGCCTGTCCTGGAACTAATTCTGTAGATCAGGCTGGCCTCTAACTCACACAGATCCGCCTGCCTCTGCCTCCTGAGTGCTGGGATTAAAAGCATGTGCCACCATCACCTGCTGAAAAATGACTCTTAAGTTTCCTGAGATGGCTGTTTCACTAACTCCGGCCACTAGAATAAAATATAGTTTTAAAATGTTTTAGAAGATTTCTTATTGTATTTCGTATAAATGTTTTGTCTGACTGTCTGTATGTACACTACATGCATGCTCTGGGCCCTTGGAAATAAGAGGTATGAGATCCCCTGGAACAGGAGTTATGAATGATTGTGAATGCCATGTGGGTGCTGGGAACTAAACCCAGGTCTTCTACAAGAGCAACAAGTGCTCCTAACAGCTGAGCTATTTCTCTAGCCCCAAAATAGTTTTCAACCTACTAGATTGCTGAGAGACTTGAGATCTCTTAGTCTGATGTTTTACCATTATCTAATTTATTTATTTATGTCCTTAGCAAACAACTATTAGCCTAGAGAATGTACCTAATTTAAAATATTTTTATTATTCTCTCTCTCTCTCTCTCTCTCTCTCTCTCTCTCTCTCTTTCTCTCTCTCTTTCTGTGTGTATGTGCGTGTGTGTGTGTGTGTGTGTGTGTGTGTGTGTGTGTGTGTATACACGTGTGTGTACAAGTCAGAGGACAACTTTCAGGAATCAGTTCTCTCCTTCCACTGCGGGATCTGGAGATTAAAATCAGATTGCCAGGCTCATGCAGTGAGAGGTTTCACCCACCTTGACACCCAAGAAAGTATGTAACTCTTAATCAATAACTATTCCCTGGATAGAAGAACGCCCATGAAACAGCCCAAGAGAAGTCACGGGAGTGTCAGCAGTCTATGCCTCTTCTGAGTGAGCAACCCTCAACACTTCCTTCCAAAAGTAGTAGTTCTTCATTCTAGAAGCCTCTGGCTTACTCCAGAGGTGGGGAGGACTCAGACATCTTAAAGGAAGGCTCTAATTGAACCAGGGAGCAGAAGACTATGATGCCGCTTGATTTGACCTACAGATTCCGAATCTAATGGCCACTCTGGAGCTTGTCCCCAGGTCACCAGCTCTATCTGTCTCTGAATGAACCCAACAGTTAGTTAGTTACAGTGATTACCAGGCTGGCTCAAATCTATGGGTTTTTGTTTTGTTTTGTTTTGTTTTTTTGTTTTGAACTTTGGAGGACAGGTTATTCAGGTAACCCAGTTATAATTAGGTCCCTGGACCCTAAACAAATTCAGTGGAATTCTCTGGAACTAGTAGAGGAACCTGGGTTTCTCACATAGAACCAATGTTGCAAAGTGGCTCCTTAATGATCCATACAACCTCGTTCAGAGGTCACATAATGGCTCCTTCAGGCCCTATAGCCCAAGGTCATAGGCAGAGCAAATTTCCCCTTTTTGTCTAAATAAAAAGGTTCTAAACTTAATGCAAACCATATACAATAAGATTATCAAGTATTGTCCAGGAAAAACAAAGGGTAATAACATAAACAAAAATGGAACTACAACCAACAAGAATAACATCAAACAAGAAAGACATGCTAAATATGTCCAGAAATGTCCAGAATATAGGTAAATGGCAAATTACTGAGATTACTCTAAAAGCTATCCTATCTTGAAGATTCTAACTCTAGTAGTAATATGTTCTAGCTAAGATATGAGAAGACTGTAACTATAACTACCTAGTCTTCAACTCCATCAAAGACCCCAGAAGGATATATTACCTGAGTAAACAGGAAGTGCATTGCAAGCAACTTCCATAATTCTTGAAATGACAGAGACAGCTGGCTGCCTGGATAGTAACCCAAAGTGCCTCTGCAGAATGTCTGGCAGTCTCCTCTGCAAAGCAGGAACCTGAAGGACCATCTTGCCTTGTCTTGGCAAAATTCAGTGATCATTTATAACCTCACTCATTTATGTATCTGTAATTCATAATTTGCTCAGATCTTTTCTGTATTCTGGTTATATCCCTTTCTGGGTAATGATTTCTGTGCAGTTATTACTCACAGTTTAAAATAGTCATCTCTCCCTATCTATCTATCTATCTATCTATCTATCTATCTATCTATCTCTATCATCTATTATCCATCTGTCTCTCTCATGTATGTATACGTGTATATGTAAGTATGTATGCATACGTATCTATCCTAAGCCTAACTCTACTGGAACTTGAAACAGTGAAATCCTGGGACTTGACATCCACATTCCCCACATTCATTTTGTCCATGGTGTTTATGATGCTTAGACTCAGCTCCTATGTCCTGAGAGCTTGCATCCCATGCCTGGTGTTGGGATCCTTTTGGTTTACAAGCAGCATCAGCTAGACCTTTGTTCACTTTATGCAAGAGCAGAATCAACTGTACCTCCCTAAGATGACTATGACCTGAAGCCACTGCTTCTTAGGTGGATCCCAACAAGTATGAGCTTGTCTCAGGCTTGGATTAAAGGTCTGTTAGTCTAGTCAGCCTGTGAGCATGGGAGAGATCAAGAAGGGAATATAATTTCACTGGAGAGCTCTGTAGCAAAGGTGTCCCTTTGAAACAACAATCTGGATGCTTCAGGAAACAAGAGAAGAGAGGATGTGATGGAATTTTTATGGTCAAGTATAAAGGGATGAATGAAGAGGGAAAATACCAAAATCATGGATCTGCGGAGCACAAGGTTTACACATATCACCTTGTTCTTATTATCCGTTTACTTATTTAGGTTATTTGGTCATAGCCACACTTGACATAAATGTTCTGGAATCTCCAAGCATGCGTCAGTGAATCAAAGTGGATTTGTTGTTGTTGATTTGTTTGTGTGAGACAGGACCTTTGGATGTGGCCCTGGTTGGCCTCTAATATGTAGTTCTGTACTCAAGCAATCCTCCTGCCTCAGCTTCCAGATACTCATACATCACTAGATCTAGCCCAAGTCCAAGTTTTAAGCAGCCTTTATGTACATGTAAAAGTATAAGAGAGAGGGAGAAGTATCGCAGCCTGTACATCATCCCCCTAGGTAAGTTTGGTCTGATGAAAATTAGTCTGCCTGGAAACCTTGTTTTGAATGTGCTTGGAAATTCTATATTCTGCTGATAAGGCTCTGCTTATTTCTTCTTTCTTACGTGTGTGTGTGTGTGTGTGTGTGTGTGTGTGTGTGTGTGTGTAGGCATGTGTGGTCCATGCTCATGTGCATGTGTCATGTACATGTGTGTGTAGGTATGCAACCTGTGTTGAGAGGCCAAGCCATAGAAAGACACTGGGCGTCCTACTGCCCACCTTTTTCCTTTGAGGCAGGGTCTCTCACTCAACCTGGAGCTGCTGAGATCCCAACTCCAGGCTTTGCAAGCTGTTCTTAACCCACTAAGCCAGCTCTCTAACCAAACTGGTTGTATTCTCTAGGGACCTTGCTACTGATCCTGTTGGCAATTGATATCATTAGAAAAAAAAAAAAAAGCTCTCTACATCTACCCAAGATGAAAATACTTTGGTCTCTGATTCCGATACAGGAACTCAAAACCACCCTGGTTCCTCTATGATCAGAACTCAAAGTAATGATAGCTTTCCCCAGCACTTCCTTTCATCTAGAGATTTCAAAGCATTCTGAAAACATTGCCCATCCCCGAGGGAGCTGATTAAGCCACATCACTGCCCTTCATCTTTTGCTTGGGGTCCTCCCCATAAATTGGCTACTGAGCTGGAAATAGTGTGGGCCTCCTGATTCAAGGTCTCACACGGAACGCCCACTCCCTCTCTTGCCTACTCAGTCTTACGCAGTGTGTGATGCTCGTTCAGGGCACAGCTTTTCTAGGGGCCCCACATCAGATCTGCCAGCATCTCAGTTGTCATTGCCTCCCACTGGTTGCATTTTTGGGTTCCCTGGTGTCCTGGCAACTAGGCTGTGCCTCAGCTGTCCTGGATGTGGGACATGTTGAAGACTCTCCGGGGATTCTTCATGTCTCGTTACCCTTCATCCCAATTTATCTCTCCCTGCCCAAGCGGACCATCCCCCTTCCACAAAAGCACTGTGTCCTCCAGCTTATTTTTCCTTCTTCCTCTCCAGCCTCCTCCTTCTGGGCAGAAGACAAAAGGAAGCCCATGAGCTTGGGAGGAAGGGAGAAACGGGGATGCAGTTCTTTTCTCTTGCCTTGCCCTCTTGTTCCCAGAACTAGGCTTGAGCCTTGGCTTGAAAGGATGAAGGAGATTAGACTCTGAGGCTCCACATCCAGCACCCATCCTAAGAGAGTTATCTTGTTTTTGCTAGAGGAAGGGTGACTCAGCCCAGACCTTGGGGGGTGGGGGGTGGGGAGGGAATCCACTCAGAGCCTGAAAGGGAAAGCCGCAGAGAGGCTTGGAACTTTTATTTCAGACCAGAAGGTTTTGCTGAGGTAGGAGAAATGGAGTCCTGCCTCTTCCTCGCATCGGCAATAGGGAGGGCAGTAGGCAACTCCGTGCAGAATTTCCCAAAGGAAAGGCTCTGTCCACAGGAGTCCAACAGAAGCAGGCAGTGTGATCCGAAATTCAGAGTTCTGGAATGGCCCACAGGTACTAGTTAGTGGGGAGCTTTATTTAGTCACTCTCCACCACTGTCCCTTTACCTACAAATTACTATAACCACCAGTGATCATGATATGATAATTAGCACATGCCTTTTTTTTTTTTAAATAAGACCCCAAAATAAATGACTGTGGTAAGGCTACCCCTAGAGACAGTTTCTGACTCACTCATTCATTCACTAAATACTTAGTGATCTTCCGATGGCTGGACCTTAAGTGAGGCAGTCATGAGTAGAAAGGATCTGACCCTTGGTTTCACAGAGCTGCCGCTCTGTAGGATGGAGAGGAACCAAGCAAGTTTACCCACAGGAGATGTGTGTCACAGAAACACATAATCAAGCGGTGGCTGAGAGGTGATGTCAGGGCCTCACCTGCAACGGCATCTTTGAAGATGATCTGCTGGATGAGTGGGAATGAGCACATAAAATCCAACCTTGGGTAAAAAGCTATGTGATTTGTAAGAGTTCCAGGAAATAAAAAGTTTAACAAAACCACAAGCTGCCTCCTCACGCTAACACTCCAATATAACCACGAGGCTCTGCCAATCCCATGCCTCTAATTTTGGTTCTACACAATGTGAAGCTACTTTGGGAGAGTGTGAGATTTTACTCAAGGGGAAGATGTAAGTATTATATTGATGGAGGGGAGGCAGCTAGGATATGAGCTGCGGGAATAAGATGGAAGGTAGCACCCGGGAAACGGACAGGAAGATCAGCTTCTGAGGGCCCAGGAGGTGGCCTGGCCAGCAACGAACTTGCCCTGCAGACATGAGAACCTGTGTTCAGAGCCTCAGCAGCCATGTAAAAAGGCAGGCACGCAATGTGCATGTTTATAACGCCAGCACTTAGGAGACAGAAAACGTCATGCTGGTCAGTCGAGCCCAAACTGGGAGCTCTAGAGGCTCAGAGGTTCACAGCACTTACTGCCTTTTCCGAGGACCCAGGTTCCGTTCCCAGCACCCACCTAGTGGCTGCCTCACCCCTACCCATTAACTCCAGATCTCCGGGTCAGCGCCCTCTTCTGACCTTCGCAGGCACCAGCGTGCATGTGGTGCACAGACAAACATGCAGGCCAAATGCTCACACAGATAAAATAATTCCAGGAAATGTTAAAAAAAAAAAAAAAAAAAAGAAAGATGGAGAGATACTCACTGTCAACCTCTGGTCTCCATAGACATGTGCACACATGTGCACACACACTTCACACTCACATATCCACAACACCCAGGAGAAAATCAACCTCTTTTGTTGTTTCTAAAATCAGACCCAGTTCTCTAAGTCACCAGGATGGTCTGTGTCTGGGATGGGAAAGAGGTTTGTCTGTCTGCACTTGACTGACATCCTTTTTTATCGCTTGCTGATAAAAGACATTGATGTCCCTTCACAGGAAACTAACAGGAAAAGAAAGAAAGCCTACCACTAAGTAAACTTCCTGAGGGTGAAACCCAGAGGCTGCTGCTCCCTGCATAGTAGGAAAAGGCTGAGTAAACACACACAGCATCCCCACGTGGAGTCAGGCCGCTTTCCCTTCTAAAATTGGCCAGTCTGCTAAGGGGCAGACAGAGGTCTTCTCAAAATATTAAGAGGTATCGAAACTCACCAATCTCTTCTGTCTCAAAGAGAGGAAACCCAGAACTGGCAGAAAAGACAAGAGTCACCGGAAGAGGAACTTGACATTGGTACATACCTTCCCTTTACCCTTCTGGACCATTCCCAGCAACTTCTGCTTCGACTCTTTCTGTGTAGCAATGTTGGGAATGTGTCAGGAGGAGAAGCAGCCAGGGTTAGAGGTGCTCAGAAAAGTCTGTGGGCTTTAAAAAACAAAGCTCTCCCCACAAACAAAACAATAACAGACAAAAACAGGGTCTCACAGTGTCCAGGCTGGCTTTGAACCTGATATGCAGATAAAGATGAACTTGAACTTCTGATCCCCACCACACCTAGTTTAGGTGCTCGGCGGGCCAGCTGCTGACTCAGCCCTAGCCCTAGCCCCTCAGGTGACTTGGTTTTGAACCAGCATTACCTGGGCCTGTTTATTGAGCTCTGGGGAATAAGATTTGCTGCTGCTAGAGATGAGTCTGGATCTGGAGTCAGCGCCAATCTGAAGATTCCTGAAGTGCTTATTTGTGAGGCTAGTGTAACCCAGTAGACTAGAACATGTGAAATATGAATGGCAGTGGAGAGAAGGGAGGGAGAAAGAGATGGGGTGGTGGAGGCGATGGTGGTGATGGTGGAGGTGATGGTGGTGGTGGTGGTGGTGGAGGTGGTAGAGGTGGTGGTGGTGGTGGAGGTGATGGTGGTGGTGGTGGAGGTGATGGAGGTGATTGATGGTGGAGGTGGTGGTGGTGGAGGTGGCGGTGGTGGTGATGATGGTGGTGATGGTGGTGGTGGTGGTGGTGGTGGTGGTGGTGGTGGTGGTGATGATGGTGGTGGTGGAGGTGATGGTGGAGGTGATGGTGGTGGAGGTGGTGGAGGTGGTGGAGGTGGAGGTGGAGATGGAGGGGTGGTGGTGGTGCTCCTGGTGGTGGTTTATAGCTATTCTGGCCTGAAAAGATGAGATGGAATGACTTGCAAAGACTTGGACTTTTGTCTATCTACAGAGTTTTTGTTGTTTTTTTTAATTTTAATTTGTTCGTCTACCTATGCAAGCATATGTCATCATGTATGTGAAGGTCAGAGGGCAAGGTTCAGGAGCCAGTTCAGTCCTTCCATCCTTATATGAGTTCTGAACTCAGGTCCAGCCTTGCCCGGCAGGAGCCTTCGCCTGCTGAGGCGGCCATCTTCCTGGGCCTGCTTGCTTAGTTTTCTGAGGCAATCTTTGCTAAGCCGCTCAGGCTGGGGCTGGAACAGAAATTCTAGTCTAAGAACCATTTAGACTTCAGTAATTTTATCCTCCCCCTCCAAAGTCTTCTTGTATAATAGTCACGGGTGAGCCTTGAGAAATGACTCAAAGCCAAAATAATGGGGTTTCCTTAATTATAGTTCCTCCTTTCTCTGGCTACAGGCCAAGCCTCCATGTCTTCCTCCCTTATAAGGAAGTCAGCTTCAAGGCAGCCCTGCCAGATCCTTCTGACCTTCTAGTGATCATGTTGCAAACTGGACTCTTCTTACAATTTCCTAGCTATAAAATCGCTATTTATTACCCAGTTTCATCTCACGGTTCTGAACACCTCCAACCCAGGTGTGGAAGTGCCCTTATCCTTTCTGTAGACACACGAGGCCTCCTCTTTCTCTGGGCCTCAGCCGAGGATTGACTCAACATAATACACAGTGACCAGCTTCTTCTGGGAGGGCAAAGATCACTCCTCTAAGACATTTATTGCTTATTCTTCCTGGTACACTCCCCCTTCACCAGAACCTGGGTTGAGCCAGATGCACATGTTTCTTTGAACTGGAGGAGCTCTCATGATTAGACTGTCTCACAGGTTTTGAGCAAACCCTCTTCTGGAGAAGGCACACAGGGAATTTGACTAGGTTATGACTTCGTTGGTTAGAGTTTCTGAAGCTGAAACCCAGAATTGTGCTCTGGCAAGTATAGGCTGCTCACTGAAAAATGGAACCTAACATATGGAAATGAGATCAAATTGTAAAAGTCACCAGAGTTGATAGTGTGTCACACACTAATAACGTTAGACAGTTACTAATGGCTATTAAATAGTTACGACGTGTCAGGATTGGATGATGTTATATTATCTCATTTATTCCTCATAAAAGTTCTCCTTCTAGCAGCCAGGAGGGAAAACCAATCATTATACACACTCAATAATAACATTAATAATAATAATAGTTATATATGTGTTGCATTACACATTGCCTTATAGACGCTGGCCCTGAATTGCATATATTCTCTCATTTCATTTATAAATGAGCGGTACAGGTGAGCTTTATTATCCTAAAGTGGGCTAGTTCTAAAATGGTTCCTGATAATGAGCCTCCTGCTGGTGTTTATCTACTGTGTAAGCTCCACCCCTTAAATGTAGGTGGGGCCTAATAACATACTACTAACTAAAAGAATGTGGCAGAAGTGATGAGACATCACTTCTTTGATCAGGGTACAAAAGAGTGTTAGCCTGTCTTGCTGGCGTTTTCTGTCTGGCCTTCTCTCTTGCCTTCTTGCTTACTCCAATGAAGTAAGCTGCCCTGTCATGTCATGATCCATAATAAAAAGTCTCCAAGGCAAGGCACTGACGGAGGCCAGCTGTCCACGGCTTCTGAAGAACTAAGGCTTTCAGGTAAATTCTCTGAGGAATTTAATCCTGCCACAGACCATGCAAGCGAGCCAAGAAGCCGATGCACAGAATGGCCATAACCTTAGGAGAGACCCAGAGCTAGAGGTCATGGCAAAGCTGCACCAGGATTTTGTACTCAAAGAAACTACAAAATAATAGTCGTTGTTTTAAGCTACTAAATCATAGGGTGATTTGTTACACAGCAGGAGTCAGCGAATACACATATCATTTTGTAAATGAGAAACCGAATCAAACTTCCCAAAGTTACAGTTACAGTTTGTAAACGGCAGAACCAAAATTATGAGTGAATATGGCGTGTGTGTTAGATTCAAGACAGTATTACTTCAAGCTTGGTATGGTGGTGCATACCATCCATCCCAATACTTGAAGAGCTAAGGCAGGAGAATTGCCATTGAGCTTGAGGATAGCCTGGGCTACATGGTGAGATCAGGTTTCAAACAAAACAAAGCAAAAAAGAAAAAGAAAAAAGAAAAGAAAAGAAAAAGAAAAATGTGCACGTCTAAATTTACTTGCTTGTAAGGTTCCATGTGACTGGGACACGAGAGTCCTAGAAGGCATGCTGCTCTGCGAAATCTTTGGAAAGTAGCCATGTTTCCAGGAAACTCTCTGCACGCCTGTGAAACGGGATGGACAAAAGTTTCAATGGTGCTCAGCCCTTGGCTTGACCCACTCCCTGCTGAAGAAGAATAGCTGACCCACCCAAAGATTAGATGATAGTAACTAGGGCCCCCTTTCAATAGCACAATGGCCGCACTATGAGCTAACACTTCATCCATTTTATAAGTAAACAACTATTTTTACCTATCAGGTAGATGGGTAAAAATTCTTCTTGAGAATGAAAATGGATTATTTACTAATAAGGCATGGTATGGCGTTTAAAAGTCACAGGCACTCTGGAACAAGAAAGCAAAAGGTTCTGCCCATGAGAACAGCCCCTTCCATAGGCTCTCCCTTCCCCTTCCCATCGGGGAAACAGCCTTAAACCTGGAGACCACAGTGCCTGGCTCCAGCGTGGGCAGCAGCTTGGCACTTCCCATCTTCTAGAAGTTCTTCAGCTTGGGATGGTAAAATCATCTTCGCCTTGGTGTTCAGCCACAGTGCGTCTCTATGAAAACGACATGTTCTTGGGTTGGCTAATGTAATCTGCCGCCAGAGCAGCAGGCTTTGAACTTGGGGAGGGCTTCCAAGAGGCGAAGGAACTAGAGTAGTACAGGTGGCAGCCCCCTTTAACTGGTGGCCAACACTGCATTTTATTGGCGCTCTTAGGCAAGCCGGTACAAAGTCCACAGATACTGTGGCCAGCCAGCCTCCAAGCTGGCTCGGCACTCTCCTGGGCTTCTGGACCCATCCAGCTTTCCTTACCTTTTCCTCTCAGATCTGCCCTCGGGCTTTTCTTCTTTCCTCCCTCTTTCTCCTCCCCAAGTCCCTCTTTTCTTTCTAATCCCCCCTTCCTTGTTAGCCTCTACCTTCTGAGATCCCCACCTCAGGAAACCACCGCTTATCTCCTAATCTTGGATTGTCTCCAACGGCTAGTGGCAGGTAGCTCTGGCCCCTGTCTGCTTTCAGAGTGATTTGCTTCTCGAACCCATCTGGAACTGGAATTGTGTCTAGAAGTGGGGGGGCGGGTGGGAGAGTTAAAGCATTCCACAGGCAGAAATAGAGCTTGGCCCAGGTGGGATTTTGCTCCTTTAGACAAAAGAAAAGAAGAAAAAAAAAAGAAAAGAAAAGAAATAAAGGAGACTTGGATGTTGTCCCCCTTGGAACATGACACACTGTAAAAAACAGGCGGCAAGAAACTAGCACCAGTGCCTGTGAAGGCCGGGGGTATACTACAGTACTCCTCAGATATTGGGGTGCCACACCGAGTCCTCCATTTTCCACTCAGTTGGTGTTCATGAAAGGTACACTTGCCCCTAAGATACTTGCCATCATGGTCTGAATCTAGAGGTTCAGGTTCAGGACAGACAGCACCTGCCTGGACTCCACAGGCAGCCAGACACCACAGGCTGCAGACCACCAGTCTCCAGGGCTGGAGCTTCCCAAGGGCGGGCGTGGGGGCTGGGGGTGGTGGAAAAGTACACAGCACAGGGAAGAGGAGGCGAGCTGGCAGGTATTCCATTCCGTTACAGGGTTACCTTGTGTGTATAAAATCAAAGCGCAGGGGTCAAATGAGACTCTCCCCAGTTTTGATAACCCAACAGCCTTCTGTTATGTCAAAGTATGTGTCTTTTTGTTTGTTTGTTTTTCAAGGCAGGGTTTCTCTGTATAACAGTTCTGGCTGCCCTGGAACTTGTTATGTAGACCAGGCTAGCCTCGAACTCACAGAGATCAGCCTACTTTGCCTCCAAGTGCTGGGATTAGAGGCATGCACCACCATGCTTGGCAAAGTATGTGTCTTTTTTTTTTTTTTTTAAAGATTTATTTATTTATTATATATGCAGAAGAGGGTGCCAGATCTCATTACGGATGGTTGTAAGCCACCATGTGGGTGCTGGGAATTGAACTCAGGACCTCTGGGTGCTCCCAACCTCTGAGCCATCTCTCCAGCCCCATATATGTCTTAAAGCCTTCTTTATTTCAAGTTTTTCCTCTTCTTGCTGTTCATACACATTGATTTTAAATTTTCTTCTATTTTACATAGGAGAATGATAGAAGCAGATGTCCAAAAGCACTCAGGAAAACCTTGTTTTTAGTGGTTGAAATAATGAGTGGCTGACCTTTGTGGCCATTATCCACCAACTTTAGGGACAGCAGTTTGAGATCCTAAACTTAGATGGCGAGCCCCCTTGATGAGACTGGCCTAATTCTATGTTCTGTGTGGCACCCAGTCACCGGGGCTGTGGAAGAGCCATTATTACCTAAAGTGCCATAATAATGGCCATGCCCTCCTGTGACGTCATTGTTTCCTATCTGCTGGGACATTAATTGCCTTCTAACTTGCTCTAAAATTGGTAGTACGGCACACCGCCAAGGCCAGGGAGAAGGAGGCTGCTGACACACATTAAAAGGCTGTGTAAAAGGCTGTTTGGATGTTGCCCTCTCACCGGGCAGCTTCCTGTTTGCTCGGGGTTACTTCATGTGCTATAAGCTATTGGACCAGGCCTTCTGTCTTGACTTCTTGTCGTGGTCAGTGCACGGTCGTTCCCTGGGCGAAATGATTCAGACATCTCTGAAGTTATTTTGGCTTTCCCACTTTCCTTTTACGGATTTTCTGTGAGTCACTGAATTGAATGGGAGGTTATTTCTAAATTGGAAGGTGAGGATGAGAGAAAGAGGAGGAAGCTTCCGGAAGATAACTAGGGGAAAGAAAGAAAAAAAAAAACACCTTATTGTTATGTATAGTTACTGGAGGAATAATTTCCGATAAGTTTGATGATAGAAATGTGCAGTTTATTTAAACTCAACTAAAAATACAGGTTAGAAAATAGACAGTTCCCCCCACCCCCCACCCCAATCACAAGCTGTACAGTTTTAGATTCTGGTTAGCTTGCTCTGCTAAGGGCAGAAGGTTAATAAATAGAAGAGATACGGGACAACGACTTGCAGCCAAAAGGCAGGGGCAAAGTACAAAATTTCCAAAGTCCACGCCTGGCCCCACGGGAAGGCCTTCACAGAAGACCTTGAGTTTGCGAATACAGACCTCCTTAAAGTTTATCACCACAGGTTTGCATATTCCAGGCGGAATTGTGGAGAAGGTATATTTAAATTTGACTTAGAAATTGAGAGAGTCATCAGGCCAGCATTTTCTTATTTAGGAGCAGGAAAAGCAGAGGGAATGAAAAAGAAAAGCCGAGGAAGCTAATGATGAACGCATTTCTAGGAGCAGAGAGTTTTTATAGCAACACCAGATTTCTCAAAAATGCCTACTGGGATTTGTACCCAAATGAATAAGAAACGCAATCATTTATTCTCGTGTATTGTACCAAGCGAGGGCAGAAAAAAACAACTCTGCAATTCATTCAATGGTTCTAATTTAGAATGCTAGGAATAGGAGAGGTAGAGAGGGAGGGAAGGGAGGAAGGAGGGAGGGAGGGAGAGGGGCAGACATGAGTATCAGCCATAGGAATGGAGAGAGAAGGAGGGAGGAAAGAGCGAGAGAGCAAGGGGGGGGGTTAGTATCTGCAAGACAGCCTGTAATGCTATCTAAGAACAGCTGAACTTAAAAGCCAAGTACTGTAGGGAAGTGCGGGGTGGGGGTGTGGTGTGGTAGGGTCGGGGTCGGGCTGGTGAAATTCTCATTTCCAAAGGGTCATAAGGGTAAGTCGCTGCCGGTATTCAAAACTTGGTGATGGTTGGTTGGCCACTTGGCAGACCCAGGAGAGTGGTTCTGGAAGCTGGAGAACCCTCACTATGCCAGACACTTCGGGTTCAGGACGATATTTATAATTGCAGCGGAAGCGGACTGCTTGCTTAATAAAGGGCCGCGCTTTGCCCTCACCTAAAGCTTGGAGACTCCCGGAAAGAACTTCAAGGAAACTTCAAGAAAACCCGAGTCAACATTTTAATCTATGGATTGAGATACCTTTCTGCTGAGGGATTAGACCGTTCTTAAACACAACCTCTGAAGTCGATGTTTTGCAAGCGCTACCTCCCTAAGCTGGCAGAGAGGTTTCCCCTCGTAGGAAGAGACCTGGACAAGGAAGAGTTTACAGCGCCAGCCCCACAACAAAGAGTTAACCCTTCCCGGTAACCTCGGACGTGAGCGTCTGCCCCTTCTCCGCTTTCTACTGCGCAACCAAACTGTGCACAGGGCTTGAACCAACCGCGGCCATCACACCCCTTGTCAGTTAAGGCAACAGACACTGGCAGTAGCCTATCACAACTTCGAACTGCCCACTCATCCACCAATTACAACTGAAGCTTGATCTAGGCCGGTCCCGGTCCGGGCGGGGGCGAGGACCCCGTCCAGGAAAAGGGGCGGTAAAGACACCTTGACGGGCAGGGAGCGTTAACCAATCGTAGCAGAGAGCCGCCGCCCCTCCACCCAATGGAGAAGTTGGAAGTGTCGTCTGGGGCGGGCCTGTTGTCATGGGGGAGGTGGTGGCGCTTGGTGGCTCCTGGCGGCCGAGGTAGAGTCTGAGGCGCCGGAGTTGTGCAGGGCCAGCGGCAGGTGAGTGCGAGCGAGGCGGGCCCGAGGTGCGGAGGTGGCGGCGGGCCGGAAACTCGAGCTTTGCGCTCCGGGAGGCGGAGGGCCGCGGGCCGGGGGTCGCGTCGTGGCCGGGCGCGGCGCGGCGCGGCGGGAGAACGGCTGGGTTCCTGCCGGCGGAGTTGGCGTTGGGAGGGTAGGTTGGCGCGGGACCCCGGCCGGGCAGGCCGGGAGGTTCCCCGGGGCAGTCCAGCGGCTCGGCCCGGGGGCGGGGGGCAGTGACCGGAGGCCGGCATGTGCGCGGCTTCCCGAAGAGACGGAGCTCCCGGGGTGTGCGAGCGGGGGCGACCCGGAGCGAGCGGCCCTGGGGCCGGAGAGACGAGGGGATCACCGGAGCTTCTGGGTGCGCTGGGAGCCGTGGGGACCGAGGCAACTGGGAGTGGCCCCTGTCGGAGAGAGGTGGGAGGTGGGGAGGCCGGGGTCCCGGGTGGCAGGGAGCGGAGGAAAGGCACCGAGTGGGGTGCGAACCCTCCCTCCCCAACCCCCGAGAAGGGCAGCGGTCGGAGGAGGAGGAGGAGGAGGAGGAAGGGGCTGCGGGGTGGAGACCTTGAACTAACTGCTCGGGGAAGGGACCGCAGCGCCCTGCCCCCCCACGGCGGGTCTGGGACCGGAGTCGGGACGGAAGACCCTCAGAGTGAAGGCTTGGAGCGGTAGGAGTTGGGATCTGAGACTAGGGTAAGGGTTCAGGGGAAAGTGGAAGTTCCCCGAAGCAAAATGGGATGGAGGTAAGAGGGGAAAGAGTCATTTCCCTGGAGGAAGGGAGTTTAGTAGATCTGGGAAAACTTGCCCGGCAGTGGGCGGCGAGTGGTCTTGTGGAAGCTGGCCGGGACAGTTGATTAACAATGGTGCCAGCGAGGAGAGAAATGTGAGAGCAGAAATGGATTTATACTAATATGCCGAGCAGGACCGTGGACACTGTCCTTAAAAGCAAGGTTAAAGTGTCTTGGAGGCTAGGGCTTTAGAAGTTACTTTCAGGATGACAGCGAAAATACTGGAAAATAAGGGCATCAACAGGATGGGGAATTTGAGAGGAAAAGGGAAGGGGTAGCCTGACTAAAGGGGTGAAACTGTGACTTGATCAGAAAGAGGCTATTCATGAAGTGGATAGCATGCCCTGCTTAGCTGAAAATAAAAAGTCTTGTACAGTCACTCACCTGGGAATACTAACAGTTTTTACTTAGTGGGATTTAAAGTGTATTTTCTCACTTACTCATTCATTCATTCACTTTTGAGAAAGGGTTTAGTTCTGCAGCCCTGGCTGGTTTCTATAATAGACCAGGATGGCCTTGAACTCACAGAGATCCTTCTGCCTCTTGTCTCCTGAGTGCTGGGATTAGAGGCATTTCAAAAGAAAAAAGTAAATATTTGTAGAATTTTTGGTGTACAGAACTCAGTACTGGATTGTTACGTAGGAAGATCCGAGATTTTAAACGCAGTTGCTTGCTGGCTTGGTACAGCTTGGTTGACTCCATCTTAGGTTTCTGATTCAGTAGGCCTAGGGTGGGGTCCAAGAATTTGCAGTTATCTCAAGTGATGCTTAATGTTCTTCAAGGGATCATACTCTGAGAACACCTTGCTTTAATGAAAAATGGCAGTAGTCAGTAACCTAAGAATACCGGGATACCTGCCCATCTTGCTGAAGAGATAGTAGGAGCAAATTCTGTGGGGAGGGGATTGAGAGAACATCTTATAAAGGATATCCACCTCCTCTCCCAGTACTGTGGATGATACTCAGTATCTCACACATGCTAGGCATGGGCTCTGCCTCTGAGTGTTGCTTCTCCAATCCCAGAATATTTTTTAACATCTTTTAAAAATCGGATTATGATTACTTAGTAACTTTAAAAACTATTATTGTACCACCAGCGTTGAAAGTAAAACAGAATATACTAGTTTTGCATTTGTTGAAGAAAAATATTGTTTAGGGAAACTTCTTAATACATATATTTTAGGTCACAATGTAAAATGTATTTTCTTAACAACCTTCAGAAAAGTTTGACACACTATTTTGAGTCATGCAGTATGGCAGAAGCAAACCTTTAATATTAAGGAATTAGGTTATTTATCTTTATTTTGTGGTAGTTTTTGGATGGTGATAGTCTTATTAAAGTATGTCAGTTTGATCTTATATATTGTATTGTGCCTCTGATTCTGTGGACCTTTGTTGGATACTGAGAATCTTTGGCATGGGTACTTAGGAATTTGAGGCAGGGAAACAGTGGTGTTTCTCAGACGACTCTTGTTTCACTTGGCCCTCAGGCTTACCAGTTTTTCTTTCTTTAACCGTGGTCGAAGACACATGTATTGACAGGTTAACATATAGTGCTGTAAAAGACACGTGTGTAGACAGTTAACATCAAGCAGTTAACTCTAAATTGAACTGGTGTTAGAATATTTCATGTATGAAAGATAAACAAGCACAGAATAAACATTTCAAGAGAGAAAAATGAAAAGATAGCTCGCTTTTAGAGACTAATCTCAGCCGAGATGAGACAGGAGGATTGCTGGAAGATAGTG
The DNA here is from genome assembly GCF_004664715.2 of Peromyscus leucopus. Classification (NCBI taxonomy): domain Eukaryota; kingdom Metazoa; phylum Chordata; class Mammalia; order Rodentia; family Cricetidae; genus Peromyscus; species Peromyscus leucopus. Next base: position 51,811,177 of record NC_051075.1, on the reverse strand, counting down.
GCCAGCCTGGCTAGAGAATGAGACCAGTCTTCAAAAAAAAAAACAAAAAAAACAAAAACAAAATTGGGGGCGAGGGGTGGGATGGGGGGGGGGTACCGAAGAGGTGGAAGCTTAACCACTGAGATACTTTACTGTTGTAAAGGAGCTTTTGTTTTGGTAGGTTTTATTTTTCCTGAGAGTGAACTAGGTTAGGTGTATCCTAAATGTAACTGACAGTATGTATTTGAAGCTGTAATAAGACTGTGACTGTTTTGTACTACTCTCGGATTAGTTTTTTCTCCTGAAAACCAGATGGCTGCCAGGCATGATGGTGCACAATTATAATTCAGACGCTTGGGAGAATGAAGCAGGGGAATTGATGTTAGTTGGAGGCTAGCCTGGGTTACATAGCAAGCCCTTCTCTCTCTCTCTTCATTTTTTATTTTTTTGAGTCGGGGTTTCTCTGTGTAGCCCTGGCTGTCCTGGAACTGGCTGTGTAGACCAGGCTAACCTGGAACTCAAGAGATCACCTGCCTCTGCCTCCTTAGCACCGCGATTGAAGGCGTGCGCCACCACACCTGGTGAAGTCCTTTCCTCAACAGCAATAGTAACAACAGAAACAAAACAAAACTGAAAACTAGATGGCTTATTTTCAAACTAGATGAGATTGATTTAGATCTGTTTGTATGGATATAAGAATAAAGAAAGCAGTTCTGAAAACTGAAAAAGATGATCCTTGCAGTTCTCTTTAAAAATCTTTAGTCCAGGGGATTATGTAACCTTTCATTAATGTTTTGTGAAATTGTGAAGAAATATTGCTGCAGCTTTGCATCAATATTTTTTAGTTTTTTCCACTTTTTAAATTCTATTTCAGATGGTTCCAAACTAAATTTTGATTTCAAAAAAATTCTAAAAAGAAGGCCAGAAAACATAATCATTTTATGTTTGATTTCAAAAATAGTCCTTTCACAAAATAAATTCACTATTTGGAGGTTGGGGTGTACAAATTTTCAAAACTGTAGACATTCAGTTTTTTACATTGAAGTAAATGCAGTTAATATTCCTATCACTAGTTAGTATTCCTATCACTAGCATGATTGTCCTTTAGGTCTTTGTATGTTTATATAGATTAGTTCTATACTAAGTGATGGGAGAATTAAAATCTTAAGTGGAGAAAAAAAGAAAATTCATTTCTCATAATGTTGGACATTGAGCACTTAGATTACTTGCTTTAATAACTGGACTTTATTCAGTTAATGTATTATTCACCCATAATTTAATCATACTTATCTTGGAATAGCTTTGATTGCTCAACTCATTTTACAGTGAAATTTATTAATCTGTCATTGAGTAAATTCTAAATCCCAAAGAACCCATTCCCACCTGTACTTGAGACTCACTCTCACTTACTAAGGCTCATTTAGACAAGTGATTTTTAAATGCAGTTTTAATTAGTAATAGTTAATTATTTGATTTTCTATTTCAGGAGGTCTATCCTTCCATTATAATAGCTTCTGTTCAGCCTTTTCTGCCTCCTATTCTCAACTGCTCATACAGTAAATCTTTGGAAATGTTGGTGCCAGGGAATCCAGTCTGTAAAATCACAAACTCCCTTTATCTGACTTTTACTTTACTTCAAGAATTCCTTTATCAGAAAAGACCCAGTAGTAAAGTTATCACCTTTTTGAAAAGTATTTTATTCAATAAAGTACTTGAAGCTTTTTAAACCTTGGCATTAGAAATTTTGATTTTATAACATCCTATGATTTCATTAGATGTAGAAATGCTGTACAAGGCTTTAGGATACATATTTAGAATTAAGACACGGGTAAAGAGGGGTTTTGGAGAATACAAACTATGCACTTTGAAGTCTTGATGCAAAAGGAGGGTTGAAATTAAGGGAGAATACTGACATGCTTAAGGACTCCAGAGTCTGGAGGATCTGCAGGAAATGTGGCTAGAGGAGTGAGCTGTTCTTGGCAGTTTTCCTGGAGTGACATATGTAAAGGAGGACGATCCTATTTGCAACTTTCTGCATGGACTTATTCATAGTTCTCTACAGTTTCTGCTGCTTTATTTTCTTCCAGCCAGGAAATAATGCTAGAACGCAAGTCAGTAGACTGAGGTTTGTGAGTCCTGGAGGATGAGAAGATGGGCAGGACTCTCTAGATTTATTGCTTCCCTCATCCTTTAGTGCTGGTGATCTAACCCAGAGCCTTGGGTATGCTAGGCAGGGCTGAGCTACAGCCTTGCCTCAGCCGTGGGGATTTATAAGAAATCTCAGGATTAACCAAAGAGCTTTTGTGTTAGCCATTAATGTTCAGTGACTTCCCCTTCTGTCCCTACCAAAAGCCCAGTTTCTTTCCATTTATTGCTGTATTTTTAAATAATGTGTGTGTGCAGACCTGGCAACAGGTTCTTTACTAGGTGAGCCATTTCATTGGCTCTGTTTTGTTTTTCACGTACTGGGGATCAAAACCAGGGCCCCATGCATGCTAAGCCAGTATTCTACTATTGAGCTATACCCTGTTCCTCTCTACTTACTGTTGCTACTTTATGCTTTTATTTCTTTTTCTTATTTTATTTAATTATTTTTTTAGGTGCTGGAAATCAAACTCATGGCTTTGTATGTGCTAGGCAAGTGTTTAAGCACTGAGTTTTAGTCCCAGTCCTAGGAATACTTAGGATGATTCCTGGGCATCTTTTAAAGGTTTTTTTTGTTTGTTTGTTTTATTGTTTTTTTTTTTTTGGTTTGTTTGTTTGTTTTTCTGAGACAGGGTTTCTCTGTGCAGTTTTGCGCCTTTCCTGGAACTCACTTTGTAGCCCAGGCTGGCCTCAAACTCACAGAGATCCACTTGCCTCTGCCTCCTGAGTGCTGGGATTAAAGTTGTGCGTTGCTGCCCTTTTAAATTTTTAAATTTTATTTGGAAGTAGGATTTCAATCCATAGTTCAGTCAGGTCTCATAATCCTTTAGCCTCAGTGGCCTGAATACTGGTTATTACAGGTCTGTACCAAGATATAACATCTAGGCCTTACATTTTTTTAAACTAGTTGTCAAAGTCTTGAATTTATCTTCCTAGACAGCAAAAGCTTAATTATGGTAACTTAATTATATTGTTTATATGTTAATTCAGAAAATGATTATTAGTTTTTTTTCCTAGGGTTTTTTTTTTTTTTTTTTGTGTGTGTGTTTATTTTGCATTTTTCAGACAGGGTCTCATGTACCGTAGGCTGGTCTCAGACTTGTAACATAGCTAAGGATAACTTTGAACTCCTGATTTTTCTGTCTCCACCTCCAGAGTAGTAGAATTAGAGGTATTGTGCCACCATGGAACCCCCACCACCTCTACCGACATGCTTTGTTAGGGAAGAAGAGGGATTTAAATCAGTAGAGCAATGAAATAAAGGCAGAGTGAGGGAAAGGAATAACTTATAGAAATTGGCCAAATTTTTTATTTTATTTAAGATTGATCTTGATTACCTTTCCCTTTGGGAAGATTTGTGCATATGTATATCTTAGTACATTTCAGTTGTATTGTGGATATATTACTACTTTTATTTTCATTTTTTATGTGTATGAGTGTTTTGCCTGCATATACGTATGGGCCCTGTGTGTGTCTGGTCCCCTCAGAGGTCAGAAGAGGGCATTAGATTCCCCTGGAACTGGAGTTACAGATGATCTGAGCCATCATGTGGCTTTTGGGAACTGAACTCAGGACCTCTGGAAGAGCAACAAGTGCTCTAAACTGTGGAGCGCTCTCTCCAGCCCTTCATTACTGCTTTTTAAGAATGAGTATAAGAATGGGAGGCAGAGGCGGGTAGAGACCAGCCTGGTCTACAAAGCAAGTTCCAGACAGCCAGGACTGTTACACAGAGAAACCCTGTCTCAAACAAAAGAAAAATAAAATAAAATAAATAAAATAAAATTTAAAAAAATTAGCCCCTCCCCCAGATGTATTAGTTACTTTCCTCCTCGCTGTGACAGATTCCCTGAGAGAAGAAGCAACTGAAGAGAGGAAGGTTCACTTGTAATTTACGGCTTAGAGGGCTAGAGTTCACCAGGCAGGGACGGCCTGGTGGCTGGGGCTCCGTCAGCGTCAGCGCAGGAGGAACCTGTGTTGTAGCTTGTTACCTCTTGGCAGATTGGGAAGCAGAGAGCTGGGGCTGGAACTGGGCTGGCCTGTATAGCCCTCAAGACCTACTGCCTAGTGACCCATTTCCTCCAGCAAGGTTCTACCTTCTAAAAGTTCCACAGCTTCCCCAGAATAGCACTGCTTGGATGCCAAGTGTTGAAATACAGAGCCTGAGGCACATTTTACATCCAAACCACATTTCTTTTTTTGTCCTTGTCCCCTATAGACTCAGGTACCATCTCATAATGTGAAATATATTTAGTATTTATGTAATTGTGCCAGGATCAACAGTTACTAACATCCAAAGTCTCTTTTGATCCTTACGGCAAACTTAGCTGTGAGCACCTCTAAAATAAAAACAGGCTGCACACTTCCATTGCACAGTAGAAGAATGAAGTTAGCAAGGCTAAAACTCATCAGGGAAAGTACAGATCCTGTGACTCCGTATCTGCCTTCTGGGTTTGGGGTTTCGTACTCCATTGGATTAGAGCTCTGCCCTCACTCAGTTCTGTCACCTGTAGCAATGTGGCCTTTCTCGAGGGCTGGCTCTTCTCAGTACCTGCATGTAGTCACACTGAGACTTATTAATTTTGAAAGCTCAGCATATAGCTTAGGCTTGTTCCCAATAGCTCTTATAACCTAAATTAACCCGTTTATATTAATCTACATTCTGCCACGTGGTGTTACCTCTCTTTCATCATGCACCTCCTGTTTCCTCTCCGTGTCTCCTGGAGTCTCTTCCTTTCTTCTTCCCAGAACTCTCTCTGCCCAGAAGTCCCACCTATACCTCTTGCCTAGCTATTGGCCATTCAGCTTTTTATTACACCAATCACAGCAGTACACCTTCACACAGTGTACAAATAGCTTTTTCCAACAGACTACTCCTGTTCCTGGTATCTCCTACATGCTAGGTTTCCATTGCAATTTCGACTTCACCCTCACAGTGTCACATATCACTTTCTCAAGGCCTCTTTGTAGAGCCTTCTCTGATTACATATTGCCTGGCCTCATTGTTGTGGTTTTTTCCTGAAACCTTAGCATAAGCATGCCTCCAAAATCAGCACCACCTGGATGGTGCCAGATTCTGTTGCCAGCTCAGCATGTAGCTTGGTTTCCACATATCATAGTTGTAGCAGTCTCTGGATGGGCCTAGAATCCTAGGTGGCCCTGTTGGATCAGGGCATCACTGCTCTGGCACTCTGTTCAAACACTCCCCCTTCTCTTTTATTTTATCTCCCCCCTCCCTCCCCAGACAGGGTTTCTCTGTGTGGTTTTGTGCCTTTCCTGGAGCTCACTCTGTAGACCAGGCTGGCTTCGAACTCGCAGAGATCTGCCTGGCTCTGCCTCCCAAGTGCCGGGATCAAAGGTGTGCGCCATCACTGCCTGGCTGGATGGCACTCTCCTTTTTAATTGAAGATTTTCCAAAGGAGTTGGCAATGCTATACCCAAGAGCTTCCTATGGGTGGGGTCTTGCAAAGTGTATGGCTTTTCTTAAGTATAGTCCGTTTAATAACTGAATATGAGCATTTGTCCATATTCACCTCACACAACTTTAAATGTTCTCATGCTGTTTTCCTTGACAAGCTGCATATTTTTCATGTCTTTCTGTTCCATTTTAGCTTAGAATTCTCACTGAAAACCTAGTTGAAGGCAGCCAGCAATAAACATGCCACAGCCTATATGCTATGCTGTGTTGAAATTTTCTCTGCCAATTAATACATTTTGAATTCAGTCTCACTCAAATTAATCAGGATATAGAATATAGTCAGATTTTTTTTTCCAAAATGTAACATGAATTGGGCCTGTAGCCCGATTCCTATTGTATTTTTTTCTTCCTCAAAACTTCATGAGTCTTTACTGTCTGCATATCTAATGGCATTCTGTTCTTCCACAGTCCCACCAGAATGGCCTGGTAAGCTCTGTTGACAGCATTCCAAGACTTCTTTAGCTTACTGATCTGAACTCTTCCACATTCTTTCCACAAATTAGTTCCAAAGGCTTGCGAACCACACAGCCAGGCTTATTACAGCAACAGCCCCATTCCTGGTACCAATTTTCTGTATTAGTTAACCTTTGTCACTCTGGAAAACTAAGGTAGGAGAGGTTGGTTGACTCTGAGTCATGATTTAGTGGGAATACAGTCCATCTTATCAGGGAAAGCATGGCTGCTGGGACTCTGTCCATAGTGACTGGTGTTTGGGCACGGCTTGTTGCATCTAGGCAGACCAGGATAGAGAACTTGGGCTGGAAATGAGGCTGAGCTATGACCCTTCAAAGCCTGCCCCTAGAAACCTACTTCATCTAGCTAGGCCCCACCTCCTAAAGGTGGAACAGTCTCCCAAAACAGTGCCACCATCTGGCTACTGAGAGATCAACATACGAGCCAGTGAGCAGTGAATCCAAACCAATAACACATTTTAGTTCTTGGTATTCCTTAATTAAGATAAATCACTCTGTTCCCTTCTTAAAACAAAAAGACAAATCTGGACTCTTACAGAGCTACAGATTAGCCTGATTATTACAGAGGTATGTCTGTATCTGTCATATAGTAAAATTGGAAAAGATGTGATTTGTGTTTAGATGAAGCATGATAAAATAGACAAAATCCAAGTTTTATAATTGTATAAAAATTATCTTTATTTTATTAATTTAATTTATATCTTATTAGTTAGTTTATAAGACCTCTCAAACTCAGTTTTTCATCTATAAAATTGAATATATTTCTATACTCAATACCAGATTGATATTGATAAATAAATGAGAAACATTCTGTAATTGCCTTGTTTGTGATAAGCATTGAATACATGATATTGGTGAATTGTTATAATTAAAAAAACTTTAGACTTACAGACTTCTCTTTGTAAGGTGGGCTAGTATCCCAGATATTGTAATTATATGCTATTTGGCAGTTAGGGGAAAAAGTAGACCATAACATTTTACATATGAAGCTGGAGAGATGGCCAGTGGTTAAGAGCATATACTGCTCTTGTGGAGGACCAGAGTTTGGTCCCTGGCACCTGTCAGGCAGCTCTTTACCTCCTGTAACTCTAGCTCTAGGGGATTCAGCACCTTCTTTTGGCCTCTGGGTGCTGCCCTTATGTATAAACATTCACAACAGACAAACACATAGATACACAATTATAAATTTAAAAAGTGAAAACTTACATTTTAAAGCACTTAGCTATTGTTGTTTTTGTGGTTTTGGCTTTTTGTTGACTTGGATTATAAAACTCAAGGCAAATTAGGCCAGTATTTTATTGTGTACTTAAAGGCTCTGTCTCTAGCATATAACCAGATCCGCTTCCAAATAAGTAAGTAAATAACAATGGGAAGGAAGTATTAACTTTTTTTTTCCAGAAAAAAAAAGTTCAACATTATATTAATGTGGGGTTTTTGTTGTTGTTGTTTTTCGAGACACGGTTTCTCTGTAGCTTTGGAGCCTTTCATCCACCTGGCTCTGCCTCTCGAGTGCTGGGATTAAAGGCATGCGCCACCACCGCCCAGCTATATTAATGATCTTATTAACATCATTGCTTTTAATGAATAATTTCATTTACTGCTACTATTAATGGTTTTATTTATGTTTGTTTTAAACAGTCTTGCTCCGTAGCCCTGCCGGTCTGTACTTACTGTTTAGTTCAGGCTGCCCGTGAACTCATAGCTCTTCTTTTGTCTCAGCATTCCAAGGTCTGGGACAATTAGATAAACATACGTAAAAGGTTGAGCTGGGACCCTTCCACACCTATACCTAAAAATTACCTCAAAATAGGTCATAAATGGTAGAAAATATATACAATATAGAGATATGTTGAAAGAATATGTAATATAGAAAATTCTCTAAAGATGGTAGAAAAGATTTGCAAATTGTGTCTGGTAAGAGACTTATATCCATAACATATAAAGAAATTTTATAACTCATAACAATGAAATGACAATTCATTTTTAAAAGATAATTAATCCATTGATAGAAGATCTAAATAGGCATTTCTTCAAAGATACAAAAGGCCAATAAGCACATTAAAAATTCTCAGCATCATTAGCCATCAGAGAAATGCAAATCTACCTGGCATCTATTAGAATATCTATCTGCTTAGCGTTTATAAGAATGGTTATAGTTAGTCTTACACATGATGGTACATACCTGCTTGTAATCTCAGTTCTAGGGAGGCTGAGGCAGAAGTATAGATTTAAGTTCAGCCTGGGCTATGTAGCATGACTTACATTAAAACAAATAAAAAATAAGGGAGTATAGCATTCAGTGTAGTCTCTTGATCCCCAACATGGCGGGGACGGGCAGAAACAATAAGTGCAGGTGAGGATGTGAAGAATCTGGGACCCTGAGCTGAGTGTGCTGGGGCACAATTATCATCCCCACACTCAGGAGGGGGAGGGGGAGGAGAAGGAATTTATGGTCTATGTCTGCCATATAGTAGAGTGAAGGTCAGCCTGGGCAATATGAGAGCCTGTCTGAAGGCCCTCTGCACATGTCTTACGGTTGTCCAGCTTGCTCTTCTTAACAAGCTTGACTCCTAACAGTGGGAGCAGGGGTTGTCTCTGACCCTGTTGCCCACTTTGGGACCCTCTCCTCCTACCAGGTTGCCTTGTCCCCTGTTAATAGGAGAGGAGGTGCCTAGTCTCACTGCAATTTGATATACCATGGCTGGTTGATATCCATGGGAGGCCTGCCCTTTTCTGAAGAAAAACTGAGGAAGGATTGGGGGTAGGGAAGAAACTTCGGTCAGGATGTAAAAATAAGCAAAAATAAATATAAAAAAAAAAAGGAAAAGAAAGAAATTGAAATCTCTGTTCTCATTGCCTGTGGGAATGTGAATCCTGCAACTGCTTTTTAAAACGCCACAGGATGGGGCCCATGAGATGGCTCGGTGGATAAAAGCACTTGCCACACAGACCTGGACACCTGAGTTTGGTCCCTGAAACCCACATAAAGGTTTCCAGAAGGAACCAACTAACTCTAGACACACACACACACACACCACCACACACACCACCACCACCACCACCACCAAAAAACCCAAAACCAAAACCCCTACCATATAATCCAACTATACCACTACTAGATATACCCAATAGAAATAAAAGTACATGTCCACACAAAAGTTCATACAGGGGAGCCAAAGAGCTGGCTTGTTGATTAAGAGTGTTTGCTACGTGGGGCTGGAGAGATGGCCTAATGGTTAGGATTACTTGCTGCTGTTGCAGAGGACTCAGGTTCCAGCCCCCACATTAGGTGTAGCATGAATCTTAGAAGATCTTATTAATAAAATCAAACCTGAAGTCAGGTATTGGGGTGAATGCTGGAAGATCAGAGAAGCAGAACAGGCCACAGCCACCTCACCTTGCCAGATCCTCAGCTGATCCTGTTTCCTCAGACTGGAAGCCTCTTTATCCTCATCCAGAATGGATTTCAGCTGAACTGCTGCTAGAAGCCTAAAAGCTTTAATCAGCTAGTTCCTGGTTTTCACGCCTTATATACCTTTCTGCTTTCTGCCATCACTTCCTGGGATTAGAGGCTCTTGTTACCACGCCTAGCTGTTTCCAGTGTAGCTTTGAACTCATAGAAATCCAGGCGGATCTCTGCCTCTGGAATGCTACATTCCAGGATTAAAGGCGTGTGTGCCACCATTTTCTGGCCTCTATATCTAGTGACTGTTCTGTTCTCTGGCCCCAGATAAGTTTATTAGGGTGCACAATATTTTTGGGAACACAATATCGCCACAATTAGGTATTCACAGCTGTTAACTCAGTTCCAGGAGATCCATTGCCCTCTTGGCCTCTGTGGTGGATCTGCATACATGTGGTACACATAAACTCATACACACACACACACACACACACACACACACACACACACACACACACAAATTAAAAAAAAAAGTGCTTGAATACTCTTCTGAGATCTGTTCCCAGCAACCACTTCATGCATTTCATAACTGCCTATAATTCTAGCTCCAGGGACTGATGTGCTCGCTGGCTTCCTGGGGCTAAAAGTGTCAGCAGTGGGGCTGGTGGATGACACAGTGGCTAATGGCACTTGCCCTGGAAGCCTGACAGGCAATCTGAGTTTGACCCCAGGAGCTCGTGTAGAGGTGGAAAGAGAACTGACTTCACAAAGTTCGCTGACCTTTGACCTTTATGTGCGTGTCATGACATGTATGCTCCCCCACACACCCTATACAGACACTAACAGCCAGCTTTTTGTTTGGTTTTTAAGTAAAATGTGGGCCGAGGATGTAGCTCATCAGTGGTATTTGAGAGGCACAAGAGTTGATCTCCAGTACTATCAAGAAAAAAACTTGTGAGATTTTCTTTCAACTTGTGAGATTTACTTGGCATTTTTGAAATAAAGCAACATTTGTGGAACTCTCTTTTTGAGTTAGAGTTAAAATATATATATATCAAATATATTATTAAAAATTACACACATACATACAAATATATATAGTTTGTTTTTTTTTGCAGTGCTGGGCATCAAATCCAGGGCCTTGTACATTGTAGGCAAGCATTCTACCACTGAGCTATCTTCTCACCACTAAATTGGGCTTTTAGTGTTTTCCTTATGATTTTTGAAAAATTATTGTATTCTTTACATGTATGGAGTTCTGTTTGCATGTCTGATTGTGCACCATGTGCATGCAGTGCCTGTGGAGGACTGAAGAGGGCGTCAGATCCCCTGAAACTGGAGTACAACCTGTTGTGAGCTGCCATGTGAATGCTGGGAATCCAACTGGGCTGGCTCCTCTGGAAGAGCAGCCAGTGCTCCTCATGGCTGAGCCATCCTCCAGCCTGATTTTTAGTAGGCCTTTATCTCTTCTGGATGTCTTGAAAGCAAAAGCAAAGGGATCTATATCTATCTATTATTGATACACACACACACACACACACACACACACACACACACACACATCATATCTTTTACTGATAAATATATATAGTGTATATATTTTATATTTGGGTTTTATGTGTCTCATTTCTATTTGTAGCGTTCAATTTCAGAATAGGAGGCCAGTTCTTTGCCGGATATGAACTGATTTCCTGGGAGGGCAGGTTGTTGGCCTGACTTCTGGCCATGTCTTCCCTCTCTTTTGTTGCCTTTTAAAAGCGGAGTTTTGTTCTGTGGAAAATCACTAACTCTTCTACTTATTTTAACTAACTCAGATTAAATGTGTTGGTATATGTTTAGGTTGTACTGAATTCTGTATTTTTCATTATTATAGATTTATTATCAGATCTTGAAGAACTTTGATTTCATTTGATAAATAGAATATTTACATCTTATTTTTTTGGTCTTTTCCCTGTGTCCAGTAGATCTAGTTGGTGAGGGGTATGAATCTCTCATTTAGTTTTTCTCTCTCTCCCTTCCTCTCTCCCTGTCACCTTTAATCCCGGCAGAGGCAGAGCCAGGCGGATCTCTGAGTTTAAGGCCAGCCTGGTCTACAGAGTGAGTTCCAGGATAGTCAGGGCTACACAGAGAAACCCTCTCTTAGAAAAAAAAAAAAAAGAGTGGAATTTAGTATCACCATCCTTCTGTTCCTCCCAACTGCTTTCTTGATTAAATTGTAGAGGTCCTCGGGGATGATCAGGAGCAAGTTCTTTGGATTTAAGAACTCTCAAAAATTGCCGGGCGTTGGTGGTGCACGCCTTTAATCCCAGCACTCGGGAAGCAGAGCCAGGCGGATCTCTGTGAGTTCGAGGCCAGCCTGGGCTACCAAGTGAGTTCCAGGAGAGGCGCAAAGCTACACAGAGAAACCCTGTCTCGAAAAACCAAAAAAAAAAAGAACTCTCAAAAATTAAGCCCTGGCATGGTGATTTTGCCTTTAATCCCAGCATGTCAGGAGGCAGAGGCAGGTTGATCTCTGTGAGTTAGAGGCTAGCCTGGTCTACATAGCCAGCTCTAGGCCAGCAGCAACTAACAGTGATACCCTGTCTCAAAAAGAAGAAAGAAAGAAGAAAAAACTCCCGTTTTATTGCCAGTCACATTTACTGTGCAGTGCCACCCGTTTGTGAGGGAGTCAGGTCTTTCTTTGCCACTTTTTAAATCTCCTTCACTTGTCAGGCTTCCCCTTGGGGGGGCGAGGGATGGGGCAGAGCTGACTAGGACTGGAGTAGGCTCTCCCTGGGAGCATGCATGTAACTCATGGCAGAGGCCGCCTGGCAGCAAAGAGCTTGTTGTTGAGCTAGGGTCTCACTGTGTAGCCCTGGCTGGCTTGGGATGCAGTGTGTACAGATTGGCTGTGAACTTGCAGCTGATCTTCCTGCCTTTGTCTCTCGAGTGCTGGAATTGTAGGCATGTATCACTACACTTGTCCTTCGTACATATTTTTGCTAGACCTATACCTAATTTTTGAACCTCTTTTCCTCCTCTCTCACTTTGAGACGGGCTCTCACTATGTAGCGCAGACTTGGAATCAAACTCCCAAGAGTAGGATTATAGGCTTGTACCACTATACCTGAGTGTAGTGAGGAGCTTCAGGGTTTTTTTGTTTGTTTGTGTTGTTGTTTTTGAGACAGGGTTTCTCTGTGCAGCCCTGGCTGTCCTGAAACTCACTCTGTAGACCAGGCTGGCCTTGAACTTACAGAGATCCACCTGCCTCTGCCTCCACAGTGCTGGGATTAAAGGTGTGCACCACCACCACCACCACCACCACCACCACCACCACCACCACCACCACCACCACCACCACCACCACCGCTCAGTAGAACTTTAGTTTTTAATTAGCATACAAAGTAACAGATTTTCTTTTGGCTTTTTCATACATATTTAGTTTCGATGATTCTGTTCTCTTTCCTTCTTTTAAACGTGTAATACACATTTTAATATGATAAGTACTTGAAAATAGTTTACAACTGCTGTGAACTATTTCATTAATGGGTGTATCATCATTTGTGCAATCACTTTTCAGAACAGGAACATTTAGATTGTTTAATTCCAGTCATAAATATGCTTCATTGAACATTTTTTAAAATGTGCTTTATGTGTATGTGTGTTTTGCCTGCATGTGTCTAAGCATACCACTTGCATGCCTGGTGCCTGTGGAGGCAGGAAGAGTTTCCTTTGTAGCTTTGCGCCTTTCCTGGAACTCACTCTGTAGCCCAGGCTGGCCTCTGAACTCACAGAGATCCACCTGCCTCTGCCTCCTGAGTGCTGGGATTAAAGGTGTGTGCCACCACCGCCCAGCTAATTTTATTTTTTAAAATACTTTTTGGGAGGTTTTCCGATTCAAGGTCTCACTGTGTGGCTCTGGCTGTCTTGGAACCACACCTGGCTAATAATTTATTTTTATTTAATGTTCACTGGTATTTTGCCTGCATGTATGTCTGTGTGAGGGAGTCGGATCCCCTGGAACTGGAGTTACAGACAGGTGTGAACTGCCATGTGGGTGCTGGGAGTTGAACCTGGGTCCTCTGGAACTGCTTTTACCCACTGCACCATCTCTCCAGCCCTGAAACAATATTATTTAAAACATATGCTACCTCTATTAAAATGTATATATTATGGGGAGAAAAGAAAAAAAAAAAAAAAAAAAAAAAAAAAAAAAAAAAAAAAAAAAAAAAAAAAAATGAGAAAGTAGTAACTGATTTCTGAAGTTTGTGTATATTTGATGAATTCAGCATTGTCAATCATTGGAATACTTAAAATATGATCAAAGGGTTGAAGTAGAGACTCAGTAATAGAGCCTGAGCTTAACCTGGGTTTAGTCTTCAGCACTAAAACTACAAAATAAGAAAGTAAGATCATTAACTTTTAAGTATTTCCTTTTTAGTGATGGAAACAACCACTTTAAATTTTTTTTTTTTTTTTTTTTTTTTTACTGAATCAGTGTACTCTGTAATTACAGTCTAAATATTTAGTCTTATACCCACAGACAAGTGTAGTCTTCACACTTGATCAAGGACATTTCTCTGTGCAACAAACAGCATTACAGAAACGCACAGCCGATCAAAATGCAGAGTTGTGGAGCCCAGTCCCAACTTACATATCTACAGCACATCTCCTGCACCTGAGGCTCGGGATCATTTTAGAAAGGGGGTGTGCGTGTGCGTGTGCGTGTGCACGTGCGTGCGTGCGTGCGTGCGTGCGTGCGTGTGTGTGTGTGTGTGTGTGTGTGTGTGTAAAGACTGGAGGTCAGTGTTAGGTATCTCCTTAGCTACCTACTCTCTATGTATTTAAACATTTTTAAGTTTTATTTTATTTTGTGTATATGAGATTTTGTGTGTGTCTGTGCACCAGTGCCTGGTGCTGGTGGAGGACAGAAGAGGGTGTTGGGTTCCCCAGAACTGAAGTTATAGGCAATTGTGAGTACTGGGTGCTGGGAACTGAACCCGAGTCCTCTGGAAGAGCAACCAGTGCTCTTAACTACTGAGCCATCTCTCCAGCCCCATCCCTCCCACCCCACTCCTTTTGTGAGACAGGATCTCTCACTGACCCTGGAGCATATTAATTCTGCTACACTGGCTGGCCAGCAAGCCCCAGGGAACCTCCTGTTTCTGCCTCCTCGGTGCTAGAACTGTAGGTGTGCACTGCCATGCTCTGCTTTTTGTGGGGGTGCTTGGGATCCAAACCTAGGTCTTCTTCACACATGCACAACAAACACTTTATTGTGACTGAGCCATTTCCCAAGGTCCTAAATATCTTAACAAGTATATTTTATTACTGTAAATAGTAAATGGATCTAGACTTATTAACTTGATCTGTAAGAGCAAAACCTAATTTGTAATTTAAAAAAAAAATGAAAAGCAGTTATTCCAAGTAAATGACTTTTCAGAGTTTCATGCTGCAGTGATAATTCATATTGGATTTTGGACTTAAACATTTACTGTTGATTATTGGGAGCTTTGGTAACTTAAATGACAAAATGAATACTTAAGGCTGTGGTGTTTCCTTTTTCTTTTTTTCTTCTTCAGACAGGGTTTCTCTGTGTAGCTTTGTTGCCTGTTCTGGATCTCGCTCTGTAGACCAGGCTGGTCTCGAACTCAGAGATCTGCCTGGCTCTGCCTCCAGAGTGCTGGGATTAAAGGCATGTGTCACTACTGCCCAGCAAGGCTGTGTTTTAAGAGTTATTTTTTGAGTTTTGTATATGGAATCATTTATTGGTTCAGGAACTTTAAAGTCTCATGATCTGCTTGGAGGAATATTTTTGTATTTTATCTACATGTAAGAAGTGATAGTCCTGCAGGGTGTAGGTAATAACATTAGCAGTAGTTAATGATGTGTTAAAGGATTTGTTCTCAGTAGCTTAATGTTCTTAACCAATTTAGTCCTCTCAACAACCCTTACAAGTTGCGATTTTATCTTTATCTTCCAGTTAAAACTTCGAGGTATAGAGAATAAACAATTTCCCGAGATTGTAGAGTAAGTGGTGGAAACTGGAGTTCACATTTAGTTTGCCCCCAGATCTCAGGCTCTTAACTTTCAGTGTTAAACTGCTTCAATGAATTTGCTGTCTCTTTAGAACATACCATTCTGTGATAGGGATGGCTTGAACTTAAGTTGCTGTCTAATAGTGGACCGTGAGGATTGGGGAGATGACTTACTGCGGATAGTGCTTGTGTGCGAACATAAGGACCTTGTTCAGATCTTCAACACCCATGTAAACAGTTGAATGGTAGTGTGTTCTAGAAATGTTGCTGGTTCTAGACAGGCAGATCCCTGGAGCTCCCTGGCCATTCAGTCTAGCCAAAATGGTTCAAAAAGTAAGGTTGAAAGCAATTGGGAAAGCCACCATTGTCAACCTCTGGCCTCTATGTGTGCACACACAGTTGTGAGTGCACCTTTACACATATGCACACAGGCATACACACAAGAATATGTAGTGAAAATAATTGCCATAATGAGGGAAGGAGAACTAGTTTTCATCTTGAAGGCCACACCTGAGACTGGCATTTAAATTCTTACAGAGGAGTAGAAGGAGCCAGCATGCAGGAGGCTAGTTGATAGGTCAAGTATTTCTCCATGTGGGAAGGCTTTTGAATGGGAAACAGTTTGAATTGTGAGGAACTGAAGTGAGGTTAGAGCTCAGTGTGTGGTGTGAAGAAGGAACAGGAACTGTTTTATGGTCCTGGTCATCAAGCCTGTGCCCGTGTGTGCGCATGTGAGCATGTTGTATGCCATGGTGTGCATGCAGAAGTCAGAAGGCAAATTGTGGAAGTTGTTTCTCTCCTTCCACCATGTGGGTTCTGGGGCTTGAACTTAGGTTGTCAGTCTTGGCAGTAAGCATCTTTACCTGTTGAACCATGTCAATGGCCAAAAGGTGTCTTAGTAAAAAGGAGTATTAGATAGCTAAGGAATGAAGCAAAGTTCTCACTAGAGGAGAGTGTAGGGTAGTATTGTTGCATTTGAGGTTGTTGATGGAAGTTAAGTATAATAATTAGTTTTTGGGGATTGTGGTTTTCTCCAGTGCTTTATTGAAGTCAGGGGAGTTGTTTGCAGCTTCGCTGGGGAACTAGGAAGGGGAGAGAGAAAGGTGAAGTGAGGGACTAGGATAATTATTGATGAGCTGTGGAATTTAAGTTGATAAAGAGGGAAATGAAACCCAGAACTGATAGGAAGAGAGTGGAGGGGTCATAATTTCATCTCCTTCAAAACAAAGAATTACTTCTGGGAGCCTAAATGAACAAGTGAGTTGGAGGTTCAGCAATAGAACATCTAATTTGTACAGCCTTAAGATAATTTAAGCCCACCTTGTAGCCAAATGGATTGAACATGCACACCTATACCCAGTGACTTGTAGGGCTTATATGTGTGATTTCAAATATGACATATTAAAGTCTTAAAAATCTTTGTTTATTTAATAAATTCAAGTATTAACCCACTTCTTTTTTGACTTGTACTTCCTTTAAATTGGTCACAGGAAAGATAATTCCTTTGATAAATGTCTGGATATATTTGGAATCTTTTGGGAAGTTTGTGGCATAAGGTTTGTCCTTATCATTGTTCTATTCCCGTCAAGAGACACCATGACCAAGGCGATCTTTTTGTTTTTTTGTTTTTTTTTGGTTTTTCGAGACAGGGTTTCTTTGTGTAGCTTTGTGCCTTTCCTGGAACTCACTTGGTAGACCAGGCTGGCCTCGAACTCACAGAGAACCGCCTGGCTCTGCCTCCTGAGTGCTGGGATTAAAGGCGTGCGCCACCACCGCCCCGGCCGTGTTTTTTTGTTTTTTGAGACAGGATTTGTTTCTCTGTGTAGCTTTGGAGCCCTTCTTGTAACTCACTCTGTAGCCCAGAGATCCGCCTGCCTCTGTCTCCTGAGTGCTGGGATTAAAGGCGTGTGCTACCACGCCTGGCTTGACCAAGGTGATTCTTATGAAAGAAAGCACTTAATTGGGAGCTTGCTTACAGTTTCAGAGGGTTAGTCCATGATCATGCCTGGAAGCAGGCAGGCATAGTTGTGAAGCAGTGGCTGAGAGTTTTCATCTTGAATCCTAGGCAGCAGGCAGAGAGAGACAGAGAAGCAGAGAGACACTGGGCCTGGTGTAGTAGGCTTTTGAAACCTCAGAGCTCACACCCAGCGACAGACCTCCTTCAACAAGGTCACGCCTCCTAATCCTTCCCAACAGCCCACCAACTGGGAACTGACATTCAAGTATATGAGCCTATGGGGTCATTCTCATTTGAACCACCATAAGGTCTAAGCTTATTTCCCTTCAAGCTATTCAAAAACTCACATTTATTGCTGGTATACTCTCTTTTTAAGTTTCATACATAGCTAAATGTACACTTAACCATAATGATCCAATAATACTACTACTAGATATGTATGCAAGTGAAATGAAAACATACAGTCACACAGAAACTTAAATGCTTTAGTGCCTTAATCGCCCCACACTGGAAATTATCCAGATGAATTTTTAGCTGGTAAGCTAAGAAACTTTAGTACCTCCATACAGTGAAATAATATTTTGCACTTTGTTTTACAATATGAATGAATGTATTATGCTAAGTGAAAGAAGCAAAACTCATAAGACTATGCATGATTCCACTAAAACATTTTTGTAGATTTATTTATTTACTTATTTATTTTTGGTTTTTCAAGACAGAGTTTCTCTGTGTAACAGCCCTGACTGTCCTGGAACCCACTCCATAGACCAGGCTGGCCTCGAACTCAGAAAGATCCACCTGCCTCTGCCTCCCCAGTACTAGGATTAACGGTGTGTGCTATCACTGTTCAACTTAGATGTATTTATTTTTACTTTGTGTGTGTGTGTGTGTGTGTGTGTGTGCGCGTGTGTGTGCGTGCGTGCGTGGCTACTATGTATGTGTAGGTATCTACAGAAACCAGAAGAGGGTGTCAGATTCCCTGGAGCTGGAGTTACAGGCAGTTTTGAGCTTTCTGACTTGGGTGCTGGGATCCAAACTTGGTTCTCTGGGAGAACAGTAAGCCCTCTTAACCACTAGTCATCTTTCCAGTCCGCCTTTAGGATAGTTTAAAGCAGGTAAACTGCAGGGACAGAAAACTCTAGTGGTTTCCAGGCGTTGAAGGAGGGTTGGATTGCACTGGGCATGGAGAGAACTTTTTTTTAACATTCTATATTTTTTTTATCCTGATTGCTATAAAGGCTACATGTACACTGAGAAAATTAGGTTTTAATATATGTAAGTTACATTTCAAAGTTCTAGCATATAAAGTGTTTTGAAGCCAGGCATGGTGGCACACATCTGTAATTTCAGTGTTTGGGAGTTAGAGATAGGAAGTTCTCCTTAAGTTCAAGGCCAGCTTGGGCTGCATAATGACTTCCAGGCCAGCCAGGGTTGCAATAGAGACCTTGTCTCTGTAGAAAATAGTAAAAATGATAACATTTCCCAATAAGCAAATAATAGTTGAATTATACATATAAATATTGATTAGATTCTGGGATACAGGCGAAATCTACCTATCTTCATCTGTTCAGAGAGCTATGTTTTTACCTACGTTGCATAAGTGAGATTCCTGTTCATCTTCTCCTTCACTGTTTGATTTACGGCAGATATTTTTCTATAGGCTAATCCATAATCTAAAAAGATTTAGCTTCCCTTTCTGAAAATATAGCCAGCATATTCTTTCATCAGCTTGATACGGTACAAATTCTTATCCTAATAGTAAAATGTTTCACTAAAGCTTACCCAGTGATTGGGCAAAACCAAAACTTATTATAAGCCACAGTCTTCCTAGGGTCCCCCCTGCTAGTTAGCCTCCCTGGATCTGTGGGTTGCAGTCTGATTGTCTTTTGCTTTATATCTAGTATCCACATAAGAGTGAGTATATACCATGTTTGTCCTTCTGAGTCTGGGTTACCTCACTCAGGATGATATTTTCTAGTTCCATCCATTTGCCTGCAAATTTCATGCTGTCATTGTTTTTCTCTGCTGAGTAGTACTCCATTGTGTGTATGTACCACATTTTCTTAATCCATTCTTCAGTTGATGGGCATCTAGGTTGTTTCCAGGTTCTGGCTATTATGAATAATGCTGCTGTGAACATAGTTGAGCATGTATGTTTGTGGTATGATTGAGCATTCCTTGAGTATATGTGAGACCTTGTCTCAAAAGGAAAAAAAAAATTTCAACAATTGTGCAGAAACATCTCAAACTCTGTCTTTAGATTCAGCTTATGTCACTTGGGGGAGGAGAATATGGTATATAGGCATCATTAGCACTGGAAAAAAAATCTTTGAATTTCTTGAGACATTATGCAAATATTACATATCTTTATGCTTAACAGACCTCATAGTGTGTCTTTAAAAGGTATTACGGAGTAAGTGTGGTGGCTCATGCCTTTAATTCCAGCAGGCAAAGGCAGATGCAGATGCAGATGCAGATGCAGATGCAGATGCAGATAGATATCTCTGAGTTCAAAGCCAGCCAGAACTACATAGTGAGACCCTGATTGTTGTTGTTGTTTTTTTTTTTTTTTTTAAAAGATTGCAGTGTTAGAAGAGACTAAGAGAACTTTAATGTAGTATTTTTTTCTAGGTTTAGAGCCTGGACCTACATAAATTACCTTAAAATAATAGTCTACAACAAGTTGACACACCACTGCCCCTGGCTTTTTTATGTGGATGCTTGGGATCTGAATTAGGGCTCATACAGGCACTTTACTGACTGAGCCATTTCTCCAGACCCTCCACAGAGTTTGACTGGTTCTGTTTTCCTTTTGAAAATAAATCAAGTTCCTGGACTTAGGAAATTTATGATTTTCATAGGAGAAGAAAATTGTGAATTCTATGCAATCTTAAAGATCCTTTGTTTTATTTTTTATGTGTATATGTGTGTGGGGGATTCATGAATGTACACATAGGTGTGTGCAGATAGATGCATGTGGAGGTTAGAGGTTGATAACAGGTGTCTTTCAACTTGATTTTTGAAACAGAGTCACTGAATCTGGATACTTACTGAATTATTACTCAGGTCTGAATAAAACTTAAATCTTAGGCTAGTTCATCTTCTCTGAGCTGTTTCTAGGATGGACCTACCTAGAGTGTAAGCAGTCTTGGTGTTCACATTAGAGAGTTTAGAGACCCTTGGTTGCTGTAGTTTTTGAGATAAGGTCTCACTATCTGGTCTAGATTGCCCAGATAGGCTTTAGCTGGTCGTCTTGCTGACTCGGCACCATGAGTGCCAGGATGAAGGTGTGTGCCCGCACAGCTCGCAGTGAAAGACTCCCTCTCTTTTTTGGGTTTTCCAGACAGGGTTTCCCTGTGTAGTCCTGGCTGTCCTGGAACTCCCTCTGTAGACCAGGCTGGCCTAGAACTCACAGAGTTCACCTGCCTCTGCCTCCTGAGTGCCAGGATTAAAGGCGTGCACCACCACCGCCTGGCCAGTGAAAGACTCTTAATCTTGGAGGTAGTGTAAAATGTTACAGTGGAGATACAGCTTTTTAATATAGGGGAAATTTTGGCAAGCCAAATCTTTGAGCCAATAGTCTCTAATTTAGTTGTGTCTTGTGAGTTCATATCGTCAGTATATTCTAGTTTCATTTCTGCTGCTATGATAAAATAACCTGACACAAAAAACAAAACCCAAAAACTTTCAGCTTATAATTCCAGATTTTTTTCAGCTTATAATTCCAGAGTTTATTTTAGCTTATAATTCCAGATTATAGCCCATCATAGTAGGGAAGCCAAGGCTGCAGAAATTAAAGTACCTGGTCATGTTCAAATCAAGCATTGAGCAAAATGAACTGCGTGCGTGGTTGCCAGAGTTCTGCTGGCTCTTTCCTTTTTCTTTAGTCCAGGGCCCAGCCCATGAAATGGTGCCACCGACATTCAAGGTGGGTCTTCCCACATCTATTAACCTAATTAAGAAAATCCCTCATAGGTATGAGCTCAGGCCAACAATATAAACTCTTTCTCATTGAGACTATCTTCCCATGTGATTCTAGATTTGATAAGTTGATTAAAACTAGCCATCGCAAAGTGTTTCTAATTGTGATTTTAGAAAATTAGATATTTTTCCATTCTGATACTATTTTTATTTTGGGAGGGGGGTTGTTTTGTGTTTTCAGACAGGGTTTCTTTATATAACAGCACTGGCTGTCCTGGAACCCACTCTGTAGACCAGGTTGGCCTCAAACTCAGAGATCTGCCTGCCTCTGCCTCCCAAGTGCTGGGATTAAAGGTGTGCGCTGCCACAGCTGGCCCTGATACTATTTTTAAAAATAATACATTTTCATATTTTCTTTTACCTATAACACCTAGTCTGTTCTAATCCTAAAATGTCTAATAGATCATGCACTCGTTATTGATGTAACCAACCTTCTTATTAAATAAGAAACACAGAAACAATGGAAAAGAGAAAGCCGAGAGGTCAGACCTCAGAGCCAAAATCTCACCCTTCCGCCTGCGGTGTCCCAGCCTCCCGAATGAGAGCCCTATTTCCTGTCCTGTTTGTCTATTTAAAGAGACAGAACAAGCCACAGCTATCTCACCTCACCAGTTCCTCAGCTGGTCCTGTTTCCTCAGACTGGAAGCTTCTGTGTCCTCATCCCAATAGCTCTCAGCTGAACTGTGTTGCTCCAAAGCCTGAAAGCTTAACCAGCCAAATGCTTCTAGTTTCTGGGTCTCACGCCCTATATATCTTTTTGCTTTATATCACCACTCCTGGGATTAAAGGCTGGTTCTGGATTAAAGCGTGTGCCACCACCGACACACTCTTGCTATGGCTCTAATAGCTCTGACCCCCGGGCAACTTTATTTATTAACATACAATCAAAATCACATTTCAGTGTAATTAGATTACCACCACAACTCGTGTCTGTGTATTTGCATGTGTGTGCATGTGCATGATTGTGAGCATGTGTGTGTTTTGAGACAGGGATTCACTGTCTCAAAGCTGGCCTCAAGCTTTTGGTCCTCTTCCTTGAGTTGCCTGTGCCCTGCAATTCCAGCCATGTTTCACTATGCCTGGCTTCCACTTGTACATTCTGTCTCTTGGGCTACCGTTGGGATAGTTAGTTCCTTGAAAACAGCTACAAGACAGTAAGAGTCTTCATTTATTTTGCTGTTACAGAAGGAGAAGGAAAATGTTGTCCTGGGAGAATGTGAGATTCTAGAACTCTAAATGTCTACTTTTGATGTTAAGTTTGGTCAAATGCACGTCAGCTATTCTAACCAGTACTGTGGTTTTTACACATCTGGAAAGCAGTTATCGTACTGTTGTCATTTCTCTGTGGGTTTGTTGTTGTTTAAGATCTATTTATTTATTATGTACACAGAAGAGGGCGCCAGATCTCACTACAGATGGCTGTGAGCCACCATGTGGGTGCTGGGAATTGAACTCAGGACCTCTGGAAGAGCAGTTGGTGCTCTTAACCTCTGAGCCATCTCTCCAGCCCTCTCTGTGTTTTATTACTATATTTAGTCTATTTGATAATGCAGCCGTTAAAATTGAAAGTAAAATGTCAGAAACACATTAGTCTGTTCAAGAATTAGGCCAATGAAGAAATGAACTGAAACACATTGTTGTCTAAAACTCATTTACAAATCACATCTGAAATTGTTTTGGAATGAAATTCCCTGTTGTTCTTCTGTTTTCATAAATAACATCAGTGAGAGTAGATGGCTGCGCAAACAAGTTGTTTGGTGCTCTTCATCCTTTAACTCTACCTCATTTTTCCTTTAAAGCCATGTAAGCCCTTCCTATGAACCTCCCCAAACTCAAAGTAATAAAAGAGAGCTGGGATACAGCTCCATGACGGGCCCTAGATTCAGTTCTCAGTGCCCAAAAGGTGGGGAGTGGAGAAAGAAAGAAAGAAAACTACAAAATACCCAACATCAGCAGCAGCAGTGGTATTTTGCAGTACTGGGGTTTGAACCCAGGACTTTGTAAATTAATACATACTCTACCACTGGATTACTCCGTGTGTCAGTTTAGTGTTGCAATGCCATGTTGAAAAGTCTTGGAGGGCACTATCTATTTATGTTTAACCCACATAATAATAATCTGTATGTTCTGTTAACAAAATTATTTGCAGCAAATGTTTCTAGTTTTGCCAAAATCTGAGTTTTATAAACAAAATTAGTTTAAAAAAATAAAGGGCTTTACAGTCAGGTATCCTGATCTGTTTTATTTTGTTATTTATTTTTTTAAGATCAAACAACTATTTTTTTTATTGAAAATGGTTTTTTACACAATATATTGATTAAAATTTCCCCTTCTCAAACTCCTCCCAGATCCTCACCATCAACCCACTATCATTAGGGGAAAAAAATCTAGAAAAACATAATAATAAAATAAAAATAGTCTCAGCCCCACTCTTTAGTAGTTTTATAATCTTGGAAGTTTCTAAACTCACTTTACCTCAGTTTCCCTAGTTATAAAATGACAGTACTAATAGCTCATTTTATGAGCCATCAGGATTAAATGACTTAACTCATAGAAATTGTCTAGGAGAAACTGTCAACTAGTATCCGTAAATGTTAGCTGCTGCCAGCCTTTTTATTCAGAAACAACACCATTGTATCATTTGCGGTGAATTTGTATTGCTTCTTAACACAGGCATTTTTTATTCCAGTGTGATATATGTGGCTAATTAGACTACACATTTAATCCCAGCACTCGGGAGGCAGAGCCAGGCGGATCTCTGTGAGTTCGAGGCCAGCCTGGGCTACCAAGTGAGCTCCAGGAAAGGCGCAAAGCTACACAGAGAAACCCTGTCTCGAAAAACCAAAAAAAAAAAAATAAATAAATAAAAAAAATAAAAAATTAAAAAAAAAGTTACTGTTGGGTAAAAGCCCTAAGAATGTTTTACTTTCAGATTCTGCACCGGCTAGTGTTTTGTGAACTTGAAACAAGCCAGAGTTGTTTGAGAAGAGAGAACCTCAGTTGAGAAAATCTCCCCACGAGATTGGACTGTGGACAAGTCTGTGCACAGTGCACTTTCTTGATTAATGATTGAGGTGGGAAGGTCTAGCCCACTACAGGTGGTGCTACCCCTAGGCCTTGGTCCTTCATGGTATAGACCCCAGAATGAACAAGCCATGGGAAGCAAGCCAGTAAATAGTGTTCTTTCATAACCTCTGCTTCAGTTCCACTCGCCAGGTTCCTGCCTTGCTCCTGCTATGACTTCCCAAGATGGTAGACTACAAGCTGAAAGATGAGATAAACCCTTACCTCCCCAAGTTGCTTTTTGGTCATGGTGTTTTATCACAGCAGTAGAATCTCTAAAATAGAAATCATAACTTTTTTTGTTGTTTTGAGACAAGATGTCATATAGCCTAGGCTGGCATTGAATTCACTGTGGAATTGAGGATGACTTTGAACTCCTAATTCTTCTGCCTCCATCTCCATTGTGATGGGATCATAGACATACATTGCTTGATATTTTGAGACAGGTTGTCACTCTGTAGCTCAGGCTGGCTTGGAGCATGTCATGAAGTCCAGACCTGGGTATGTTATCTCATGCCTATAATCCCAGTAATGGAGATTGAAAGCCGTTTTGACTCAGTCACAACATTAAAAAAATAACTACTATGTTGTTTGTCAGACTGTAATGAAAGAAGAATTTAACCTGGGAAACTAGGAAAGACAGTCGCATATTAAGCACAGTTGATAACTTTATCCATATTGTCTTGTCATACCTGGTGCCTGTCTAGGTGAATTTCTGGATTTTAGGAATTGCTAATTTAATCTTCTCTTTTAAAGACAGAACTGCATCTAGGAGTGTATCAGACCTCTTAAAGCAGAGTAGTTTGACAACTGAGTCTAGACCCAGACCCCCCAAATTATAATCCGATCTCCTCAGTTTGCACCATGTGAAAATTTGTGGTATAAAGAATCAGACACAGAAAATGGATGACTTAATTAGGATGAGTAGTAGCTCTTTAGAGTAGAGATGGGGCCAGGTAAGATAGGCACGCCCCTAGTCCTAGTACTTGGGTCACAAGTTTTAGACTGGCCTGGCTTCATAGGAAGACAATTGTATGTTTAAAAAAAAAAAAAATGAAGCTGGACCTTGAATCTACAGTATCCTCTCTATTTTAGTGTGATTTGACTCCTGGTTTTAGTGAAACTTGTTTCTGTGTACCTTAAGAGACTGTTAATTTTCTTTCAACCTATATATTTTCATGTATTTATGTGTGTGTGTGTGTGTGTGTGTTGTGTGTGCTGTGTGCGCGCGCATCAGCACAACAGGGGTGCATGCTGTAGTGTGCATCTGGAAGATAGTGGAAAACTTTGTGGAGAACTGATTCTCTGGTTCTGCTGTGGGTTCCAGGGATTAAATTCAAGTCATCAGCCTTGCACTTTCCACTGAGCCATCTTGCCAGCTGCCTTTTCAGTTGATGGGGTAGATTATGAAGGATTGAAATTGAAAAGAGGTATCTATATTAAGAATTTCCTTTCCTTGCAGTTTTCAGATTTTGGAGCCTAAGGAACATTTTCCAGGGAAGACTGCCAGTGCAGACACTTTGGCAACCAAGATCTTGATACGTAGCCACAGACTGGAATACTGGTGGGCCACAGTCCTCAGAAACCTTTTTAAGACAGGTAGGTGAAAGACTGGGGAATGGAAATGTGGGTTATTAACTGCTGGAAAAGTCCATCCTTCCTGTTTTCAATTCCATTTTATGTGTATGGGTATTTTGCCTGCATGTATGTCTGTGTACCATGTGTGTTCCTGTGCCTGAGGAGGCCAGAAGAGGGCAATGGATCTCCTGGAACTGGAGTTTCAGATTATTTTGAACTACCATGTGGGTACTGGGAATCATACCTGGGTCTAGAAGAGCAGCCAGAGTTCTCAAAGACTGAGCTATCTCTCCAGCACTCTTCTTGTTTTTGGTTAGATTAACTAGTTAACTGTCTTTACATTTTTAACCTTTTTTGCTTGGTAAAAACAAAGCATTCCAAAGTGGGTAATATACTTTTTGTATTATAAAATTTATTATAATATTTATTGTATTATAAAGTATTTGTTAAGATATTAGTGGTAATGTGTTTATGAACTTGTATGACATATTGATTTCATTATAAGTTATTGTAGATTTAGTAGCTTTTAGAGCATCCATCCATCCATCCATCCATCCATCCATCCATCCATCCATCCTTCTATCTATTTTGTTTTGAGATAGAGTTTTACCCTGTAGCCCTAGCTGGCCTACATCTCACTATGTAGTCCATGCTGGCCTTAAACTCACAGCGTTTCACTGCCTCTGACTCTTGAGTGCTGGGGTAAGAGGTGTGCGTGCGTCACCACACCTGGCAGGCGTGTTTGTTTTGCTTACACATCTGCAATTTGATTAAGATTCTTGATGAGTTTGCTGGTCTTCGTGGCATGAGGTGGGATAGTTAGGAGTGTGACTCGGTGGCCAAGAACTGCAGTCCTTTGAATGCTTGCTCACTCCTGTGTCTGCTGGTGAATGCTGACTTGGCCGAGTCCTCAGCCTGGGCTGTTAGCCACCACACCTACACTATACTTCTGTGACTTCTTGGCTTTCTCACAGCATGGTTACTAGATTCAAGAACATCCTGAGAGAGGAGGGGGCAGGCAGATGATTTACTTGAGTTAGCTTGGAAGTCTTGGAAGTCACATAGTATTACTTCATTCTGGGTTTTTTTTTTTTTTTTTTTGAGACAGGGTTTCTCTGTGTAACAGTTTTGCCTGTCCTGGAACTCGCTTTGCAAACCAGGCTGGCCTTGAACTTACTGAGATCCACCTGCCTCTGCCTCTCGAGAACTGGTATTAAAGGCGTGTGCCACCACTGGCCGGCTACTTCATTATGTTTTTTGAGAGGTTATAAAAGTCTGTATAGGTGAGGATAATTGGGAAGTGGACATAAACCCCTCCCTTGGAGGCAGGACTATCAGCATCACATTGTAAGAGCATTTCATAGGGAATCAACTGTTCTTGCCATCTTTCAGGGATATGATTTGTCACAGTTTGTATTTTTAAAATTATCTTAGTGTGTGTGTGAGTGCGTGTGTGCGTGCGTGCGTGTGCGTGTGCGTGTGTGTGTGTGTTGGGGGGAAGTTGCACAAATTCACAGCACACATGTGGAAGTCAGGACAATTTTTAGGGGTCAGTTCTCTTCTACCATGGTAACCTTGGGATTGAACTCAGGTTGTCAGATTTGGCAATATGCACCTTTTCCCACTGAGCCATCTCACAGACCCAGATAATGTGTGAGGCCATGTATTTGATCCCCAGTACTGAGCCTTGTAGCTATTCAGATATGGTGGCACACACTGTAGTCTCAGTACTTGGGAAGCAGAGGCAGGTAGATTGCTGCAAGTTTGAGTCCATTCTGTATGCATAGTAAATTCTAAATCAGCCAGAGCTACACAGCAAGACTGTCTCACAATATGTGTGTGTATGCACGCATGCGCTTGTATATAGGCATGCTCTAAGTGTTTTACGTATTTATAATCCCAGCACCATAGAGGTGGAGACAGGAGGATTGAGGCTTTAAGGTCAGCCTGCCGGACTGCAGTGTGTGACCCCCATTTCAAAAAACCAAAGAAAGAATTGGGACTGGAGAGATGGCACAATGGTTAAGAACACTTGCTATTCTTGCAGAGGACCCAGGTTCAATTTCAACACCCACATAGTGACTTATAACCATTTGTAATTCCAGTTCTATAGGATCTGATGCCTTCTTCTGACCTTCTTTGGCACCAGACATACACATGGTGCAATACATACATGCATGCAGAATACTCATATACATAAAATAAAATAAATCTAAAAAAAAATGTTTAAGCTGGACATGGTGGTGCACACTTCGGGAGCAGAGGCAGGCCAATCTCTTGAGTTCTAGGCCACCATGGTCTACAGAGTGGGATCCAGGACAGCCAGGGATGCATACAGAAACCTTGTCTTGAAAAAGCAACCAACCAACTAACCAACCAACCAACCAAACAAACAAATTCTCCCTTTCCCCAAAATGGGAAAGCTTGGGGCCTCAGATCTAGACAAGGAGTCACAGGTAAGTGGGGACACTGAGACTGGGAATAATAAATTGTCTTTCTCAGGAAGAGCCCTCAATTGATTATCCAATATCCAGGGTCCTGAGATCATAAAATGAATAGTATTCGTACTGAGCAGTTTGTACTTAGGAATACATACATGCACACATGCATGCATGCACAAACATATGTGTATATATACAACAACAAAGAAGCCATACATTTGTGAGTGAGCCGAGGAGTTGGAGGAAGGAAAGGGAAGCGGGGAGTGATGTAATTATAATATAAAAAAATTTTAGAGCCAGGCATTGGTGGCGCACGCCTTTAATCCCAGCACTCAGGAGGCAGAGCCAGGCGGATCTCTGTGAGTTCGAGGCCAGCTTGGTCTACAGAGTGAGATCCAGAACAGGCACCAAAACTACACAGAGAAACCCTGTCTCAAAAAACAAAACAAAAAATAAATGAATGAATGAATGAATGAATGAATAAATAAATAAATAGAAAAACAAAATAAAAAGTTTATTTTTAAAAACTAAAGGAGAAATATATAATAAATGAAAAAGATGAGCATTCAATAAACATTTGAGTTCTTCTTGTCTAAAATTATTAGGACTCTCGAATAAAATTCAAATATACATAACCATACATGTATGATTTATGAAAGAATTTTATTAGATTGTGTTACACAGTTGAAGTCTGTCTAGTCAGTTCAACAGTGGCTGTGTGCATGCTTAGACAGACAGGTTCCAGGTAGCTTCTCAGTCCAAGAAGTAGGAAGTAAGAACGAGGGGGATCAGTGATGCAGCCGAGTCGGAGGCTGAGGGCCTGGAAGTCCTCTGCAGGTACTGGTGTGGGTCTGTGTGGGAAGCTAAAGAACTGGAGTCTGATGTCCAGGCAGTGGCAACAGCAGTAGAGTTCGCTCAGGAAGAATGGAGCTGGCACACACTGTGTGGCTTCCTTCCACCTTTTGTTCCATCTTGCCATGCATTGCCGCCCCCAAGCCTGTTAGAAGTGCCCCTGTGTTGAGGGCAGGTTTTTTCTCCTTAGCTGCTGCTCTGTGTGCCAGTCATCTCTAGAAATGCTCTCACAGACATACTTAGAAGAATGCTTTCTTAAGTGTTTTAGGTGTTTCTCCATCTAATGGAGTTGACAGTTAAGGTGACAGTTAAAATTAATTATTGAAATGCCCAAAAGAAAGAGAAAAAATGGAGTTTGGATTTTATTTTGTGCTGACAAACTAATGAATACACAACTATAATTAAAAGCAGAGATAAAAGTGTACAAACAAGACAAAGTATAAGATCTATAACTTGGAAAACTTTGTTTTCTTCTTTTTTCCAGAATATGCTAGTAATTTTACAGTCTACTTGGAATTTTCTTCCTTATTTTAATAATTTGAGACTTATTTGAGGAATTGGTGTCCAATTTAAATTTGAAAAACTAGTGTCAGCTTAACGACACACCTCAAGTTTTTCTTGTCTCTGCTTCCTTTATAGAAAACTGTATGCTCTCTTTTTAGAATTGAACAATCTTACTTGCTAAATTTCTAGTAAATTAAAAAAAAAATCAGTGGTACAAGAAAACTTACATAGTCTTATAATTGTTGGTTGGTTGTCTTATTGATGAAAGTTCCCAATTCTATAACTTCCCTGTGACACAGTATACCTAGTTTGAATGCAACACTGTGATATTGTTAGATAATGCTCCAGTCATTACATAGAGTTCTATGTCCAGTTTCACAGTTTAGTTTGGTGGAAGAAGAAAGGTAAGATAAGATACACCAGAATGGGAGGCTTCCTAACATTTTTTGTTTTAACTTTTATTTTGAAATGGTTTTAGATTCACAAGAAGTTATATCAGGAAAGCAGTGATGTGCTCATTACCCTGTTCTTCCACAGACGATATATATTACATAGGTATAGTGGCAATCCAAGCTAGGAAAATAATATTAACTGCAATTTATTATGAAACCTTTCAGATATATCCAAGGTTGTACAGAATAGTATGTTGAACATCTCTATGTTCCCACTGATAATTCAATAATTTTTTAAAAATTACATTTATTTGTGTGTGTGTGTGTGTGTGAGAGAGAGAGGAGAGAGAGAGACAGAGACTCAGACAGACAGACAGACATAGACATGAACATGCCTTGGTAAAGGGGTGGAGGTCAGAGGACAATGTGCAGGAATCTTTTGCTTTCCATCATGTGGATCCTGGAGATTGGACTTAGATCCTGAGGCTTGGTGACAAGTGCCCTTTATTTACTGAGCCATCACCAGCACACAGTGGTATTCCTCAGTACTATTTAATGCATCATTCAGGCCTAGTATATTTCTATATGGTGGTTTAATTCTTCATATAGAGGACTGGGTTATTGTTTCATTATCTCTCTTGTTGCAGAAAAGAAAAACCAGATTTTCTTTCATAAAGTTGTCCAAAGTAGTGTGTCTAATCAGCAAAGAAGTAAAGTCTGGACGTATATATCCAACAAGCAGTTAAAGCTAGAGACGATTGTATCAAGACTATAAGAACTGGGCCTCCAAGAAGGCCCAGTGAACAGAGGTGCTTACCGCCAAGCCTGACTGTGGTGATTTGAAAGAAAATGACCCACATAGGGGCACTAATTAGGAGGTGTGGCTTTGTTAGAGGAAGTGTGTCAGCTTTGAGGTCTCCTATGCTCAAGCTGTGCCCAGTGTGGTACAGAATTTCCTTCTGCTGCCTGCGGATCAAGATGTAGAACTCGGGCTGGAGAGATGGCTCAGTGGTTAAGGGCACTGGCTGCTCTTCCAAAGGTCCTGAGTTCAATTCCCAGCAACCACATGGTGGCTCACAACCATCTGTAATGAGATCTTGTGCCCTCTTCTGGCCAGCAGGCATACATGCAGACAGAACACTGAATACATAATAAATAAATAAATAAATAAATAAATAAATAAATAAATAAATAAATAAATAAATCTTAAAAAAAAAGATCATGAGCTCTCAGCTCCTTCTCCAGCATCATGTCTTCTTGCACACAGAGCATTCTTATCTTCCCAAGCTCCTACCAAAATGGCCTATTAAACTCTACTTAAGGTATTCATGGTACTTAAGATATTTCAGCCAATAATCCCAAACTCTTCCTACACTCCACTTCCAAAGACCTAAGAGCCACATGATGAGATTTAGTGCAGCAGTGACCCCACTTCTGATTCCAGTTTTCTGTATGTTCCCTTTATATGACTACTGTTACTGTGGTCAGACACCCAACAAAAGCAATTTGAAGGAGCAAGGGTTTACTTTGGTTCCCAGTTTGAGGACACCTCCATCCTGGTGGGGAAGACACGGCAGCAGGAGACTGGCATCTAGTCACTGAGTATCGCTAATGCTCATGCTCAGCTGAGTGACACTTCCTACCTCAGCTAAGCTGTCGAGGTAACCCTCACAGCCATGCACAGAGGCTTGTTTCTTTGATGATTTTAGATATTGACAGTCAATATTAGCTATTTATTATATGAGACAGTAATGTCATGGTGGTTGTACATGGTGCCACCACCTGTTTTCTGACCGGGAAGTGAATAAAAGAGGAAGAGGAAGGAGCTCGTGTCCCCATTCCACTTAAAGGACTTCCTTCAATGATCAGAAGACTTTCTCATTAGGTCTCACCTCTAAAAGTCCCATAACTTCAGTTGTAGAGCATTTGCCTAGCATGTACTCGACCCTGGGTTCCAAACTCTATCACAGTAAAAAAAAAAAAAAATTGGTCAAGCTTTTAACACATAGACCTATAGTAACCAAATGCCTGTAGGGAGCACAGTTGGCCATGCTTGGCGATCACTAGTCTACGTGCAGGCACAGTAGACTAGTTCTGCATTAAAGCTTGGTGGCTGATAGTTCATAATTGGTGGTCTAGCATTTGTTGTGAATATGCTGATCTCTGATCTGCTGGGAGTTTGCTTGAGGCCAGATAAAGTAAAATAAAACTCCTATGTTTGCTGTTTGATAGATTTTTGACCAGTGTACATGTAAAGAAATATTTTTCTCTTTCTTTATGGGTCCTCCAACAGACTAGTTCATTTGCCTGATGGTTTGAGTTCTGTAGGTAGCAGGTGAGAACAAATCCCATTGTGCAAATGCTTTTCAAATCTCAGTTATGTCTCATTTTCTAATGTTTCATTGGCCATATCCAATGAGCATAGCCAAGCCAGAATTCTCAAGGAGTAGAGATAGATTCCATCTCTTGATGTGAGGAATAGCAAAGCCACATTGTGAAGAATTACAGATAAAGAATAGGAGGAATTACTGTGGCCAGTTTTGTTCACAATTTACTGATTTTTTTCTATGCCTTACAGCCCTTTCATTCCAGTTATTATTCCCATATAGTCTTTCTTGTTGTGATTTCATTGTTTTTGAGATAATCCATGGTTATTTAATTTTACCCATGTTTCTTCTTTGTAGTGCTTTTTTATTTCTTTCCTGTTACCATGCTTCCATCTGGAATTTTCTTAATAGAAACTTTTTTTTAATTTTGCCTTAATTATTTTTTATTGTTGTTTTGTTTTGTTTTTCGAGACAGGGTTTCTCTGTGAAACAGTCCTGGCTGTCCTGTAACTCACTCTGTAGACCAGGCTAGTCTTGAATTCAGAGATCTGCCTGCCTCTGCCTCCTGAGTGCTGGGACTAAAGGCATGCACCACCACTACCCAACTTGCCTCAATTTTTGAAGGATCTGTCTGTAAGACATAGAATTCCTTGTTCTAAGTAATTTCCTTTAAACCTTTCAAGTATATCATTCTATTGTATTCTTAGTCCATTGTTTTGGTTAAAGAAGCCATGTTTTTGTTTTGTTGCACTTTAAGTTAAGACACTTGAGGTCCATCACTGATACTTGTCTTTTGCCAAGTTTGTCCTACCTCTTCTGATGTTGTTTCAGCTTTACTTGTTCATTTCTTCTGAATTCTAGATATCTCTGTGTTAAATCATTCCTTGAGTTCTGTGTGTCTCTCATGCAGTTTTCCTTTAAAAACAAACAAACAAGTTCTTATAAATCCCAGGCCAGCCTCCACTCACTGTGCAGTCAAGAATGACCGATATTTCTGATCCTCTTGCCTCCACCTCTCTGGTGCTGGACGTAGAGTCTGGTGCCACTGTACCTGTTTCATGCAGTATTGGAATTGACCCCAGGGCTCCCTGCGTTGCTAGGCAAGCACTCTACAGCTGAGCTGCATCCCTGGCCACTTGCATGCTGTTTCTGTACTTTCCAACCTTTTCCCCTCATGCTTCATCTGTTTGGTGTGTACAGATGCATTTTCTAGTTCACTTAATGTTCAATCTACTGCTGAAGGCATCTGTTATCCTGTTATTATATAGTGTGTATTCTTTAGTTCTAGAATTCCAGGTTGTTTTTGTCTTTGTTGTTGTTGTTTGTTTTTATAGATTCCAATTCTCTGGTAAATCTTGTCACCTATTTTCCTAAACATACTAATCATAGTTATTTTCAAGTCTATACTTGGTAATTGCAGTGTTTAGATCCTTTTATTTTTGTTCTGTTTTTCTGTTGTCTGCTTTTTCTCTTGACTTTCATTCATTTGGTCTTGTCTTACCTTTTCTGGTAATTTTTCAAATGGATGTCAAAACTTGTACATGAGGAGTGATAGATGCTGTTGGTGATATGGCTCGTTAGAGAAGATTTAATTTTCTTCTGATGGTAGTTAAAAGTAGAAGCAAGTGACCTTGATTCATAGGCTTGAGATGGCTTGAGCCTTTGTTTTAGGCTTCTCAAGGGCTGGTTTAAATCCAATTTCCATTTGCTTCAAGTGTTGCTCTTCAGAGGTATCAAATGGAACCCTGGGGTGTTTGCCAGGACCTTTCTTTTTGACAGATCTTGAACTCTTCATTTTTTTCTCTTAGTCAATCTGAAGGCTCTATTTGTTTATTTATTTTTATACTTTAAAATAGGCAGTTTGCTTAATTCTTGTCGTCTTGCCTCACCCAGGTTAGAATTTGCTAAATTACTCTGAGGACAGAAGCAATATTGGATGTCTAGAGTTATTTTTCTGTGATTGGTTTTTCTCTGGATTTTTAGCCCCTATGCTAGCTAGTCTTTTGTCACACTTGACACACAAACTAGAGTCATCTGAAAGGAGGGAACCTCAGTTGAGAAAAGAACTCCATAAGATCTGGCTGAAAGGCATTTTCTCAATTAGTGATTGATGGTGGAGGGCCCAGCCCATTGTGGGTGGTTCCATCCCTGGGCCTAGTGGTCCTAGGTTCTGTAAGAGAGCAGGTTGAGCAAGCCAGTAAGCAGCACCCCTCTATGGCCTCTGCATCAGCTCCTGCCTCTGGGATCCTGCCCTGCTTGAGTTCCCGTCCTGACTTTCTTCAAAAATGAATGGTGCAATGGAAGTGTAAGCTGAATAAACCCTTTCCTTCCCAACTTGCTTTTTGGTCATGGTGTTTCACTGAAGTACTAGAAACCCTAACAAAGACAGCCCCTCACATCCTGCCTGTTTCAGCAGCTCTGAACTCTTGACTTCTGTCTCTGCAGCTGCCTTAAGACTTAGAGAAGCTCTTACCCATAGGCAGTCCTTCAGAAAAGGTAGTGGAAAGTGCCAGACTTCCTCTATATTTTGTTTTTCTCTAATATACTCCGTAATCCCAATTGCTTTGTCTCTTTATTTGTTTTAAATATTTTTTTTATTTTTAATTACTTATGTAGGGCTAGGGAACTGCCTGGGCAGCCAGAAAATGGTGTCAGATCCCCCAGGGCTGGAGTTGTGAGCTCCCTGATATGGGTGCTGTGACCTAAACTCAGGTCCTCTACAAGAGCAGTAAGAAGCACTATTAATTGTTAAGCATCTCTCTAGCATCTTTGTTTTAAGTCAAGTTCCTGAAGTTTTTCTTACCAGAATTGATTGGATAAAAGGTATTCTGTATCTCAGCTTATTAAGAATTTAACAAATAATATTAAAAACTTTATAAAATAGCAAATTAATAGTTTAAACATATGTTGATTCATTAATTTGATGTATCAGAATCCTGCCATCATACAACTTACATTCTTGTAGGGAAAGCAGTTATTGAATACTCACTTTTTAATTTAAAATTATAATAAACAGTAAAGGAGCGGCTCATTGTATTATAAACTTACAGAGGTAGCTGGCTTGGTTACAGTGTAGAGGTGGTTAAGGGCAGCTACTCTGAAGAAGTGATATTTGAGCAGAGCTCTGAAGGATGCACAGATTAACTTCAGGAAAAGTAATGGCTTGTGAGAACTATGAATTGAAGACTTTGAGATGAGAAGCATGGCAGGTTTAACGTTTCAAAGAAGGCTGGGATGCTTGGTCTGATAAGGCTAAATCATGCTAGACTTTGTAAGCCACAGCAAGGATTTTCTTACAGTTTTCCTTTTCCTTCCAGCTCTAATCTGATCATTAATCTGACTCTACTTTTTCCTTAGTCTCCTCTGTCCTAAGACAGACTTGCTGTGGATATTGATCGCTCTGTATGCTGTGAATGTGTTGCTCTGATTTGGTTGATAAATAAAATGCTGATTGGCCAGTAGCCAGGCAGGAAGTATAGTATAGGCAGGACAAGCAGAGAAGAGAATTCTAGGGACAGGAAGGCCGAGTCAGGAGACTCTGCCAGCCGCCGCCATGAGAAGTAAGATGTAAAGTACCAGTAAACCACAAGCCATGTGACAACTTACAGATGAATAGAAATGGGTTAATTTAAGATTTAAGAACTAGATAGCAAGAAGCCTGAGCCATTAGGCCAAACAGTTTAAATAATATAAGCATCTGTGTGTTTTTTTGGGTCTGAGTAGCTGTGGCCCAGGCAGGACTGGAGATAACTCCAGCTACACAGACTTACTTATTTATTCTATAGAATTATATTAGGTATCTTTTATTGGTAAGGTTCTAAATTTGGTACTATAGTAGATTTAAGGAAATGTGGATATCTGCAGTGCTGGGGCTCAAATGTCCTCAGCCTAAAGAGTTACTATAGAATCAAACTAAGTTTAATGTTACTTGTAGCTCCATGGTTTTCTTTTTTTTTCTTTTTTAAAGATATCAATAAATGATTTTTTTTTTTACCTTTTTAGAGCTTTATTGGGGGGGGGGGAGGAGATGGAGAGAGAGAGAGAGAGAGAGAGAGAGATGGGAGGAAGGAGCGGAAAGGAGAGGGGACCATGATTGCTACTTTTTAAGTTTTTAAATTTTTTCTTTGAGAATTTCATATGTGTGTACATTGAAATAAGATCATAAACATTTATTTTTTCCTTTCTAATTCCTCCCAGATCCATCCTAACATATGTCCCTCCCAATTTCTTGTCCTATTATTTTTTAAATAATCTGCTAAATCCAGCTAGTGCTGCCTGTATGTGTATGGTTGTGAGACCATATACTATATCTTGGGCAGCTTACCAGTGGTCGACACCCTGAAGAAGGATTCTCACTCCCTCAGCAGCCATCAGCTTCTATTAGCTCCTCATCTTGGTAGTTCCTCCCCCATCTATGCTAGAATTATGATCTTGTGAACATCTTATTCAGATAACCACAGCTTCTGTGCATTTGTGAGTGTATCAGCTATGCTATGTACAGAAGACAGTATTTCACAGCACATTTTCCAATCCTCTGGCCCTTACAAATTTTCAATAGTGAAAGACATTTGCAATATAAATGATGAATGAAGGATGGCTTTCCACACTCCATGAAGACAGTCTACAATGCAGTATGTAACGGACAAACATCCGATGAGAAAGCAGAGGGGAGATATGATCATGGATTTCATACACAAACTCTGTAAAGTAACAGTGGTAATTATGGGTGCTCTAATGGATCCAACATGATCTTGTGAGAAGGTAGCTTTTTGCTGTATAGGAATATAGGAACCAGGCTTAATTATCTCCAGCAGCAGTAGGTAATTTACATGCTTCTTTATAATCAGCTCAGGAAACAACATGAGCCCTGAACACATCTGTATTAGTAGTACAAGAAATATGGATGGAGAGCCAGCCATCTCTGTCACAAATAATCAGACACTTTATCTTACTCATGAACAGGAATATAATAAAGGAAAGCAGACAGTAATTTGCCATTCGTTATTTTTGATAAAAAGAAAAAAGAAAAAAAAAAAAGAAAGAAATTTGTTATTTACCAAGTATTGCCCAAGAGATGACAAGAATTCTCAGGCTCTCAGAATTTTCAGTTAGTACAGCTTTAGAACGTATAATTATTTTAGAGAAGTTTCAGATTTCTGAAAAATTAATAGTATCCTTATTTGACCCACATGCTATTTCCCCCTTGTGGTTTGAAAATGCCCCCATAGGGTCGTATATTTGAGTGCCTAGTCACCAGTTAGTGGACCTAATTGGGAAGGACTGGGAGATGACACCCTGTTGGAGGTGTGTCACTGGGGATGGGCCTTGAGGTTTCAGAAGCCCACGACAGGCCCAGTGTCTGTCTTACTCTGCCTGTGGACCAGGTTGTAAAGTTAACTCCATGATTTTCAATCCATTAGTTTCTCTTAACCTGAAGTAACGCAGATGAACCTAAATGAAGTGTTGCCATGCAAGTAACTGTCAGTACTGGTGAGACTCTCGGTCAAAAGGTGCAAAAAGTCTGAAGAGCTGCTGTAGAAGGTTACATGCTAAAGAGGTCTGACAGCTGTAATCCATAGCCCTGAACATATTCTGAACTAGGGAAATAACTCTAAGGCAAATAATTTTATAGAAAGTGTCACATTGTTATAATACTGATTTGTTTAGCTGTACTGTGGTTATCTAAGCTAATATTCTCATTCCTAAGAAAATATAGGGAAATGCTTAGGGCTAAGTGGTACGATATCTGCAACTCATTTTCACATTGTTTGTTTTTTGTTTTTGAAAGTGTGAGATTAATCCCAGCACTTAGGGCAGATGTAGATGGATCTCTCTGAGTTCTAGGCCAGCCAGGGATACCTGTCTCAAGGGGGAAGGAAAGAAAGAGTGTGAGACACAGTGATAAAGTAAGTAGGATGAAATACAGTTTATAAAGTTTCCTCTACTCTGAGTTATATAAAACCAAAAGTTTACCTTAAAACTCCTAAATTAACATCTCTTTTATGTATCTGCATTGCAAAGAAATTTGAAATTATATGGAGAATGATTGGTTGGTTGGTTTTGTGTTTTTTTTAGACAAAGTCTCATGTAGCCAATACTGATTCTGAATTCCCGACATAGCTGATATACCTTGAACCCCTGATTCCTTTTCCTCCTCTTAAGTGCTAGGGTTATACAAGTGTACCACCATGCCCAACTGTAATTTATTTTTAAAAAGACAAAAAATAGTTCTCATTATTTAAAAAGATAGTGTTGTATGAATGACTGTCATGTAGAAAAATCCCAAGTTAGTAATAAAGAACAGAAGGACCTGAGTTTTTTGTTTATTATTCTGTTGTTGCCTAAAGGACCTGTGTTCTATATTAATTTGCCCCAAATGTCTGTAAAATAGATATTTTGAGGATTTGTTAAACATTTCCTGTTTAACTAATATGCTTTCTTACAAAATGATACTTGTAAAAATTGGATTTGGATGGCTTTTGTTTTACACAAATACTTCTATGAATTTAGTTTTAAATTTTAAGCCAAGGTATGGTGACACATGCTAGTAACCCCTGAACTCAAGAGGATTGTGAGTTTGAGGGCAGCGTGGGCTACATTCAAAAACAAGTCAGATACAAATGTTGATACTTACTGAAGAATTGAGATTCTGAATACAGCATAGGGACAGTTTATCTTTTTATCTGTAAAATGTTAGAAAGGATTCAACATGATATGCAGTTTTAATGAGAAATCTAGAATAGTATTATTTGTCGAATATTTGAAAGCTTACCATGTTCAAAATTGTGGTTTGTGTTAGGAGAGGAGTGAAAATAAATGAGCTATGCTCCTTTAAAGCAGGCAGTTGAGACAGTGCTTACGACAGAAAAAACATTAAGTAACATAGATGAAATATAGTTAGTCGTGGAGATAGGAGAAGAGGTAGCATTGAAGTATGAACTTGAACAAGAAGGAGGATTTGAGTGTGTTACATGTGACAAAGAAGGGCATCCAGGCAGAGGGGACCAAATGGGTGCCGCAGGGAGAGGACTGTATGAGACTACCGGTAATAGAGCTTCCCCTTGAGGAGGGAGGAGAAAAACAGGAGAACTAATTCTTCAGTTCTGCACCAAATACTGTGCATTTATTTTCTCACTTAAACGTTACAACTTTACCATCTTTTTGTAGGGGAAGGAGATTGAGACAGAGTCTCACTATTTAGCTTTGGCTGGTCTAGAGCTCACTGTGTAGTCCAGGCTGGCTTCAAGTTTACAGAGATCTGCCTGTCTCTGCCTTCTGAGTCCTAGAATTAATTTTATTTAAACTAGGTGAAAATGAATTGCAGACTTTGTACCGTTTTAGTTCTAAACGTTGGGATTAAAGGCATGTACCACTATGCCTAGCACAACTTTATAACTTTTATTTTTTTTTTATATTAAAGAGTTCAAATCGTAAATAAGTTGTCTGATGTTTGCTACTGTTGACATTGAAATTCCAATTCAGATTTGTTTTAAGATTGTGCTTTCAGTTTTTTTAGAAGTTGATTTTAAAAACTTAAAACCATGAGATCTTGACTATCAGTTTGACTGGATTGAGAGTCCCCTAGATGACACATTTCTGGATGTGTCCATGCGAGGGTTGCCAGAGTGATTTAACTGAGGAGAGAAGACCCATCTTCTGTGAGTCTTTTGACTACCTTAAAATTTTATACTGAGAAACTTGAAAGGCGAACAGAAAACAGGTTTTCTGCAAGCAGAGTGTCCTCATTCATTTCTCTTTTTCCTGACTGTGACTAGCCACAGCAGGCTTCCCTTCCACGATGGATGCGCTCTCAGACTGTGAGCCAAAGTAAAACTTCCTTAAGTTGCTTTTGTTGTGAATTTAGTCAGAGCAATGAGAGAATAAACTAACACAGAAATTGGTATCAAGGAGTGGGCTCCTGTGATAAACCTCACCACATGATTTG
This sequence comes from Peromyscus leucopus, assembly GCF_004664715.2. NCBI lineage: Eukaryota > Metazoa > Chordata > Mammalia > Rodentia > Cricetidae > Peromyscus > Peromyscus leucopus. The sequence goes on along the minus strand of NC_051075.1, from coordinate 51,770,645 downwards.
TAGGCTTTTGTATCATTTGCAGGAGGAATGTAGAAGAACTCCACCTAGAATGTAGAATGTAGAACTCTAAGCGAGAATGTAGAAAAAAAAAAAAAAAAAAAAAAAAAAAAAAAACACTAGAATAGAATGTAAAAAACAAAATAGAATGTAGAAAACTCAACTAGAATGTAGAATGTAGAAGAACTCCACACTAGAATGTAGAATGTAGAAGAACTCCAAGCTAGAATGTAGAATGTAGAAGAACTCCAAGCTAGAATGTAGAATGTAGAATATAGAACTCCAAGCTAGAATGTAGAATGTAGAAGAACTCCAAGCTAGAATGTAGAATGTAGAAGTCAAGCTAGAATGTAGAATGTAGAAGAACTCCAAGCTAGAATGTAGAATGTAGAAGAATAACTAGAATGTAGAATAGAAGAACTCCAAGCTAGAATGTAGAATGTAGAAGAATAAAAATGTAGAATGTAGAAGAACTCCAAGCTAGAATGTAGAATGTAGAAGAACTCCAAGCTAGAATGTAGAATGTAGAAGAACTCTAAGCTAGAATGTAGAATGTAGAAGAACTCTAAGCTAGAATGTAGAATGTAGAAGAACTCCAAGCTAGAATGTAGATTGTAGAATATAGAAGAACTCCAAGCTAGAATGTAGAATGTAGAAGAACTTCAAGTAGAATGTAGAATGTAGAGGAACTTCAAGCAGAGCCTAATAGGAGTATGAAAGACCAGAATGTCAAGAGAAGTATGGAGACCTAGCTCTTAAGGGCTTTTTTCTTTTTTTTTTTTTTTTAAAGTGGTTTCTAAAGTAGTAAAAGTGGATGAATAGACTGTTACTTCAAATGTATTTTCTGTTAGTCTTTCATGTTTCTTAATATAAAATTTTAAGGTAGTTGAGGTAAATGGAAATTTAACAATATAGTTATTGTTGTCGATCTCCTTTTCAAAAATATCCTCTTAGATTTATTTAGTACATTTTTATTTTCTACTTTTCTCATAGTTAATAGTAACCAACCGTCAGTGTGCACCTTGTTGACAAAAGGATACAATTTTATTTAATTTATTTATATACTTAGAAGTTAGGGTTGTTAGAGTTCCACTTTTCAATGTTTTATCTTTCAAGAAGCCTTTCTTCATTTTTCTCTAACTCAGTAATCTCAACTTCCTTTTAAATCAGGTAGCAATGTGTTTCTTTCTAAATGCATTTTAATGTATATAGGTTTTTATTTTTATGTATTTTCTGGATTGTGAGAACTTGGGGATTGGAGATGATATCACTGTTCTTCTATACTCCTGAGACTGAATATTGTAGTTATATTGTACATAGTAGATGTTCCATAACTATTTGATCTGAATTGTTCTTAGTCTTAAAAACCATTTTATAGCTTAATTTGCATGCATAATAGCTCTCACAAACTAGAGACCGTCGATATACAGATTTCCATTTTGGTGCTGGCGAGATAGTTCAGTAGGTGAAGATACCTGTTGCACAAACCTGTTCAATTGACCCAAGTTCAATTACTAGAACCCACATAAAGGTGGAAGAGAGAACTGATTCCATAAAGTTGTCCCTTGACTTCCACACACAGTATGGCACATGTGCTCACACACCTCATAGGGACACACACACTGATCATTAATAAAATATTTTTTAAGAACAGAACAGATTTCCTGGGGCTGGAGAGATGCTTTGGTGGTCAAGAGCACTGCCTGCTCTTGCAAAGGACCTGAGTTTGGCTCTTAGCCATCCATAACTCCAGGTCTAGGAGATCTGATGCCCTCTTTTGACCTCTAAATGCACCAGGCATGCATGTGGTGCATATACACATACAGGTAAAACACTCGTACACATAGAATAAAATAAATGAATCTAAACCAGATTTTACAAAACAGAGTTCCTTTCACCATTGTTTCATGTGTGAAAATCTAATACTTGTTCTTAACTATAACTCTATTATATTTATCCTTTACTGGCCATACATACCAGGGGGCACTGGAAGAAAATCAAATTATAAATGATTTCTTTTTTTTTTTTTTTTTGTTTTTCGAGACAGGGTTTCTCTGTGTAGCTTTCCGCCTTTTCCTGGAACTCACTTTGGAGACCAGGCTGGCCTCGAACTCACAGAGATCCGCCTGGGCTCTGCCTCCCGAGTGCTGGGATTAAAGGCGTGCGCCACCACCGCCCGGCTTATAAATGACTTTTTAGTACATAGCAGAGCTCCTGTTTGCTACAAGAAAATGAATTTTTTTTTTTGCCTTAGTTGATAAGAAAAAGGAAAAAAATGGGTAAGACTTTAAAGATTAATCATGGAGATCCCTGTCATTTTGAGTAGGTTTCCCTTGCATTCCACAACTCTGAGTCCGTTTTCTACTCTTTCTGTTTTTCTTCCATAAAAATTCCTTCCTGAAAGTGCCAGGAATTGATCCTTTTTTGACACAGACCTTCTTCTTTTGTGTCCCTTGATCCCTTGATCTTCCCTTTTCTGTTTTATTGCCAGGATCCAGTGATCCGGCTCAGGTGTTTGTCTCAGGTGTGGACTAGCATAGGCCTGCAAAGCCCTGAGTCCTGCTGCCCCTGATGCTGCAGAAACACAAACAACAGAAATCTGAGTGACTTATCTCTAGGCATTTGGCTTGCATTTGGGGAATTATTTGTTGTGTTTTCAATCCGTGTGTGGATCTGAAGCTGCTGCCCAGTGCCCAGTGATGATCTTCATTCTCTCACTACAGTAGAGCCGTTCCTGACAACAATTGAAAACCTCTTTCTACTTTTGTACCCGTGTCGCTAAGAACAGTGGATAAGACATTTATTATTCTCATTTTGCAGATGAGGAAACTGACACTTGGTGAAGTTACGAAATTTGTCCAAAGTCACACAGCTTGTAAAAGGCACAGCCAAGATTCAGAGCCAGGTCTGTCCAACTTCAAAACTACTAATCAAGGCTAAGACACTTTGAAATAGCTGTGATATACCAACCTATGATGAATTATATTGGTATTAATATTGCTTACATATTCCTTAACTCCTTTGGATAATTTTTAATGGTGAGGTTTTTGTCCTTCCTAAATTTTTCATTTTTCTTTTAAGTATTGTGAAAAGTAATATAGCATAGTAGCTAAGGGCTTGGGTTTTGAAGACAGATAACAAGGGTAGAGATTTTTATGCTTCTGTGCTTACGTGTGTGACATTGGGAGTTACTTATAGGTGAGTTTCCCTTTCTGTAAAATACTGGTAGTGCTGTGGTGGGATTGTTGTGAATAGGAGGTCATTTTACACATGTAAGACACTTTTCTACTTGTATGCACTTATCTTACTATATGCCTGGCACATAGTAAGCATTTAAAAATGTCAACTAGGTATTTTCATCTTTTAGCAGCTAGTAAATTACCAAATAGGAAATGACAAAGTTAAGACTACAATATACTTAAACCAAAATTAAACTGGAATAAACTAGACCTAGAGGAAAATCACTAATTTGATGAAATTCATATCTGTTGTAAAGCATGTTGGGTAGCTGTTTACAGGTCTGACACCTACCAGAATCTTACGTAGTCACAGTGATGACAACACCTGACTGAAACAATACTCTGAAGATTTAAAGTAATAATAATAATTTTGCTAAGTACTTTACATGGTTTTAGAATGAGAAAATTGGCCAGATAAATCTTGCCTAGTGTTACTAGGAATGCTATTTTCATCTATTTTTTCAAAAGGTTTTTTTTTTCTATTTATGATTCTTTAAGATAGATGCTTATCAACTATTCTTTCCCCTCATTTCCTTTCTTCTGTGGTGCTGGTCAAACCATGCTAGGTAGAGGCATCCTAATTTTATTTTTTTAGTCTAATTTACAAGCGGCCCAGCATGTGAGTCTTTTTATTATTAATTATGTGTATCTTCAAGTGCAACGTTTCTGTTATAATTGTCTTTGTCTTTCTGTCATAAGCTATGATCTGTAGTCTATAAGTCCATGTGTGGTTTTAAGTTTTGAAAGTGTGTATGTGTGTGTTTATATATGCATAGCTTTCTGTCATAGTCAATTTGAACTACAAAACAAGATTCAACAACTTCTACTATGGTCAAGAAGAGATCTGTAGTCGGAAGGTTTCCCTGGTCCCGCCAGGCCCCCATGGTCCTATGGCCCACTTATAGAACAATCACTCAGAAGCTTATGTTAATTATAACTGCTTGGCCATTTGCTGAGGCTTATTACTGATTAGCTCTTACATTTAAATTAACCCATAATTCTTATCTATGTTTAGCCACGTGGCTTGGTACCTTTTCTCAGTTCTGCCTTGTCATCTTGCTTCCTCTGTGTCTGGCTGGTGACTCCTGACTCAGCCCTTCTTCTTCCTAGCATTCTCCTCATCTGCTCGCCTACAATTCCTGCCTGGCTACTGGCCAATCAGTGTTTTATTTATCAACCAATCAGAGAACACATATTCACAGTGTACAGAAAGACATCCACAGCAGAGATCCATCTAAAGCACGGTGGTGTAGACAGTCTAAAGCTAAAGGAACGAGCCAGGGTGAGCAGGCAAATGAAGACAGTAAGTAGCAGTTGCTGGGTGACAGCACCTCTGTGGCTTCTCCTCCTCATGCTGATGAAGCTTAAAGGAATAACCAGTGACCCATGTCTTCATGTCCTTGGTTTCTGGAAAACTCAGTGTTATTGATAGAATGGTAATTTTCTTTTTCTTCTGTTTCTACTTTTCCTCCCAATCCACCTTTTTGCCCCTCCTTCCTCACAAACTTTTAACATTTCTGAAACTAGGGAGCATCTCTCATTTATTTTTAACAGCTTTTCATAATTAATGAACATTTATTAATACTTTCAGCATTTTTCTTTAGTGGAATACAAAATAATGGTACATCTCGCAGATGACGGTATCTAGTGTTACTGGTTTCTTGAGTCAGAGCCAAGTTTTCTGTCTCAACGATGAAGAATGAGGAGTGAGGACAATACAAGAAGGGCCGGCAGCAGAGTTCATTGGAAGGAAAGAGACAGCTCTCTAATGAGTTGCCAAATAATGGTTTTGGAGCAGAGGATGGGAACGGGCCAATTTGGTCCTATCAGTATGCAAATTAGGCATTAGGCCAGGATGAATCTGGATAGTTCATTTATATGTAAGTGGGGAATTCTAATCAGATGAGCAGGTATGTACAGTCTCAGGAAAGCCCACCTAAGTTCCGTGTGGGGGTAAGGAACCAGCAAGTAAGAAGAACAGAGTGGTCAGCCAGTGTTTTGATGAGTCAGGGCTTTTTAGATTTTAGTTCCTTAAGCTCACCAATTAGGTTGTTTGCTGTAAAACCTCAGTGTTGTTGGAGGTGGCTACTGGTTCCACCAAGGCCTAGATTACTATTTCTCTTGGCTCTGTAACCTGACTAACTGCCTACAAAATGAGGGCTGGCTGCATTACTAATTCCCACCACTACCTCCTTGATAAAACATGCATTTTTACATAGACAGTAGTACGGTATGGTTCTTTACCTCATCCTACTTGAAATATCCCCTTTCTTGTCATGTTCACACTTAAATCATTCAAAACCTTTAAAGGAAGAAATATATGTGTACGCATACACATTGTGGTGCTGAGATCAGGCCCTGCTTTCCCTGTTCTAGACTAACATCATATAATTTAATTTTCTTATCCTTGCGCTTCTTCCATTACCTAGCACAGTACTTTGTTGGCCAAAAGGTGTTAGCAATTAAGGGAAGCATGTAGGTCTGATGAATCATAGTGCAGACTATAACAATTTGTTAGTGACATTCGGCTTCTTGGTGAGAGAATTTAAATATTCTCTAGCTAAGATTATTTTGGGCAAAAGAAGATGCTTTTAAAACAGGTTAGGGAACTTATTATTGAATGTTGAAGCATCTGAAAATATTCAAGAATAAGTTAAATCAATGAAACAAAAAAGTAAATAATTACAATTTACCGTGAAAGAAATGAATTGTGTAATAAAGAAGAGTTGAGTGTGGAGGGCCACGATTCTAATCCCAGCACCTGGGAAACAGAGGCAGGTGGAGCTCTGTGAGGCCAGCCTGGTCTGCATAGCAAGTTCCAGGACAGCCAGAGCTACATAATAGAGACAACCCATTGGTTTCTTTTTTTTAAAAGAATTACAGAGGGCAGGAGAGGTGACTCTGTGATTAAATACACTTGCTGCTCTTGCAGAGGACCTGGGTTTAGTTTTCAGTGTCCAGATGGAGATTCACAACGATCTGTAACCCCAGTTCCAGGAGAATCTGATGCCTTCTTCTGGCTTCTGTGGGAGCCAGGTGTGCATGTAATGGGTATGCATACATACATGCAAGCAAGGCACTCATATACAGAAAAATTACAAATCTAAAAATTTTTAAATAGATAAATCTTTTAAAAATGAATTATAGAGAAAAGTCTTTAGAAAGTAAAAAAAGAAGATCTCATCAATGAGATAACACTGAAGGTGAAACTTAAGTATGAGGAAGAAATAAACCCTTGAGGAGTCTAGAAGAGAAACATTTCAGGAGAAAGAAACAACAGGCTTCAACGGGAAATAAGCTTCAGGAAATGAAAGAATCATGAGTTCCCTACAGAGAGGGCCACTTCAAGCTAAGAGTCAGGCAGAGGCAATACTCAGTATGTGAGCATTTGCTGAGCATTTGTGTCTGGATGCTGTTTGCAGCAGAGGCACTAAACTAAATGCTGAGTTTGAACTTGATCTGAAAATACACTTAGGAAGCCAATGGGGCGCTTACACAGTGCCATAACCCATTTTTAAAAGATTATTCTGGGGGCTTGAGATGGCTCAGCAGGTAAGGGCACCTGCCACCAAGTTAATGACTTGAATTCAGTCCTTGGGACCCCCATGTTGGAAAGATAAAACAGACTTCTATAATCAGTCAGTCCGTAAATATAAAGCTCTGGCTACCACATACATGGCTGATCAGAGAGGAACAATAGAAATAAATCCTAGTTTGCACTTTACTGTAGCCCAGATAAGTTGTATTGGGCTGTGGTGGTTCGGGAGACAGAGCAGTGGACAGATGTGAGTTCTGTCTTAGAAGTGTTTATTGATAGCTTAGATTAGGGAATAGGAGTGTAAGAAAGGGAAGACCAAGATTCAAGAGGGCTGAAAAAGCTGAAGGATGAGGTGTGTAAAGAACTTCCCAACTTACAAACATTCGCGATCTTGCCTCTCCTCCTCCGCCCTGCCTTTCTCTCCCTCCCTCCTCCTGCTTTCCACTTTCCCTCCTGCCTGCCACACTGCCTCTCCTTCTCTTCTTCCTCTTCTCACTTCTCATTCTTGGAACCAAGCATATTTTATTCTAGTCTGCCTCTCCAGATTTCAGCACCTTTTCCTCTTCCTACACTTGACAGATGCTTAAGGGAAGAGAGCCAGTGTAAAAAGTAGGTTATCATTTTCCGGAACTGCCCTTTCTCACCAAGATGTTCCTTGCTTAATCAATTTTTACTATATCAGAACAAAATTAAATTTTATTTTTAAAGTAAAGGTAAATTCTTGAGTATGTTCTTAATGAAATCGTATGTGAATGTGTGTTGTGGGCTTAAGGGTGATGGCCATATCTTTTTGTTTTTGTTTTTGTTTTTTTGGTTAGGTCTCCCTGTTTAGCCTATGCTGGCTTTGAACTCATGATCCTCCTACCTCAGCCTTACAGGTGTGCTAGTACTACAGTGTCTGGCTTTGACCATTTACGTATGTATTTTTTAATCTATAAAATGTTAACATGACTTAAGATACATGTTCATGAATCATAAATTCAATTCACTGATTGTTTTCCCAACTAAAAAATAAAATTAGGGCTTGGCAAGATGGCTCAGCAGGTAAAAGCATTCACTGTGCAAGCCTGATAACCTGAGTTTGAACCCCCAGTGGAACTGACTCCCTGAAGTTACCATCTGACCTCCACGTGATGTGCTCGGGCACTTGTAGACCAGCAGTCACACATATGACATATGTCAGATACATGTACACGCTAATGATAATAATAGAAGTTTTTAAAACATGGTTTTGTAACTGCAAGAAGAATCATGTTTGGTTGGTTTGGGCGTTTTTTGAAGTGTTAGGACTTGAAGCCAGACCTCGTACATGGAGGTCAAGTGCTTTGCTGGTACTAGAAATCCAGGGTGGAGCAGGAGGAGCTCTTCAGGTGCAGCCTTTGACAGCTTTTGCATCCCTTGGTGCTTGAGTAGCAAGTGGTGGCAGCAGGCAGACTCAGGCAGTGCTACTATTCTCTAGTTAGTGTTCCTGGCTCACGTGCTGCTAGTCAAGAGGCCTTAGGTCTGCGGGTGTTAGAGTTCCTCTCTAGGCCCTGGGCAACAACTGGCATCGCCGTCGCTTCCAGACAGGATTGTGTACTGGGATTTCAACATCTGACGGCTTTTCATCTTCTGGAGAGCAGGGCCTACCATTTGACTTCTCTGGCTCTTCCTGGTCTTTAACTTTCTTCTGCTGTCGTTTCCTCTCCTCACCTTGTCCTGTCCACTCTCTTGCACTGTTCAGCTGCCTCCTCTTGCTATGGCCATTGTCACTGGTGCCTCTGCCAAGGAGGCAGTTACTGCCCATCTTTGACCATCTCCACCACGGTCAGCTGCCAGACTTGAAGCCCCACCCCCTCTGCAGCTGCCGCGCACCTGGCCACGCTGCCACTTTCACAGCTTGACCTGCTGACTGCTCGGCTACCGTGGCTGTTGTCCCTCTGCTGTTTCTGTCCTTGCTGCCACTGCACTGTCCGCTGTGCTTTTCTTCGTGTTACCAGCTCAGGCTGCACTACTCAAGGAGGCAAAGCCAGGCTCCTCGAGAGGCTTTCCTTGGATGTACGCCTGCGACATTAGGGAAGCGGGCGGGAATGGCTGCAGGGCTGCCTGGGGTTCAGTAAGGCTTGTGATAGCAGAAACCTGTAGCCACTGATGGCCACTGGCATGTAGTGGCTCCCAGTTCATCTTCGGTGGATGGCTCTTCATTCCTTTTTCTGATGAGAGCAAATTCTTTCTTTAGAACTAGTGCCTTGTTTGGCATGTTTAACATTTAGTCCTTGAACCCTTAAGTAGTGCTTTTGAAACATGAGGCTTTTACAGTATCCCTCAGTAATCCACTCCAGTGTGAATTATCAAGGTAGAAAAGTAGTCTTATATAATTACAGAGTTCCTGAACAGTTGCTTTCATTAAAATGTTTCATTAACACTTTAATGAAAATCATTTCCTAATTTCATGCATATGTGATGTTCTTTGGTCATAGCTCCCTCCCCCTACCCATTATCCTCTCTTGTTCCCTTCTCCCTTCCACCAAACCTGTTGTTGTTCCCAATAAGGTTTCCTCCTACCTTTATGTCTTTATTTGTTTGTTTGGTGGCCCATTTCATCTAATCAGGGTTGCCTGGGTAAGGCTGGATGGTAGACTATTTATTTGAGCAAGGACAACTTACTAGTGGCCATATGACTGAGGAATATGATGCCCTCTCCCAGCAGCCATTAACTTCTATAGCTCCTCAGACATGGGGCCTCATAAGTGCCTCTTTTTTTTTTTTTAAATATCAGAATAACTGCAGATTCAAAGCCGATTGCATACATCTGTACATTGAAGTTCTGCCATTGCTGTAATAGTTTTCTGTTTTGAGTCAGGGTCTCAGTGTGTAGGAGGACACTTAAAACTCCTGATCCTCCTGTCTCACCTTCCTGGCTGCTGTTCCCTGGTTAGATTATACCTTTAGTGCACTAATTCCTCACCTCTTTAGTTTTGATCTGTTTTCCCAGCTCTGTTTCTAATTTATAGCTTGGGTGTATGAGGCATATGGTTCATCATTTTCTGTTAGAGAAGTTTTGTTTGTCTGAGGCCATGGCTAGTGGTGTCCTGTGACAAACTGACTGTAGAAGATTGTTTTAGGAACCCAAACCTCCTTAGTTGGTGAACCTAGTCAGTAAAGCTTTGTTCACTCATTGAGTCTTTTTTTTACAGTAGAACATTCATTTTTAAAGTTTTCTTTTCCTTGGAGTGTTACTTGTCATTCTGCTTATGTTTTATAGAGTTCTTTGGAACTGCTTTTCAGTTAGTCTCTTCCTAAACATGAGCATCTGATATTTTGAGACAATTTCATCTTACCAATCTGTAAACTTGTACATGAAATGCCTTTTGTAATACTATTTATACAGTGGCTAGTGCTGTTTATTATTTCTTGTTTTTATTTTATTCCTTTCTTTGGAGAATGGATTATGGCATGGACGTAGTTGTGTGCATGTGCATACATATACCATACATGGTGCATGTATGCACAATCCCAAGATTTTGAGTACAATTTGCCACATAGGCACATAAATTTAGGAATGTTCAGAAATTATTGTCAAGTATACAGCTATTTACCATGAAAAATATAAAAATGCAGCTGACTTCCAAGTGATATTGATAGGATTTCCTGTTTGAATCGGTTGTGTAAATGAGTAAGGTAAAAGTGAAACAACAGGCCGGGCGGTGGTGGTGCACGCCTTTAATCCCAGTACTCGGGAGGCAGAGCCAGGCGGATCTCTGTGAGTTCCAGGCCAGCGTGGGCTACCAAGTGAGTTCCAGGAAAGGCGCAAAGCTACACAGAGAAACCCTGTCTCGAAAAACCAAAAAAAAAAAAAAAAAAAAAAAAAAAAAGTGAAACAACAGAATAATGCATTCAGAGTTCATCTGACTGTGTTCAGAATTATTGTGGATCCTAAAGTTTGATTTTTGAGTTTAATATTGAGCTTCTGTACTAATTTCAACTCACCCTCAAGCCCTCCAAACAAGTATCTCAGCTTTAGGAAATGTAAAGGTGAGGATGGACCTCCTAAATCCTACCATAAACAGTGGATTCTGTTCTCTCGTGAAGTGAGAGAGGTGGTAGGGAAATAAGATCACAGTACCTGATTGTCAAAGGATTTTGTGCTGGGATACTGTGAAAACTTTCAAATGAGAACAACCCCCTGGTTTATTTCTGACGTCAGTGTACCAGTGAATGTGTCTGGAGGACAGGTTCACGGATACCATAGACAAGCTTACCAGCTTAGAACTCTACATTATTTCCTTTTTGCCTGACTGCCATGCCTAACTTTGTGCCTCCCTCAAATCTTTGCTCAAATGTCATTTGTTTACTTGTGGTGAGATCAAACCCAGGGCTTTGTAGTGTTAGGTAAGTACTCTACCACCGAGCCACGCCCCCAGAAAAAATGTCTGTTTTATAATTTAAAACTTCACATGGCCTTAGGCACTTCTGACCCCCTCTTTATTCTCTTATCTGTTTTGTTGTTTTCCAGACAGGGTTTCTCTGTTAGTTAGCCCTGCTGTCCTGGAACTAGCTCTGTAGACCAGGTTCAGAGAGCTGCCTGCCTCTGCCTCCCAAGCTCTGGGATTAAAGGTGTGTGAAACCACGTCCAGCTATAGTCTGCTTATCTTTTTCTATGTAGTTTTCTAAGACCTAAAAAATAGTCTTTCTCGGGCTGGAGAGATGGCTCAGCAGTTAAGAGCACTGGCTGCTTTTCCAGAGGACCTGGGTTCAGTTCCCAGCACCCACATGGCAGCTCCCAACACTGTCTGTAATTGCAATTCCAGGGGATCCAACACCCTTACACAGATGCACCAATGCAAATAAATAACTCATTAAAAAAAATAGTCTTTCTCAATTCCTATAGACAACTTTTCCTACCAAGAGACTCCTGTTGGTCAAAAGATGAATGAATTCACTTGTTTTATTGCATCGAGAGAGAGCACCACTTTGACAGAATATTGGTTATTAGGGGAAGTTAAGAAAGAGTATTTAACCAGGCAGTGGCATACACCCTTAGTCTCAGTACTCAGGAGGCAGAGGCGGGTGAATCTGTGAGTTTGAGGCCAGCCTGGTCTACAGAATTCATTCTAGGACAGCCAAGGCTACACAGAGAAACCCTGTCTAAAAAGAGTATAGGGGTTTTTGTTTGGTTTTTAAGCTGTTGATTCAGTGGATTCTGTTTGATTTTGCCATGTGTATGTTTGTGATGTATGTATGTATGCTTGTTTGAGAGGATATGAGACCATGCGTATACACACATGAGAGAAGAGTTTTCCTAATTGCTCTCCACCTTATTTTTTGAGTTAAAGCTTCTCACTGATCCAGGAGCTCACTGAGTATGCTAGGCTTGCCCAGCCAGTAAACCCCAGGCATCTTCTAAGTTCTCACTAGGTGGTCCATGCTGGCCTTGAACTTGTTGTAACCCTCCTCCATATTCAGAAATTAAATTTCAGGAGTGGTGAGATTGCCCAGCCCAGCGTGTAAAGGTGCTTACCACTGCCCCGGTGATCTGAGTTCATGCCCTGAGCTCACTTCCGTGGAGGAAGGATGAGCCTCCAAGTTGTCTTCTGGCCTCCACATTGCACCATGGCTGACCCTGCCACAACATGTTGAAAGAGAGAAATTAAACAATCGTGTTTTAATACCCCAGGAATGGAATCTAGACATACATCTTGTTTGTTCTACTTTCAGTTCAAGCACTGGAATTACAGGCAGATCACTGTACCTTGCTTTGATTTAGACAAGTCCTTCAAGGTCCTGAACTTATTGGGGTTAAATCAAGTATGTGACACATTTAGAATGGTGGGCACAGCAAGAAGGGAGTCTTTTCTCTTGTCCTGGTATGACAGCTGTTTGCCCTAGTGTAGGACCTATTTGTGTAGATAAGTTAGTTCACCAGGATTTCTGGAATCAGTGAGGCTGATTAAGGGTTTAACACAGTGGTTCTCAACCTCCCTAATACTGTGACCCTTTAACATAGTTCCTTGTGTTGTAGTGACCCCCAACCTTAATGTTAATATCTGATATGCAAGATATCTGATATTTGATCCCCAAGGGGGTCGTGACCCACATTTTGAAAACCACTGTTTAACAGGTTTATTATCTTGACCACTACTCCTTATCCCCCTACCCCCCACTTTCCCCCCCTCCCGCCCCCCCCCAAAAAAAATCCAGAGCTCAGTTTGTGTGGCCTTGACTCAGTTCTCACTGCTGCTTTCCTGTACTTCTCTTCAGTTCCCTGTCTCCACCAAGGGCACCTCCAGTCCCTAGTTTAGTTCTCTTCATAACTTGTCTGTAGGTCTTTTCCCCCTTTGGATTTGTTTTTCCATATTATTATCAGAGTAATTAAACCAGACCGCAAGTCTGACCATGCAGTCCTGGTTTAAACCCTTCAGACAGCTTCTGATTTCCCACAAACCCTCGCTCCTTTGAGATTCCCTGGCCTATCTCGGCCACTCTTACTATGTGCTGCCACCCAGAATTAGGTTTTCCACATCTCTGCTTTCATTGATGTCGTTGCTTCTACTTGAAATACTTTTTATTCCTCTACCCCACCGTCTGTCACTAATTTTGGTTCCTTGGAACTTAACTCAGACCGTGACTGCTCATAGGAAATAATGTTTCAGGGTTTCTATATTATTACTACTATAGAGAGTCACCTAAAGCCATGGAAGTAGACTAGATCAACACACAGTAAGCTTTCAGGATTTGGGATGTTTTGTTTGTTTGTTTGCTTGGTTTTTGGTTTTTTAGAGACAGGGTCTCTTTGTGTAGCCTCAGCTGTCCTGGAACTCGCTCTGTAGACCAGGCTGGCCTCGAACTCAGAAATACACACCTGCCTCTGCCTCCTGAGTGCTGGGATTAAAGGCGTACGCCATCACCGCCTGGCATGCTTTTAGTTTTTTTGTTTGTCTGTTTGTTTGTTTTTGGTTTTTCGAGACAGGATTTCTCTGTGTAGCTTTGTGCCTTTATTGAACCACATAATTGAGGTGAAGAGGAAGTCTTTAGGAGTGAGAGGTAAAAGGGTATGATTTAAGTATATGTGAAACAACTTCACACATTTGAATAAAAAGCACAGATGGAGAAACACCATACATAGGGGTAATGGCTTGTTAAAGAATGATCGTATAAATGAGAGAGTACAGTTGGAACCATGCTGTTTAGGGAATACCTTTAATGATTGGAGACAGTAGAAGTCCTCAAGAGTCAACAGATAGATGAAGAAGTTAACTAGAGGAATACTGAGGAAGAGAGGGGTCTAGGGAGGAAACAAGTATGTAAAAGAGATAAAAGTTTTTCTAAGGACAGAGGTACAGCTTCTGGGGTAAAGGCACGTGCCACCAAGCCTAATGACCCGAGGCACCCACATGCCAATCACACACACACACACAACACACACACACACACACTTTGACAATTAAATTGTATCTAGTTACCTTTGGAAATTGTAGTATAATGGAGCTTTTTAAAAAATCGGCCTATAGGACAAAAATAATTCTCAGTTCTTATACTTAAAAATTTATCTGTCAGGGGTTAGGAATTTAGCTCAGTGGTAGAGCGCTTGCCTAGAAAGTGCAAGGCCCTAGGTTTGGTCCTCAACTCTGAAAAAAAAAATTTTTTTTTTTAATCTGTCACCTATGTTCAGCTAGGATGGATGTCTTCGGGCCAGTGGTAGTTTCACTAAGAAGTAGCAAGCAGCCGGGCAGTGGTGGCGCAGGCCTTTAATCCCAGCACTCGGGAGGCAGAGGCAGGCGGATCTCTGTGAGTTCGAGGCCAGCCTGGTCTACAGAACGAGATCCAGGACAGGCAACAAAACTACACAGAGAAACCCTGTCTCAAAAAAACAAATAAACAAAAAAGAAGTAGTAAGCAGCCGGGCCATGGTGGTGCACTCCTTTAATCCCAGCACACAAGAGGCAGAGGCAAATGGATCTCTTGAGTTCGAGGCCAACCTGGTTTACAGAGTGAGTTCCAGGACAGTCGGGGCTACACAGAGAAATCTTGTCTCAAAAAACCAAAACCAAGAAAAAAAATAGTGGGCAAGATATCATAATTACATACTTTTTACTTTGTAAATTTATTTGAGAACTCTTTTGTCACTGCTTTTCCAAATTGCCCTCGCCGTGGAACCTTTTCCTTCAACTTTTCCGTGGAAATCAGACGAAATGGATCTTCTCGGAAGTTGTGACAGGCACTTGAAGTCTTTCCTAAGAGTTGTGTGCAATCTTCCAGACCTTCCTTCATGTTTCCTCCTAGACAAGCAGTGGCTGCTGGGCCTTTCTACCGCAAATCCTATGGTTACTTAAAGCATAACTCAAGAACATGGCAGAAATACAGATAGTGAGTCATTTGAATACTGAAAGTGATTGGATATTTAAACAACAATTTTTTTTGACATTTTCGTTCTGTTATTCAGCAAGCAGAATGCCACAACAGGACATCTGCCTGGAAAGGAAAGAGACTCTGCTCTGCTAGGGCCCCAGTTTAGACGGGTGGGAGTCCTGGTGTGCGGTGGGCTGTGACGTCTGTCGTCTGCCCAGCACTGATGAGTCTCCAGCGCTGTGCAGCGCTGTCCTACTCACTGAACAGTCTGCTCGGGGCGAGGGCTCTTTGTTTCTCCCAGTTTATAGTATGCCACACACGACAGGACCAGATTAGGATGATGCAGCCTGCTGTTAAGGAAATGAAAATTGCTCCAGGGTCTAATGAGTACAGTAAAGAAGTCAGCAAAAGCTTTAATGGAGCCACATGAATGTAGAAGGACCTAGCCAAGGCAGGGTAAGGGCTTGTCAGAAAAATAATGATTTTTTGTTAAATGTTAGCTTCTCTTGAGCTAACTCAAACTGAAGTATTTTCTTGCTGTGCAGACAGAGGCACAGAAAAAGGTCTGGCTGTAGAAGACTGTAAGTAGCTTAGTGTAGCTGGAACTTAGCATGCGAATGCTGGGAAGAGCATGGGGGCTGGTAAGAGAAGACCTAAGACAAAGACTGTGGTTGCTGTGCTGAGCGTTTGGACTTAGTCTTAAAGGTGACGGGAGGCAATTGGAGGACTTTAAAGTAGAGTGATTGCATGGTCAGATTGATGTTTTAGAAAGCTGACAGTAATCAGAACAGATTAGAATGAAATGGGCCTTTATTTGGAGCAGTCTCAGTAATGGCCTTTTGCAAGAAGTTAAACAAAACTGTCTCAGTCAGAATAGTAGAACTGGATGCTGGCCACTTCAGGCTGGTAGCCTTAGCTACCCAAGAGGCTTAGGAAAGAGGATCAAGAGTTCAAGGCCAGCCCTAGAAACATAATGAGTCCCTCTTAAAACATTTAGCCATTTTACTTAACATTATTTCTGAACTTCACAATGATCCTGCAAGGTAACAGTTCTTACCATATCTTATAGCAATATAAACTAAGATTAGAAATTTTAATTTCCTTGCTTCAGTCACACCACCAGCAGTGACAGCATAGCGTTCAAACCCAGGTCTGTCTCACTGTAAAACTTACAAGGTTCTTTCAGTTGTGCCAGGATGCCCCTGGTACATAACCTAGATATTGACCAAACCTCAGGTGTGCACCATTTATTAATCAGAAGTGCTTAGTGGGAGCAGCTACTCTGCCTAGCTCCAGGAAGCCAGGGAGTGAACAGGGAATGCGATAGAATCCTGTCCTTGTAGAGCTTATATTCTAGTGGAAATAGTGATGCGAACAAAAGATACCACAAAGAGAAGGCTTGGGGAGGTAGCTTTTGCCTGTGAGTTCCATCCTCATCAGGCGGCGTGAGAAGTGATCAGAGTAAAACAAGAAAAAAAGTGACTAAGAGGGCTCAGAGACGGAGTGCTCGCCTGGTATGTGCAGGGCTGTGGTTTCAGTCCCTTGCCCTGCACACAAGACAGAGAGGCATTTCTGTTCTCTCAAGCAGTGTGTGCTGTCCTGGCCATTGTCAAATATTCTTCAAATCAGGAATACTAGAGTCTTTCTCTTGTCTGCAGTAATAGAACTACAGATGAAAGGGGTAGGATAGACTGTGAGAATGAATGAATAGTGGGACAAGCGCAGGGAAAAGATACTACTGAGGTTAAGTAAAATCGGTAGATAAGGCCACAGAGAGAGAATGAAGAGTTGGGCCTGTAGCTCAGTTGGCAAAATGTGTGCCAGCATGCACAAAGTCTTAGGTTCAATCCTTGGTACCACATGAACTGAGGCGCAGTGCTACACACCCGTAATCCCAGCATTTGAAAAGATGGCACAGGCATCAGACGTTGTGGGGGGGCAGTGTGATTGGAGGGGACTGTGGTTGTCTTTAAAATGATATTCTGATTAAACTTAATGCCTCTCAAAGGACGTGAACTAATGGCCCCCTTTTCCTTTAAAGCAGTACCTTCACATGGGACTTTGGGGTTTGCGGTGGGTTTCGTACTACGATGGTAATCCAAAGTTTATGTAGAAGATGATAACTGTTTGGCACCTCTTTACTGTGTCTGCAGGTTGTAAAAGTGAACATGAACAAACTACGGCAGAGTTTTAGGAGAAAGAAAGATGTGTACGTCCCAGAGGCCAGTCGTCCACATCAGTGGCAGACAGATGAAGAAGGAGTCCGAACTGGAAAGTGTAGCTTCCCAGTTAAGGTAAAAAATCACTGTCTGTGATTCTCTGTCGAGGGGGGGGAGGGTGGGGGGGGGGGGGTGAGGAATTCTCCATGATAGCTCATAGGATGTGAAATCCCATGAATCAGGGCAATTCAAAGAGTCTTCCGGGGCTGGATCTTAAAAAAAAAAAGAAAAGAAAAGAGTCTTCCAAAATTAATCTCCATAATCTGCTTCAGTATGGAAATAAATGAGAAAAATATGTTGCAGTTAGAGATTTTCCTTTTTGTATTTAAATTATTTAAATAAGAATGTCTGGCTGGGTGGTATCCCAGCACTCAGGAGGCAGAGGCAGGCGGATCTCTGAGTTCGAGGCCAGCCTGGTCTACAGAGTGAGTTCCAGGACAGCCAGAGCTACTCGGAGAAACCTTGTTTTGAAAAACAAACAAAAAAAGTTTTAATTAATTAATAATAATAATTTCTGCTTCATAATCTGGAATTAGTACAAATAAGAACACATAGGTGTGGGTTGGGAGTACTGGAGTACTGGGAACTGAACCTAGGGTACTGCTGCCTATGCTAGGCAAGTGCTCTGAGCTACATCTCCAGTCCTCTTACTTATTTGAGACAGGGTCCCACTAAATTGTCCAGACTGTCCTTGAGCTTACCCTGTAGCCCTGGGAGGCATCAACTTATGTCCTTTTTCCTCAGCCTCCCGGGTAGGTGAGATTACCTAGAATCGTGCACTATCATTTCTGGCCAGATAAGATCGCTTCTAATGAGAATACAAGTCCTGAAACATCTAAAGATCCTCAAGAATTAAGTTATTTTCAGTGAGATATGTCTAACAACTAAGGAGACAAGTGGAGTAGGGTTTATTTTCAAAACTACCAAAAAAGAACAAAGCAAAAGCACTGTTTTTTTTCTCACTCCCAGTGAGAGCTAAATGTTTTTGCTTGCTTCTCCCAGTAATAATGTGATTTCTTTAGCTAATATAATTTTCTACTCAGTCTCAATTTATTCACTTTTTATCATGGTTTAGCCTTGCATTCTTCTCTGTCTGAATTTGTAAACTCTTTTTCACCCAATGTTTGTGGTTAGATTACTTTTAATTTCTTTTTCCATTATAATTTCTTGTTCCATGAATACTAGGTGATTTTTCTTGATATTCCATCATAAAAAAATGAAACCACTTTCTCTTATTTTCAAATTTGTATCAGCTGTTTTTATTTCAATTTCTTTACATATTAATAGATTGCTAATGTTTACAATCTCTCCTATAGATATTATTAAATCTCCTATTTTTTTTCAAATAATTTATTTAATTTTATGTGCATTTGTGTGAAGGTGTCAGATCTCCTGGAAAGGGAGTTACAGACAGTTAATGAGCTTCCATGTGGGTGCTGGGAATTGAACCCGGGTCCTCTGGAAGAGCAGCCAGTGCTCCTAACCTCTGAGCCATCTCTTCAGCCCCATCTCCTGTATCTTAAGTTTATTCTAAAAATATTTATTATGAGGCATTAAATTTAATGTAAATCTAAGGAATTTACTATAATTTCTTCTCTTTGAAACCATTGGTTCATTGATATGTTTGACAGATAATTGCTGAATGTCTGCTGCCTGCTACCTGCTACCTAGAACAGGTCGTGTTCTAGAGACTGGGTGTGCAATGGACAGCACAGACAAAAAAATCCCTGCAGTGTTTTCATGTATGTTAGAGAGCGAACAAACAAAGACTTATCTGATGTACCAGGAAGGAATGGTGTATGAAGGGAATAAATGAGGATAGATAGAGTTTAAATATGATGGTTAGGGAAGTCCTCATTGCAGGGGAAATGCCATTTGAGAAAGTAAGCATTGCAGGTGTCTAAGGAAACGGTTAGACAGGGAGGCAGCAAGTGGAGTGCTCGTTAGCAGGAGAGGTCTGGCGTGCTAAGAGGCAGAAACAGCCATTGTGTAGACCAGGTAGCCCTGAAGGTGGGTAAGTAGGAAGTCAATTGTGTAGTTTAGTACTTTCAAATAATACCCCCCTCCCAGCTGCACTCTTTGATATAAATACAATATTCTTTATAAATTCTGAATTAGTTTACACAGTTCCATACTTGCACTGTGTATAAAGAAGGAACAAATGTTGCTAAAATTGTATCTAGCATGTGCAGTCTTCCCGTGATTGACATAGCAGTTACATCTGTCAAAAGTCACTGTGTGTATGTGTATTGAAAGACGAATTGGAATCTAATAAAAGATAACTGAGGAAGCTGTTTCTGTGTTACAAGTGTCTGATAGTAGACTGTCATCTCTTCATTCTTGGGCCCTTGTCTACTAGCTAGAAGTAATTTTCCCAGTTACTGTTACTACAGATGCCCTCATTAGTCACTAAACACTACTGAAAAGTCCTTTGCCTAGAGCTTCTTGAGGGGTGAGAGTTTGGGGATCAGAGTCTTGCTACACAGCTCAGGCTAACCTCAAATACATGATTCTCCTGCCTCACTCTCTCGAGTGCTTTATTACCAGCATGCCCAACTCCATTTTAAGGATTTTGACTTTTACTTAGATAAAATAGGAAACCATTAAAGATTGTTGAGCAGAGAAATCTCATCATGGGACTGCTGCTCTTGAAGGCTCACTCTGGGTCCGTTGCTTACAGTTGGCTATAGAACTACAAGATTAAAAGCAGAGTGCAGTTCCGAGGCCACTGCAGAAGTCCTTGTAAAATAGACGCTGGTTGTGTTAGTGTGATAACTGTCCTCTTTCTTCAGTTCCAGTTTCTGGAGAATATTTTTAAGACCATCACCTTAACCACTCAGCTACAATTATAAAACTCGTATATATATTTTATAGGGAAAGCTGATAGCATATATAGATGGATTAGATTTGTCATGTATCACAAAGAGGAAAAAGAAAGGATGGTTCAAGAAACTTATTTGGAGGCAGCGTCTCAGCTGGCCTTGAATTTACTGTAGCTGAGGATGACCTCCAGCTCCCAATCTTCCTGTCTCTACCTCGGAAGTGCTGGAATTACAGGTGTGCAACCCACACCGTTAAGATGGCTAATCTGAGTGGTTAAAAGGTAAGCTTAGACACAGTGGAGTACTACTCAGCAGAGAAAAACAATGAAAGCATGAAATTTGCAGGCAAATGGATGGAACTAGAAAAAATCATCGTGAGTGAGGTAACCCAAACCCAGAAAGACAGTCATGGTATGTACTCACTCATAAGTGGATTCTAGATATAAAATAAAGAACAATCAGACCACAACCCATAGAACCATGGAGGCTATATATATAGCACGGAGGTCCCTAGGACGACTGTGGCTTATAATAAATTTCGGTTTTACTCAATTATTGAAAAAAAAAAGCCAAATGAATGGAAACACATGAACTATGAACCAAAGGCTGAGGGGCCCCCAGCTGGATCAGGTCCTCTGAATAGGTGAGACAGTTGATTGGCTTGATCAGTTTGGGAGGCAACTAGGCAGTGGGACCGAGTCCTGTGCTCATTGCATGAGTTGGCTGTTTGCAACCTGGAGCTTATGCAGGGACACTTGGCTCAGTCTGGGAGGAAGGGACTGGACCTGCCTGGACTGAGTCTACCAGGTTGATCGCAGTCCTCGGGGGAGGCTTTGCCCTGGAGGAGGTGGGAATGGGGGGTGAGCAGGGGGTAAGGGGAGGGGTTGGGAGGGGGGAGAACAGGGGAACCCGTGGCTGATATGTAGAACTGAATAGTATTGTAAAATAAAATAAAAGGAAAAAAAAAGGTAAGCTTAGCATATATTTTTTTTGGAGGAGATTGTTAGAGGATTATATTTATTTGTGAGTGGGAGAATATAAACTCAGTTTTGGTGTTGTGAATGGGATCTCTTTAAATTTTTGTTTTTTTAATGTTACATAAGTACAGAGGGCCCCTCCCTCCCTTTGTTTTGTTTTTTGTTTCTTTTTTTTTTTTTTTTTTTTTTTTTTTTTTTGGTTTTTCAAGACAGGGTTTCTCTGTGTAGCTTTGCGCCTTTCCTGGAACTCACTTGGTAGCCCAGGCTGGTCTCGAACTCACAGTGATCCGCCTGCCTCTGCCTCCCGAGTGCTGGGATTAAAGGCGTGCGCCACCACCGCCTGGCTGTTTTTTGTTTCTTAAAAGACAACCTTTCACACTACAACTTTGACTGGCTGTTTCCAAACTTACAGTAGTCCTCCTGCCTCTGCCTCCCATGTGTTCATATATAGTCATATATTACCACATTTATAGTCATATATTACCACATTTAGCTTTTGAATGTTTAACATATATCTAGCAACCTTACTAAACTCAGGTGTTAATTTTAGTAATTAACTTGAATATTTTTTTTCCTTTTCTTTTCTTTTTTTAACTGCTCTAGTCAATTTAAGGGAACTATATTTGGTCCTGGGATCATGGCCGAGTATGGCCCCAGCTTTATTGGACATACTTCTTGCGGCAGTTGACTACTTGGGGGTCATGGTGCAGGTGTGTACTTGCAGCAGATCATCTTGTCACAGTTGTACTTCTGGGCAAGCTGACAAAGGAATAGCTCGATGATGCCACCACACAGGCGCAGCACTAGGTGCAGGGTGGACTCTTTCTGGATGTGGTAGTCAGACAGGGTGCAGCCATCTCCAGCTGCTTGCTGGCAAATATCAGCCTCTGCTGATCAGGTAGGATGCCTTCCTTGTCTTGGGTCTTGGCCTTGACATTCTTGATGGTGTCACTGAGCTCCACCTGGAGTGATGGTCTTGTCCGTCAAGGTCTTCACCAAGATCTGCATGTTGGCTGCTTCATTGCAAAGAAAGAAATTTTTATTTTATTTTGTCTTTTTTCCCCCCAGAGCTGAGGACCAAACCCAGAGCCTTGCATTTTCTAGGCAAGCACTCTACCACTGAGCTAAATCCCCAACCCCGAGAAAGAAATTTTTGTGTATGTGTGTGCATCCATGTTTTGCCTGCATGTATATCTGTGTGAGAGTGTCAGATCTTGGAGTTACAGGCAGTTGTGAGCTGCCATGTGGGTGCTGGGAACTGAACTAGGTCCTCTGGAACAGCAGCCAGTGCTCTCAACCGCCGAGCCATCTCTCCCGCCCCAGTATTTGTATTTTATGTAGATAGGCATTCTGCCTGTGTGTATGTATATGCACCAGTAGAGGAGAGTGTTGGTTCTCCTGGAACTAGAATTATAGATGGTTGTGATCCACCATGTGGACACTGGGACTTGAACCTGGACTTGAACTTAAGAGCAGTAAGTTCTCTTAACCTTTGAAGTGTCTCTCCAGCCCCAAATTCTGGTTTGCTTGGTTTTTTTTTTTTTTTTTAATTACATTTTTAAATTTTATTTTATGTGCGCATGTAAATGTATATGTGTAGGTGAACAAGTGCCGTGATGTGCATGTTCAGGTCAGAGGGCAGCTGCTGGAGTCGGTTGCCTTCTACCATGTAAGTCCTGGGACTCACACGCAGATTGTCAGGCATGACAGCAGGCACCTTCACCTGCTGAAGCACTTCTAGCCCGGGGCTGTATTCTGAAAGTCAACTAACTGTACATTCTTGGAATCTCAATTTGATTAATGCTTATCACAACCAAGGTGAGTTTATTAGGGCACAACTAAAGTCTGTGTGCTAATATTTTGTTCAAAAAGTTTATGTTACTGTTTTGAGACATTTGGGCCTGTTAAAAATTTTTCTTGTAATATTTTTGCCAGGTTTTAGTTTAATAAAGTAAGCCTGACCAGACATGTTTGGCACAAGCTTGTGATCCCAGAATATGTAAGACAGAGAGAGGCGGAGGCAAGAGGGTTAGGAATTGAAGGTCGTCCTTAGCGATAGCCTGAACTGAGATCCTGCCTCATAAAACCAACAAAACCAAACAAATAAGCAAACAAAAGTGAAGCCCCACTTGGGCAGGGTTCTGTCTACTTCTCATTTACTTCCATTCACAGGGTATACTTTCTAGGTGTTTCATCTGAGAGCATGGTGTATTCAGCAGAGCCTGTTTCTCTTGTAGTTCCTGATTTCCAGTCTCCATTTCCTTACTAAAGTGAAAATGCCAGGAACTCAATTTGCTTAACAAGTTATTTTAAATTATTGATTTTAGAGGCAGATAAATGTTTATCAAATTTAGGGGGTTTGTTTGTTTGTTTGTTTGTTTGTTTGTTTTGAGACAGGGTTTCTCTGTGTAGTTTTGGTACCTGTTCTGGAACTCACTCTGTAGACCAGGCTGACCACGAACTCACAGAAATCAGACTGGCTCTGCCTCCGAGTGCTGGGGTTAAAGGCGTGCGCCACCACTGCCCAGCTTCAAATTTAGTTTTTATCTATCCCCCCCCCACACACACACACAATACTTCACTGGTAGTGTGGATTGTTACGTGAACACACAGAATAGTTTGTTATCCTTTTGGGGGTACATCAGCCATTGATGATCTTACCTGGGTTTATTAATTCATTAAGAGGTGCATAAAAAGGTAACTGACTAGGTTAAGGCACTTGCCACTAAGCCTGACAACCTGAGTTTGATCTCCAGGACCTCCATGGTGGAAGGAGAGTCCTTTGACTTCTATACTTGCACCATGATGCATGCATGCATGCGAGCACACACACACACACACACACACACACACACACACACACACACACACACAAAGTGTACTTTAAAAAAAAAGAGGGCTAGCAGTGGTAGTGCTCGCCTTTAATCCCGGTACTCAGGAGGCAGAGGCAGGCAGATCTCTAAGTTCAAAGCCAGAGTTGAGAGTTCTACATGAGGCCAGCCTAGTCTATAGAGAGTTCCAGGACAACCAGTTGTTTTTCTACACAGAGAGACTGTCTAGAAAAACAATGCCAACAGAATGAGTTGGAAAATGTTGCTACTCCAATGCTCCTATCCCTTATTCATTTATGATCTGTGTATCGTCTATAAACTTAAACTTCCCTGTATCTAATCTTCTGTCAGCAGTAGTCCTGTAGTTTAATTAGGAAAGGTGTGGCAAGACAATAGTGAGGGAAATACTGAGCTGAAATCCTGCTTGAGCCATAAGTAGGGCCACCAAAATGGGTGACTGCTTTGTCTGGGCGGCCACTTTGTTTTGAAGAATAGCATTAAATAAATGCATGTAAGAACAGTAAACTATGAGCCATTATTTCAACAGGACAGTTTCACATGTACTTTATTTAGCAGATAGTATTCGGTAGTTGGAAAAGACCTAGGAAGCAAAAGACCTGAGTTCTGTTCTTGACTTTGTCAGTTTACTAGTTGATATGAGTTTGACTCTACTGGTTTAACTTTATTGACACTTTGTAAAAGAAAAAGTTTGGACCTATGAAATTCTTTCCAGTACTGAACTTCCACAGTTATATGTCATGACTTACTCAGAAGTAATTATAATCCAGATTTTAAAGATGAGAATATTTTAATTTGACTTGTTACTACACTTGGGTTAAAGACACAAAACTTTGATACTGTTTTCTGTATATTTGCATACAAGATTTGCTATATGAATAATGTAATCTATATATGCATGATGAAATTCTTCCTAGTTTGTTACAATGAGTGATGATTATGTTACTTTTTGCTATGCTGGGAAGTACTCCTGTGTGGTCTCTCACATCAGGCTCTGCTTCTTCCCGTGGACAACATGACCAAAGTGGGGGCGGGGCTTCTAATTTTTAACTTTTTCAAAAAAGGGGAAAAATGATTTCATTCATGAAGAATGCAATTCCACATAGTAGCTTTTCTAGTGCACATTTTTATGAATAAAAGTCCCTTACTCAGAGAGTTTGTAAAAGGCATAAACAAAAGAAGCTCCAGAGTCAAATATTTTAGCCATTAAAGCATAAGTCAGCTGCAGTTTTGCAGTGAGATAGTGTCTCAAAAGAAAGAGACCTTTGAAATGGTGTTGATTTCAGTGGATGTGTTCTTTCAGTCTACTGAGGCTCAGGGCCGATTTCTGTTTTCACGTTTCTAAACAGAATGTTACTAAGAGTCAGCACAAATATAAAATACTTTAGTTTTTTGCTTTTTATCAAATCTTCTTTCTTTGTTATTGTTGGCATGAATAGTCACATGTGGCCAATTGAATTGATTTACATGGTAGAATGAAAATGACTAGAAAATCTTGTATTCATTTCTAGAATCTAAAGGTAGTTCATATACATCTGTATTAGAGATAAGAATGTGAGGAGATGGCTACCACAGGCCCAAAGAAATTAAGTTATGTAAGCATTTTATAACTTATGCTGACGATTTTGAAAATGTAATGAACTGTGAATGTTATAGATACATTATTAAAATTGACTAAGGTAGAAAAATAAAAGTTGAACAGGCCTTAGCCATGAGTAAAATGAGAAAGCTGTTTGAATGTTTGTTTTGTATTTTTTGGTTTGTTTTTGGGGGGTTCTGGATGGTTGGTTGAGACAGCATTTCTCTGTGTGGCCCCGGCTTTCATGGAACTCTGTCTGTAGACCAGGCTGGCCTTGAACTCACAGAGATCCACCACCCAGCAAGAGAGCTATTTTTAAAATTGATAAATTCTCTAAACGACCGAGTAGACATGGTCTTAAGGACCATTGTTTCCAAAACCCTATGAGAATTATTTCTAGCCAGGCAGTGGTGGCACGTGCCTTTAATCCCAGCACTTGGGAGGTAGAAGCAGGTGACTCTCTTGTGAGTTCCAGGACAGCTTAGTCTATAGAGCAAGTTCCAAAGAAACCCTGTCTCGAAAAATTAAAATAAAAAAATTTTTAAAAAGAATTATTTCTATTTTATTTAGATATATTGAAATACATAGAAAACATGGGCAGTTTTACAGATTGGTGGAATTAACAAAATACTATACAACCTAGTAAAGATATCACAGAAGCAAAAAAAAATTTACAGTAGTTAGACTTTGGGCTTTTCTGTTTTGTTTTTGTTTGTTTATTTGTTTGGTTTGGTTTTTTGAGACAGGGTTTCTCTGTGCAACAGTCCTGGCTGTCCTGGAACTAGAAGTATTATTCAGATCTTTTTTAAAACTTTGGACTATTTGCATATATCCATAGTAAGATATCCTAGAGATATGGCCCAAGTCTAAATATAAACATTTATGTTTCATATATGCATTATACATATATCCTAGTGGTAATTATATATAGTATCTTTAGCATACCTGATTTTGACTGTCACTTACCACCTGAGGCCATGTGTGGACTTTGTTACTATTTATATCATATCATATCATATCTGTATCTCAAGTCAGTACTCAGAAAGTTCCATATTTTGGAGGACTTTGGACTTTCTTACTTAGATAGGAGAGTTGTATCTGTCTAGTTTTCAAAGCCTGTATAAGTCTGTGGTGTGCACACCACCCATTGATGGTGAGTGTGAGAACTGGGAAATCTCTGTTGGTTCAGCTCTGAAAGTTTGATCTACCAGTTATAGGAGCAGATCCTTACCTGTGCAGTTCAAGTTTAGCCAGAACTTGGGTCTCAAGCTTTTGTGCTCCTGAATAGCTAGCTATTTGCTTCTTGGATCTCTTCTGTCGCATCCTCAGTCTCCGGTTCTTTTTTTTGAATAAACGGAGAGGATACTCTGATGAAGGTGTTTTCAGTCATGCTGCTTCTGCTGCTTCATTGTCTCCTCATTACCACAGACTTCCTGCAGCTCCTTGGCTCTCTCTGAGTTTAGGAATTTCCATTCCTGGTCCTCACGTCAGAACTAGAGTACTTTTTTCCCCCCCAGAGTTTGGCAGTATTTTTTTAAGCTGGAGGTTCCAAAGAAGGAAGTGGGAAAAGTAAACTTAAACTTAAAAATTAGTGATGCCTCGAGTTAAGTATTCTGACTCTTGGGCTGGAGAGATGGCTCAGAGGTTAAGAGCACTGACTGCTCTTCCCGAGGTCCTGAGTTCAATTCCCAGGAACCACATGGTGGCTCACAACCATCTGTAATGAGATCTGGTGCCCTCTTCTGGCCTGCAGGGACACATGCAGGCAGAACACTGCATATATAATAAAAAAAAAAATGTGACTCTTAAAAAAAAAAATGTATTTATAAAAAAAAAAAAAAGTATTCTGACTCTTCTATTTTCTTTTCAGAACCTCAGTAGCTCCTCCAATGCACTCTATCCAGATTTTATGGTTTCATTTTGTGGGAGGCTTAGGGTCTGTGTACTAAGTGTTCTCCATCTTACCTAGAACCAGATTCTGAATTGCCTTTAAGAAAGCACATGTACCCAGCACTCGGGAGGTAGAGGCAGGCGGATCTCTGTGAGTTCAAGGCTAGCCTGGGTTACAGAGTGAGTTCCAGGAAAGGTGCAAAGCTACACAGACAAACCCTGTCTGGGGGGGGACGACCACCACCCCCAACAAAAAGAAGAAGAAGAGGAGGGAGGGAGGGAGGGAGGAGGGAGGGAGGGCAAGCAAGCACATGTGGAGCCAGAAAATGGTGGTGTTTTGTTGGTTGTTTTTGCTCTTTTGGGGGCCCCACCACCCAGCTCCCAAATAAATCGCACATGGAAGCTTATTATTACTTATAAATGCCTAGCCTTAGCTTAGCTTATTGCTAGCCAGCTTTTCTTAACTTTATTTATATATTTATGTATTTGTTTGGTTGGTTGGTTTGGTTTTTGAGACAGGGTTTCTCTGTGTAGCTTTGGTGCCTGTGTGGAACTCACTCTATAGCCCGGGCTGGCCCGGAACTCACAGAGATCCGCCTGCCTCTGCCTCCCAAGTGCTGGGATTAAAGGTGTGCGCCACCACCGCCCGGCTTACTTTTCTTAACTTTAAATTATCCCATCTATCTTTTGCCTCTGGGCTTTTACCTTTTTCTATTTCTGTAGTCTTTCTTACTCTGTTGCTGGTCGTGTAGGTGGCTGGCCCCTTTAGTCAGCCCTCCTCCTCCTCTCTTTTTTTTCTCCCAGAGTTCTCCTATTTTTTCTCTCTGTCTGCTAGCCCCGCCTATCCTTTCTCCTGCCTCCTATTGGCCATTCAGCTCTTTATTAGACCATCAGGTGTTTTAGTAACACAGCTTCACAGAGTTAAACAAATGCAACATACACAAAAGTAACACACCTTTAAATAATATTCCACAACAGTGGTAGCCAGACACTTTTCTCTGTCCCACCCTAGTCCCGCAGTCCCACAGCCACTTTTAAAAGAATCATTCAGAAGCTTAATATTAATTACAAACTGTTTGGTCTATTGCTCAGACTTATAGCTAGCTAGCTCTCCATTTTAAATTAACCCATTTTTATTAATCTGTGTATTGCCACATGACTGTGGTATTACTCTGCTGGCCTGTTGCTCCTTGGGTAGCAAGCTGGCATCTGCTCTGACTCCACCTATCTTCTGTCTGTATCTTTGCTTGGATTTCCCACCTGGCTATAACCTGTCTTGCCATAGGCCAAAACAGCTCTATTAACCAAGAATAGCAACACATTCATAGCGTACAGAAAGACCATCCCACAGCACACCTTTAATCCCAGCACTAAAGATGCAGAGTCAGGCACTTTTCAGGCCAGCCTGGTCTACAAAACAAGTTCCAGGACATCCAGGGCTACATAGAGAAACTCTGTCTTGAAAAAACAAAAGAAAGAAAAGAGAAAGCACTTATAGGTCATGTATGATGATGCACACCTGTAGTCCCAGCCACTCCAGAGGCTGAGATAGGAAGATCATGAGTTCAGGGCCAGCCTGAGATGCATAACAAGACTCTTAAGATCTTGTCTATTAGGGAAGGAGGGAGGGAACCCTTAGAATATGGTATCAGGAGCATAATGCCACCACCCCTTTTGCTTTAACCTGAGACTAGTCCTATAATAAGGTTTAGTTTAAATCATAATCACCTTGCAAGTAAATTCATTCTTACATTCCCACTGTCTCTAGGGTCAAGTGCAGACTCATTTCAGTACTCAAAATCTCCATGCTCTTATAGCTCATATTCCAGGTGACAGGAATACTTGCTGATGTTTAGTTATTTTTATTACACATAATTGGTTGTGTACTTCTCTCAGCTCATTATAATTTCTGAACCTTATAATTCCTTCCTTCTCAAACTTTACACATCTTTGTGTGCATGCATGTGTAGAGGTCAAAAGTCAGTTTGTGAGAATTGGTTCTCTCCTTCCTCCATATGGGTTCTAGGGATTGAACCCAGGTTGTCAAGTTTATTAGCAAGCACCTTATCAGCTGAGCCATCTTGCTGGTCATGTGTGTGCTTTTCCATGCTAGGTGTACATATTTTGCCTTAGGCTTGGTTTGATATGTTTTATCTGAGATAGAGGAATTGTATCTCACTTAGGCTGTTATGCACTTGATCCCATAGATTCAGGTAACATTTAGTGATTATCATATACTTTTTCATTTATTCCCCTAATAATTCTGATATATTCTAAATTTCATTCCTATGAAAACACTGAGTGAATAAAAAGCCATGATTTTCTCGTTGCAGGAATTTAATTTTCTATCATCTGCTGTTTTACTAGATAAATAGCTTCTCAACAAACATCAATAGAACTAACTCCTTTCCCTGCTCTCCACAGTACCTTGGCCACGTAGAAGTTGATGAGTCCAGAGGAATGCACATCTGTGAAGATGCTGTGAAAAGATTGAAAGCTGTATGTATTTGGTGATTGCTAATATTGATCTATATGCTGCCAATAATTCTCCAAATTATGCTTTTCACTTATTATGGCCTATAAGAAATAGCATGAAATCTGATAGAAAATCATATTCTAAAACCAGCACAGAAATGTTAGAGTTAACAACTTAATTGTGATACCTGGACAATAACACTGTTAATTTTAAATCTGTAAGAAAGAGCTTTCTGGGAATAAAAGTAGAAAATGCCTGAGTGATGCCTGATGAGAGGGACTTCTCGTTATCTTGACTCCGACATCTTTCTTTCTATGTCCCTCCGACACAAACAACCTACTTTCTCTTCCTTTGGCATAAACTTGAAATGTATAAGTCTTTTCAAGATAAATGTTTTCTTTGCCTGTTCCACCATAGAATACATCTTACATTCATATGTATTTAATGAGGGAGAGAAAATATTCACAGTTGATAAAGGATCACATTGAAGTATTGATTTCCTGTTTCCAGTACGTCTGAGGACTGTCCCCTAACTCTCCACGCCCCTTCACTCCTGCCTTCTCCCCAGTGCGCAGCGTTCCCACTCTGCTGTGAGAGCTTTAAGCATCACTTCTGCATGTGCCTGTCCCCAAACAGCATTACAGTGATGTTACTTTTAGTTTGCTAGTGTAAGTTTGGCTACTAATGAGTGCTTTTTATTTCTCAGTTTGCTTAATAACCAAAACTTTTCTGTTTTATTGATAAAGTTTATGTTACTGCTTATGTATCTCCTTAGTATAAAATATGTAAAATTTAAAAATATATCAAAGAGGTAGATTGTACTTTGAAATAAATGCCTGAATCTGTTGTAGAAAGAAAAGCAGAAAAATAACTAAATGTAGAAAGCAGAACATAAACACCTCTGTGAACAAATGGGCACACATACATTCATCTATATGTATAGAACCCTTGTATCTCGGGTTTTGGACATTTAAATTCTTAAATGATAGAAGCCTAGTAAGTTTCCTTGACTTCATCAATGTTAAGAGGACTTGTGTCTGTCTGTGTTCTGTGGTCCATGAAACTAGTTTGACAAACTTGCTCTTATATAACTATTCCTTAGTTAAATACAGACTGGGATAATTTAGCTTTCCATTTTTATCAAAATTAGTTTAAAAGAGAAATAAAAGTTTTAGGTTTTTTTCTCATAAAGTAATTCTCCATTCCTCTAGAATGATAAACTAGATGAATTTAGCTTAGGATGTTTTAAAAATAGTTATTTAACCTTCTTAAAGAATGTTTTTGTTTGTTTCTTTCCTCTTTCTTTTTTGAGATAGTTTCTTTGTATAGCTCAGTACTCCAAACTGGCCTCAAGTTTCTGATCCTGGCTTGCCTCCCTAGTGCTAAAACTACAGGCATGAGCCCCTATTCCCAGCCTAAAGAATATTTTATATCGGTGTATTACTAATCATAGGAAACAACAGAAAACCCCAGGAAATGGGGAGGGGCGGAGACAGAGACGGTTCAGCAGTTAGAGGGGCTTGCTGCTCTTGTAGAGGACTCAAATTCAGTTCCCAGCACTCCCTTGAAGTGGCTTTCCGCTGCCTCTAACTCCAACTGTGGGATCTAATGCCCTCTTCTGGCAGAGGCCATCACTACATACATGTGCACAAACCCACACATATAAACACACATAATTAAAATTAAAAATAAATCTTAATTTAAAATCCTAGGAAGCAAATAGTTTATTCTGAAACAAACTGTAGTTATTAAAGTCTTAAAATTTACACTACTTAGGGTTCTGAGGCCACTGTGGAATTAGCCTCTAGAAAAATCTTTTAATTCAAGGCTGGAGAGATGGCTTAGCGGTGAAGAGCACAGTTGCTGTCCCAGAGACCCAGGTTCAATTCCCAGCACTCACATGGCAGCTCACAACTGTCTGTAACTCCAGTTCCAGGGGACCTGGCACCCTCATACAGACATGCATGCAAGCAAAACATCAGTGCATTAAAAAATAAATATTTAAAAAGAAAATCTTTTCATTTGGGAACAATCGGTCCTCTTCTTTTTCCATGCCGAATATCAAACCCAGGGCCTCACAGGAGCCAAGCGCTCTGCCAAGTCACACATCTGGCACTACTATCTAGTTTTGTTTTTAAACTTTGGTGTCTGTCTTATTTAGGTTTTTGAGACAGTCTCAACTACCAGCACATTATCCTTCTGGGTGCATCACTTCATCTGAAATCTTAACTTTAAAAAAAAAATTAGAAACAGCTCTTTACTGTGTAGGAAATTTATTGTATAAAGTACAAATGAACCTCAAGATTTATAAATAGGGGCTAGAAAAATGGCTCAATGGTTAAGAGTACTGTCTGCTCTTCCGGAGGACCCAGGTTCAATGTCCAGTACCCATATGGTAGTTCACAACTGTCTGTAACTCTAGTTCCTGGGGAATCTGAGCCGCCTTCTGGCCTCCAAGAGTCCCAGGCGTATATGTGGTACATAGACATATATGCAGACAGAATACCCATGCACATAAAATTAATTTTTAAAAAATATTTATTAAAACAAGATCTCCCAATTCCAGATGTCACCAGTGTTTAAATGTCTAGTTTTTATTGCTGCTGCTGCAGCTGTTGGGGTTTTTGTCTTTTTTGAGACAGGATCTCCAAGTCTTACTGGCCTCCATTTCCCACACACTGGAAGGACAGATACAAGACACTCCACTCTGCTCATCACCTAGTTTAAAGCCAATTTTTTTGTTGAGTAGATTGTTTTTTTAATTTCACCTTTTACTTTTAAGACAAGATTGTTGTTTAAGGCCTAGGACTGTTTGAATAACATTTAGTGTATTTTTATATTCACCATAAATATAACCTAAATTTGCATTTTAAAAATTGTAGTTATGCAGGGCTAGATAGTTGGCTACAACTCACAAGGCTATAATCCCCTTAGCTGGGAGCCTGAAGACAAAGATCTCTGAGGCTCACTCACCCAACCAACCAGTCTAGGTGAATTAGTACACTCTGGGTTCAGAACAATTGAGGAATACCCCTTCATCATTCTCTGGCATATCCAGGAAACTTAGGACAGTTGTATAGACCTAAATTGGCAAACATGTTAAAAAATCAAATTGGATCTTTGGGTAATAGGTAAACTTCCGTTTATTATGCTCAATAAACCATCACTGTTGTGTAGATAAGCTGCCTAGTGGTATACTGAGACCTTGCAGTTTCTAGGAAGTCTTCAAGATGTTGTCTCAGGAGTCCGCATAGCGCTGTGATTTTTGTCATCTTCTCATATTTTCACTAATTAGAGATAATAGGTTCCCTTTTTTCTTTGACAGCATTCTTTTAACAGATGCCCATCTAGGATCTACATCCTGTTGTGCCCGATTCTTTTTTTTTTTAGTAGTTTTTTTTTTTTTTTAAGAGATTTTCTATTCATTTTACATACCAACCACAGATTCCCCTGTTCTCCTTCTTCCACCCCCCAGCGTTCCCTCCCAATCCACCCCCCTTTCCCACCTCCTCCAAGACAAGGTCTCCCATGGGGAGTCAGCAGAGCCTGGCACATTCAGTTGAGGCAGGTCCAAGCCCCTCCTCCCTGCACCAAGGCTGCGCAGTGTCTCACCATAGGCACTAGGTTCCAAAAAGCCAGCTCATGCACTAGGGACAGGTCCCAATCCCACTGCCTGGGCGACTCCTAAACAGTTGAAGCTAATCAACTGTCAAATGCTATATCACTAGTGTTTGTTATTGTAAAGATCATAAAGTTTCCTGAAAGAGTTTTAAATAAATGGAAACAAGTTGTAGGAATGTATAAAGCTACAGAGGATTAAAGAAACAAAATACCTTTGGAATCTGTTTGACTATCAGAGCTTTAAAATTTGAAGAATTATGTAACTCAGGTACCAGTTAAGCAGCAAAACAGACATATTAAGCTTGTCATGTGAATGGCCTGTAAACCAAAAAATTCTATTTCTGCTGGTTTTAACTTTGTGGGGAATTGAAAATCATTTACAAGTATAGTTGCATGGAGACCCTCCCAGAAATGGTCCCTTGTAATTTAGAATTACTTTAACTTGTATTAGAGATCATCAGCAAAGTTGACATTCTCCAGTGAAGAAAATAGAGTTGGGATAGTTTTTTAAATGTGTACCTCAGACCATTTCTTACCCTCATATACATAAAGTAACAAGTATTTTTAACTCAATTATTTTGTGACATAACTCAAGCTACTACAAATCTTAGATTGCATAGAATAAATTTCAGAAATGGCTGTTGCTTAGTTGTGTTACCTGTATGTTACAGGGTGATAAATATTGTCACTTAGCAGTGAGCTCTATAATTATTGAATCAGGCTTTGCCTTGCTTTACTGTGATCCAAAAACACCTTTCATTGTAGAAGGCTATTTCATTCCATTGTCTTCTGAATGTCTCTCTTTTCTCTGCCTTGGTTTTAGATTTATTTCATTATATAACTAGTTCCTAGTATGTTGGGTTTTTATTCACTATTTGATATATTTGTTTTAATATATGTTCTTATTTTAGCAGGTAAAAGAATCATAACATGTTTTTTAAAAGAACATTAATATTTTCTAATCCATTATCTGTCTCTTATGCATTTTGCATGTCACCTTTTTTCATTAACATCTGGGGTCTTTTATAAAAAAAAAAAAAAGAAGAAGAAGAAAATCCCATCTTTAACAAGAGCTTTTCTAGGAGCTGAATTAAATATTAACTGTCACTCCCACCCCACCCCGCAAGAATGGTGAATCTTTAACATTGGCTGCATCCTTGAAAGCTGAGCATTACTCACAGTCTAACAAAACTAGGGCCACCAAACTTGGCAGCAGAAATCATTTTAGTCTTGCTGTGACAGCTACCTGGATAACATGATCATTTTTCCAGCTTCAGTTTAGAGTCTCTTGTGGAAATATTTGATGCCATTTGTGACTTTCAAAACTTAAGGGAAAACATTGTAGTGTTTAAAGATTTATTTATTTATTATGTATACAGAAGAGGGCGCCAGATTTCATTACAGAGGGTTGTGAGCCACCATGTAGGTGCTAGGAATTGAACTCAGGACCTCTGGAAGAGCAGTCGGTGCTCTTAACCTCTGAGCCATCTCTCCAGCCCCATTGTAGTGTTTAAAAGCACTAAATGAGTTCAAAAACTGGGAGACCCAAATTTCAGCATAGTTGTCTTTTACTAGACATTTTTGCAGCTACAAAAGTTGGTTATAAAAAGTAAAGGATTAAAAGTATAGTTCAGCCCTAGGAAGCGAATATAAAGCTGGGTTGGGGAGGAGGGGTAGAACCTATCTACTTTGCATACATTCTTCAAATTTCCTTAATAATCAGTTTGTATAAATGGTGCTTTAAAACTTATGGTAGGGCTAGTTGTGGTGGTGAACCCCTTTACTGCCAGCACTCAGAAGGCAGAGGCAGATCTATCACTGAGTTTCAGGCCAGTGAGTTCCAGGCTACATAGTAAGACCCTGTTTCAACAAAACAAAAGAAATTGATGGTAGGACCATAGATTGTTAATGGCTTCCTTATCCTGATGGTTGATAGTTGTTTATATCCATGCAAGAGTCTTTGTTTTAAAAGAACAGTTAAAAAGAAAACAAAACCCTGTTTCCTAAATTTCATTTGTGGCTCATGAACATAATTTGGTTCTCCAATATTTTTTCTATGCCCCAGTGTAAACATTAGCCTTAGATCCTTCATAATGATTTATTCTGACTTGGAATAGATCCTCTTAGTTCTGTGTGTTGTAGAATTGCTGAGCACACACTTACACTAATGAATGTGGACCACCTGTGACTAAGCTCCCTGAATTGGAAAAGGTGTGGCAAGAACTGTTGAGGTGTGCTCATGATTTAGCATATGGGTTGCCATTTTTGTGTTTTCTTAAGTTTTTCAATTCCAGGGCATCAAACTCAGAACCTAACAGCATGCCAACAAGGTGGTGGTTTGCTTTTGGTCTGGGATCTCACTATGAAGGCCTTCACAGGTTCCTGTTCTCTTTTTATTTCTTTAAGAGGCAGGTTTTTACTATGATGTCAAGGCTGACCAAGAATTCCCAGGGTCAGGCAGCCTTGCCTCAGCCTCCTCAAGAGCTAAGATGATGGGCACATGCCACCACATTTGACTACCATTGATTTTAAGTAGAAAAATGTATGTAGAACTAAGCTTCTATTTGTTACTATTGTGCATTTTAAATACAAAGTTGTGCCCAACTGGTATGTCCTAATCTTTTTCTCTGCTGCCAAATTTGGATAATCGCTGTTGGAAAAAGAGATTCCTAATTAAGTGTTTGCACTGCATGAATCCAGCTCTGAATTCCTCTCTTTCCGGGATCCTCAGGTCATACAGTGTGTTGCCCTGTGTTTTCACGCACCTTTCCTTTTCCCTGTCACTCCTGGTATGGATAACTCTTTAAAACTCTCATCCCTCCCCTTCTCCCACTTTCCTTCTCTTCTACTTCTGTATGTGCTTAATTGATGTGACACCCTGGGACATTTAGCCTATACAATAATAGCACTCGACTTGTCCCCTGTTCCTGCAGGAAAGGAAGTTCTTCAAAGGCTTCTTTGGAAAAGTAAGTTTAATGCCATGACTGTGCTTATTCTATAAGGAGTTTCACCCCAGTATAGCACTGACATGCTAACAGAATAAAGCCTTGATTTCTACACAAACAGAAATAGATTTGACTGTATCTGAAAATAGTGAAGTAGTTGCTGTCTATGGTTTTACCTGTTTTTCTTTTGATACTTAATCTCATTTCTAGGAAAGCCCAATAAATGAATCAAGTAAGTTTTTTAATGATCTCTTCAGCACCTGCTATTAGATAAACTCTATTTCATCTTTCAAAACTGTTTTGTTAGTGTACTAGCTATATTTTTAACAGGTAGGTTTTAGTTAGGGCCCAAGACTGACAGAAATAGGAAGAAATATTAGATTCAGGTAGAAATTTAAAGTACCCCAAACTTTACATTCAATACTATTACTATTTTTGAAATCTAAGTTAAATTTCAGGAGAATAAATGAAAGTACATAAATTTATCTTTAAAGATTCTGCTGTCATCTTTAACCTGTATTGCTGATCTAGGAAAATCTGTCTCAATTAATTGTCTACCAAAATCTGCTGCATGGATGCTGTTTATGTAGGTACTCTGGTATTTTTCTAGTGATACTTGTTCACTACTCAGATCTTCAGAAGTACCAGGGCAAGGAATGTACCTCAGTGGTACAGTGCTTGCCCAGAATTAGCATGCTTAAGGCCCGGGCTTCTGTCTTCAACACTAGAACAAAATAGAATAAAAGAGGCTAAAGAGATGGCCCGTTAAGAGTGATTGCTGCTTTTATAGGACCTGAGTTCAGTTCCCAGCACCCACTTGGGGTAGTTCACAACTAGTCCATAGGCCAACCTAATCTAGACAGCCCCTCAATTAGACACTTTCCCCCGGTGATTTCAGATTCTGCCAAGTTGACAATACTGTCACAACCCCAAATTTATATGAGATATGAAAAAATTATGAGTCACTTTAATCTTTAAATAACACTGAATTATTATTCTCCTTTATACAGTGAGGAAACTGAGGTTTCAGCTGAGGTTAAGTGGCCTCCTTAATCCCAGATCCAATAAATTGATAGGAGTTTGGATTTGAACCTAGATAATCTGTCTCTGAGTCTATACTCTTAACCACTGTGCTCTACACAATCACTTTTGTTTTTCTGTTTTCTTTTGTAATGCTGGGGGTTGCACATGCCAGGCCAGTGTTCTACTGTGAACTATATCCACAGCCTTTTTTTTACTTTCTCTTTTGAGGTGAGGAGTTTTCTGTCCCCACCACCTGGTCCCAAATAAGTGACACAGAGGCTTAATATTACTTATAAATACTCGGCTGATAGCTCAGGCTTGTTACTGCCTAACTCTTACACTTAAATTAACCCATATTTCTATTTGTGCTTTGCCACATGGCTCATGGCTTGTTACCTCATTTTCTACACATCCCTTTTGCTCAGCAGCTGGCTGGTGTCTCTCCTGACTCTGCCTTCCTTCCCATCATTCTCAGTTTGGCTTTCCCACCTAACTTCCTGCCTAGCTACTGGCCTGTCAGCTTCTTATTAACCAATAAAGTAATATGTATTCATAGTGTAGAAAAGGATTGTTCCACAGCAAGGTATGATCTTACTAATTTGCTGGTCTTGAATTTAGTGATTCTCTTAAATAGCTGGGATTACAGACCTGTGCTAACAGGCTTCCATTCTCCTATGTGTTGGAGGGTAGGGAGCTATTATTTGAGGTTTTTGAGACAAGGTCTCATGTGTCCTAGGATGGCCTAGAACTTGCTTTCTAGCTGAGGATCACCTGAATCTCTCATTCTCCTGGCTCTACCTCCAGAAGTGCTGGGGTTACAGGAGTGTACCACTGTGCCTAGTACTGCAAAACCAGGATGTCATGCATGTTAAGCAAGCACTCAACCAACTGAGCTACATCCCTGACCATCTGACTTTCATTTTAAAGAGCCAATAATTGTCTTTGATTTTATTCCCAGTAAATTACTTCTTTTGTTTGGTGTTTTTTTTGTTTTTGTTTGTTTGCTTATTTGTTTGTTTGTTTGTTTTTGAGACAGGGTTTCTTTGTGTAACAGCACTACCTGTCCTGGAACTCGCTCCGTAGACCAGGCTGGTCTCAAACTCAGATATTCACCTGTCTCTGCCTCCCTAGTGCTGGGATTAAAGGCATGTGCCGCCGCCACTCAGCATAAATTACTTTTTTATTATAGTTTTTTAAAAAACCATTTTTCTTCTACCAGGGAACTCGTACAGCTGATAAACTCCTTCAGTAAAGTGGCATTATACAAGATCAACTCAAAAAGTCAGTAGCCCTCCTATACACAAATGATAAAAGGGCTGAGAAAGAAGTCAGAGAAACATCACCCTTTACAATAGCCACAAATAATATAAAATACCTTGGGATAACACTAACTAAACAACTTAAGGACCTTTTGATAAGAACTTTAAATCTCTAAAGAAAGAAATTGAAGAAGATATCAGAAAATGGAAGGATCTCCCATGCTCATGGATAGGCAGGATTAACATAGTAAAAATGGCAATCTTACCAAAAAGCAATCTACAGATTCAATGCAATCCCCATCAAAATCCCAACACAATTCTTCACAGACTTGGAAGTTAGTTGTAAGTTAGCCATGAGCTATATCTCCCCAACTTCTGGGTCCTTTTCTTCCTTATTGTTTTTTAAATTCCTGAACTCTTCCTTAAATTAATTTTATATTCTTCAGTTTCTTCTTAGATAATTTTTAGGATTTGCTTTATTTTCCCTTTTGAAAGTACATTTCCTGTACTGGGAAGATAGCTTAGGGAAGCAAGCACAGGATCTGAGTGTGAACCCCAGCACCCAGGTGAAAACGGTGGGCCAGGTGTGATAGCACACACGCATTGGTAATCCCGGTGCGGAAGAGGCAGAGACGGGAGGCCTTGGGCTCCCAGCCCAGACAGTCTGGCCTCATCTCAACGGAAGCAGACAGTGTTTCTGAGGAGAACACCTGAAGTTGTCTTCTGGCCTCTGCGCACCGCGCGCGCGCACACACACACACACACACACACACACACACACACACATACACACACCCCACACAGAGGAAAGTATATTAGGACAAATCCTTGAAAAGGAAGGAGGAACGAACAAGAAGTAACCAGTAACCACAAGGCTTTCACAGTCACCTTTGTGTCATTTTTTTCTTATGTGTAAGCACTTAGTCTTTTAAAGGTCTTAGTCACTGACCTTTTCTAGATTTAAAGGGGTAAATTGTTAATTTTCAGAAGCCAATCCTCATATATGCACTATATATTCATAGCATCTCGGTCGTTCTCAAGTCAGCATTGGTATATAAAACATGTTAGAGAATATGCTATCTATCCTTAGGCAAAGATGAATAAGATGTCTTGATTTTCATAGCACAGTTACTCTTTTGTTTTAGATAACTTTGATACTTCTTTTTTTCCTTAAACTTTCAGCATTTCCCAGCACTTGGGAGGCAGAGGCAGGTGGGTCTCTGAGTTTGAGGCCACCCTGGTCTACATACTGAGTTCCAAGACAGATACATAGTAAGATCCTGTCTCAAAAAACAAAACACAACACAACACAACAAAACAAAACAAAAAAAACTCTTTCAGATTTATTTATTAATTAATTTTATGTGCATTGGAGTTTTGCCTGCATGTATGTTTGTGTGAGAGTGTCAGATCACTTAGAGCTGGATTATAGACAGTTGTGATCCACCATGTGTGTGCTGGGAATTGAACCTGGGTCCTCTGAAAGAGCAGCCAGTGCTCTTAACTGCTAAGCCACCTCTCCTGCCCCAAAAATTTCTTCCTCTGTTTTTTTCAGCTTGCCTCTTGCTTCACTGAGAAGATGAAACTGACCTGGAAGGGCTGAGGCTTGTAGCTGTAGGAGAGCACTTGTCTGGCTCAAGTGAGGTTCTGGTCGTAGCCTTAGGTCACATCCACTTGCCTGCCTGTAATCTGTGCACATATGCTCTTGTTTCTTTCCTTTCGTTTGGTTTGGTTTTGAAACAGGGCTTCCCCAGGTAGGGAAAGCTGACCTCTCGGAATCCTCTTGCCTCAGCCTTCTGCGGGCTGGGATTGACAGGCACGCCCCTTCATGCCCCGCTTCCATTAGTGTCTTACTGTTTCAGCTCTTACTGCAATCCCCTTTCCTCCGTAGTCTTTTCTTCAGTGGAATGTCCTAAACATAAAACACATTTTTAGAGACGCTCCTTGGTGTCTTCAGATCTGCCATCCTGTCTTTTGTTGATTGCACTCATAACCAACATTGCGTTGGCCCCTGGCTCTCCACTAAAGCTGTTCCTTTCAAGTCTTTCATGTTATTGCAGTGACTCTACCGCCCTGATCCCAGACTATTACCAGCATTTGACAGTCTGGCTCACCTTGAAACATTGTTCAGCCTCTGCCTAAATACTTCTTAGTTTTGGATATTTCTCTACATGCTACTCTCCCTAGATGATGTCACCCAATGCTGTTATGCCAGGAATTCTGAACTTTGTACTCATATTTCTGTTATGGAAATTGTATATAGCATAGGATCAAAGACCGATTCTGGAGCCACTTGTATTTAATTCTGCCCCAAGCACTTAGAAGCTTTGTGGTTTATACCTACCTCAGCAAAATGACTTTACCCAAGAATCTTTAGGAACTTGTAGGTCATTGTACAACTATTCCTTCTGTCCTTGTTCCTCTCATCTCATCCTACAAGACCCCAGGAGTGCTCCTATGTCAGGGCCCTTGTACTTACTAATAATACGGAACACACACCATCCAGACACATACGTGCATGACCCACTTCCCCATCTCTTTCTTTGCTCAAAAGTCTCGTCTAAATGAGGCATTTATTTACAACTCTAGAATTGCACCACATTGTCAATCCATATGCTCCCTGTTTCTTTCCTAGCTCTGTTTCTTGGTGTCTCACTGTCGTTCCATACACTGACTGACTTGTGTGTGTGTCTCTGTCACTGTAACGTAAGCTCTCGGAGGACACAGATCTTCACTTTGTTTGTGGCAGAACCTGATGTTTCAAGGAATTGTTTATTTCCTCCCGACTCTTTAATTATTGGTGGTCTGTGTCGTTACCCTTCTATTATCTCCCAATCTAGAATTCTATCTTAAGAATTTTCTGTTGGTGCTGGAGAGGTAGCTCAGCATAAGAGCACTGGCTACTCTTCCAGAGGTCCTGAGTTCAATTCCTAACACCCACATGGCAGCTCACTTGTGTCTACAACTGTTGTCTCATGGGATCCAGTGCCCTTTCCTAGTGTACAGATGTACACACAGATAAAACACCATTTACATAAAATAAATAACTCTTTTAAGAAATTATCTTTTTACCAAGTGTGGTGGCACACTCCTTTAATCCAAGCACTTGGGAGGCAGAGACAGGAGGATCTCTGTGAGTTCAAGGATAGCCAGGGCTGTGTAGGCTGTCTTCCCCCATCCCCACCTCCCCCCAAAAAAGAATTCTCTTTTTAGCTTCAGTCTGGTATATTCAGTTGTCTGCTGATCTCCACCTAGCTGGATCCCCACCTTGACAGACACCTCAGACTTCCTGAAATCTCCTCTAAAACGTATTTCGCATCTCTTATCTGTCTTAGCCAGAGTTACTTTTCACTCAGTAACACAAGACAGGAACCCATCCTCTCCCCTACACTATATAAAACCTCCTTTTCTATTTAACCAAGATAGATCAACACTGAGGGCTTTTTTGCCCACCTGAAATCTTACTCGATCTCTTTCTGACCTCACGGACACTGCTGCAAAGTGATGTTTCAAAATGCAAATCTAGGGACTGCAGCGATGACTCAGCAGTTAAGAGCATTTACTGCTCTTCCAGAGGACCCGGGTTCATTCCTCAGGACCCACAACAGGCGGCGGCTCACCCCCACCTGTAACTGCAGTTCCACAGGCTCCCACACCACCTTCTGACATCCACAGACATTGCACTCACGGGCACAGACCCATGCACAGACACAAACATAATTAAGAGTTGTTTTTTAATAAATGCAGACCTAACACCAGTGAGATGATGATGACTCAGTGGGTCTAGGCCCTTGCTGCCAAGCCTGGTGACACCTGAGTTCAATCTCCAGGACCACACCAAGGAAAGAACTGACTCCTGCAAGTTGTTCTCTGACTGCACACACAATCAGACGTGATAAATAAGAATAAAAATGGGCTAGGCAGTGGTGGCACACGCCTTTAATCCCAGCACTCGGGAGGCAGAGCCAGGTGGATCTCTGTGAGTTCGAGGCCAGCTTGGTCTTAAAAAAAAAAAAATTAAATTTTGAAAAATTAAAAAAAAAAAAAAAAGAATAGAAATGGAAATCAGCTTCAATGTGTTTGATTCTTTCCGAAGCTTTCAGTTGCCCTTAGAATTAGGATCCAGTTCCCTGGAAGGCGCATACAGGTCCTGCATGACAAGACTTCCCTCCTGATCATCTACCGTTGCTTCTTGCCCAGTCTACTTTCAGCCCGTACTAAAATACTTCAGGGTCCCAGATTTTTGTACCATTTGCCTCAATTTCTTGGGCTACTGTCTTCTGCCTGGCATGTCCATGCCATTTCTGTGCCTCCCTAGCCCTGTTTTAGGGCATCGAGAAACATGATCTTAGGGCTCAGTTCTGTCTTCTGGGCATGGACTTCCCCAGTCCCACAGATAGACTTGACTGTTTCTTTCAGCATCACTTACCTTATTCTCCACTCATCTCTAGCACTTATTATTTATTATGTTTTCTTGGAGTATCGCTCTGCAGGGGTCTGTGAGGTCTTCCTGTATTTGCGGTGGCTAAACTGTTGCAGACACTCATCTGGCATGTGGTGGTGGTACTGGAAATGATGAGCCTGGAGTGGGTCCTAGCAGCTTTTTTAACTAAGAGCATGCTTCCGCAACCAGGATTCCTGGGCTTGGGGACATGGGAAGGAGAATGGCAGTTCTCGTGGTCCTTGACCCTTCTAGAAACTGCTGCTCCAAATTTAGCACCAGATTCCCTTTGGTCTGTACTTGTATAACAATCTGATATCCACCCTCAGCCTTTGTTTGTTTTAATTTGCTTATATCCATAGACAAGTTAAGAAAGGACATTAAGTACCATTACATTGTCTCACAGAGGAAATAAATTGCCAACTTGTTCTCAGTGATTCTTGTTTGGGTGGCAACCCAAAAGAAAGGTCTTTTTCTAGCCAGTTAAAAAAGAAAAAAGAAAAAAAAGGCTGGGGGTTGGTGGCACATGCCTTTAATTCCAGCACTTGGGAGGCAGAAGCAGAAGCAGGCAAATCTCTGAGTTGAAGACCAGCCTGGTCTGCAGAGTGAGTTCCGTCCGGGACAGCCAGGACTACACAGAGAAACCCTGTCTCGAAAAACCAACCAACCAGACAACAACAAAACAACCCTTATTTTCTCAGTAGTTTTTAAATCTTCCTATGCCATCAAAATGTTTCCATGCATTTAACGTCAAAAACTAAGCTCAATCAGGAGCTTACTGGGAGAGATGGCTCAGCACTTAAGAGCACTGGCTGTTCTTCCAGAGGTCCAGAGTTCAATTCCCAGCACCACATGACTGTTCACAACCATCTGTAACTGTAATCCCATGGGATGTGATGCCCTCTTCTGCAGTGCAGATGTAGATGCAGTCAAAACATCCATATACATAAATAAATATTAAAAAAAAAAAAAAAACTAAGCAGCTAGGTGGTGTCGCACACCTTTAATCCCAGCACTCAGGAGACAGAGGTAGGCGGATCTCTGTGAGTTCGAGGCCAGCCTGGTCTACAGAGTGAGATCTAGAAAAAGTGCAAAGCTACACAGAGAAACCCTGTCTCAAAAAAAAAAAAAAAAAAAAAAACCTGAGCAGAAGCGGTGTTAATCTTGAGGGGATAAATAATGGC
The DNA here is from genome assembly GCF_004664715.2 of Peromyscus leucopus. NCBI lineage: Eukaryota > Metazoa > Chordata > Mammalia > Rodentia > Cricetidae > Peromyscus > Peromyscus leucopus. The sequence goes on along the minus strand of NC_051075.1, from coordinate 51,726,258 downwards.
TTTTGAAGATTGTTCACAGAGTAATGAAGGTTTCTTGTCATTTTTAACATGAAAATTTCAGGTAAACAAGGGTCACACATGTTTTCAGAGGCTAGTGGAATGGTCGGCATAATGACTCAGATGTATCTGCTCCTCTCCACTACACCTGTAGTTCTTGTGGTGTAACTCCTTATGTAGTTGATCCTTATCTGACTCTTAGTTTTCTCAGCTGGTTTTTTAGTGGGTGAGGAGTCTCGCTGTAAATTCTTTGCCCTTTATAGAACGCGTTATCTTCGATTTAGTTCTCTCTGTCCCTTCTCCCTTATTTACTTTATCTTATCGTGTTGTGCTGTGTTTCTGAAGTAATAGCTTTGGCTTGTTTTTTCCTGAGTGTTGCTGCAGTTTGGTTGAGTTATCTGGCTTTGGGCATCCTTCCTGAACTTGGACTTCCCTCTCCCCTTGTGACCTTTGGAAGACAGACTCAGTATTTTCTGTGGAAGATGAGTTTTGTTTTCCTTTCTCTTTACGTATGTACGTGTCCCCTCCCCCTTATCTTTTAAAGACGGGGAAGAAAGCAGTGAAGGCGGTTCTGTGGGTGTCGGCCGATGGACTCAGGGTTGTGGACGAGAAGACCAAGGTAAGGCTGCTCGGGGTTCTTCTAATCTCTGCTGATAAAGTGCCTGCCGTCAACTGTAGTGGCTCTGTGATAGCCTGCCACGGTCCAAAGTACAGTCCTCTGTGTCCAGGAAACTCATTGAGTAACTCATTTACTTTATGGAAAAAAAAATCTCAACATTTAGTTCTACATGACCAAGCATTAATTGTTTAATGCTAAGGTATGAGTTCTATTTTTGTTCTATGTTTAATTTTTTTCAGATTCATGAGTATATAAGGTGATGTATCTTTTACTGTATTTTTTAGATGACAGGCCACATCTTCAATTTACCCTTGTTCCTTAAGAAAACATATTTTAGAAATTGATAAATGAATTAGCCAACTAAGCTCAATTGAAGTGAAATTTTAAGCATTAGAGGTGAGAATTTATTTAGGATTCAAACAATATTCTAGGCATTTTGTATTTCATAGAAAGTGACCCTAAGTGCTTAAGATATGTAAGGACACTTAATCATTACTAAATTTTCTTGAGACCTAAAGTCAGGAAACATTTTTAACCAGAACTTAATTTGGAAGTGGATACAGTTGGGCAGACAAAGAACAGGTTTGATAAGCAATCTATCCCGTTTTTTTGTTTGTTTGTTTTGTTTTTCAAGACAGGGTTTCTCTGTAGTCCTGGCTGTCCTAGAACTCTCTCTCTAGACCAGGCTGGCCTCGAACTCACAGAGATCCACCTGCCTCTGCCTCCCAGTGCTGGCATTAAAGGCGTGCGCCACCACGCCCAGCTATGTCTGGTAATTTTTAAGTGGCTTAATACAGCTGCATTTCAGATCTTTGACCTTTTTTTAAGTTCAAAATATTAATAGCCTTAAATTTTAACACCCCCCCCACACACACACCCACCCCCGGAGCTGAGGACTGAACCCCCAGGGCCTCTCGCTTGCTAAGCAAGCGCTCTACCACTGAACTAAATCCCCAACCCCCCAAACCCATTAACACATTCTTTAAATATCTTTTAAAACTTGTATGATTTTAATTCATGTTTTGGGTGACATTTCTGTTTGAAAAGGGGTCTTGCTGTCTTTGACCTAACAATCCCTCTGCCTCGGTCTCCCAAGTGCTGGGATTGCAGGTCTGTGCTGCCGTACCAGGCAAACTTGTCAGACCTGTGGCTCTGTATTTGTTTTCACTATTGTGGAAAGTGGATACTGCCCCTTGGTAGCTACTTGTAGCACCTGCTTTTATGAATTTCCTTCTTTCCACATTGATGATAGCAGCTGGTGGGTAGGGTTGGGTTGGGTCGGTGGAGACACAGTCTCTCTATTGAGCCCATTGCCCAGTCTGGAACTCACTGTGCACCAACCCAGTTTGGCCTTGAATTTGCATCAGTTCTCTTGCCCTAGCCTCCTAAGTGCTAGGATTGTAGTTGTGAGCCACTGTGAATACTGTAATTGGTGGACCACTGGATCCATTTTACTATTGTCAGAGACTAAACACACTGTTGGAATCAGTGCTTGTGACAAGGCCATGCCATGATCTGCACGAATTAATATAGGTATAGAACTCCGAACTTCACCAGTTGGTGGTGGCGCACGCCTTTAATCCCAGCACTCGGGAGGCAGAAGCAGGCGGATCTCTGTGAGTTCGAGGCCAGCCTGGGCTACAGAGTGAGTTCCAGGACAGGCTCCAAAGCTACACAGAGAAACCCTGTCTCAAAAAACAACAAAAAGAAGTCTGAACTTCAGGTCCCTAACCTTCTTTGAGCAAGAAACTAATGTTGTGGTGATGCATGAATCTCTAGCATACAAAGAAACAGAAAATATCATTCTCACAGAGAAAGCAGAGACCGATCCCAAAATACTGTAGGTGTTAGAAGCAGCAGACAAGACTTGTGAAGCAGGTGTTAGAGCCTCACTGAGAGATGTGAAAGGAAAGGCGCTACTGTCGGTCAACCCCTTGAAAATCTCAGAAGTTAGGAAGAAGAAGAAGAGGAGGAGGAGAAGAAGAAGAAGCAGCAAAAATCCTAGGACTGGAAGAGAAGATTGTACATCTAAAAAATACAGTACTTGAAGTGAAAAAAAATCTACAGGATGGAGATACAGTTACTGGTTGAAAAAAGAAAAAGTATAGAACACTATCGTGTTTTTGCTATATTTGCAAATAAACCAAGATGATCTAACATATTGATTTATGCGTGCGTTTATGTATTATGTGTGCATGGCAATTACTGTGTAAGAGCTCCAAGCTAGGACCAGCTGCCACATAAGCACTTTAGAATATGGAGATGGAGTAAGGGAACCATTTGAACAAAGGGATGCTTCCTAGTCAAACGCTATTCCAAATACTGGATACAGCTATTCCGGAGCCCAGTTGCAACCTATGTAGGGATTCTGCTTTGTAAAATGAACCCTGTGATGCTTCTAAGAAGACCAGATAACTCTCATAAGCCTTCTCTTGCTCTGTGCTTCCACTTTCTAGGACCTCATAGTTGACCAGACCATAGAGAAGGTTTCTTTCTGTGCTCCAGACAGGAACTTTGACAGAGCCTTTTCTTACATATGCCGAGACGGCACTACTCGGCGCTGGATCTGCCACTGCTTCATGGCTGTCAAGGACACGGTAAGTCCAACATGATATGTGTCCTGAGGAGTCTAGCTGAGCTGCTGGCAGCTGATGTCGGCCAAGCAGTGCCACTACGCTTTTAGTAAGGACAAAGGGAAGCAGAGATGCCCTGGTGATCTCATGGGCTGGTACCCTGGTTCATTCCCCAGCACCACAAAGAAAGGAAGAAAACAAAGAATGGGGGTGGAGGAGGAAAATACGTTACCGTAGTTACTAAACTTTAGTTGGAGCTTTTCATCAGTAAAGTGCTTGCAGATTTTTTTTTTTTAGAATAAAATGCTGAGAAATGCTCAGTGGTTAAGAACATTGGCTGCTCTTCCAGAGGATCTGGTTTAATTCCCAGCACTCAGATGGCCCACAGCCATCTAAGCTTCAGAACGAGTGGATCTGGTGTCCTCTTCTGGCCTCTTTGGGTACCAAGCATGGACTGTGGATTACAGGCATACATGCAGACAAAGCAACAATAAACATTAAAAAAAATTAATTAAGCCGGGCGGTGGTGGCGCACGCCTTTAATCCCAGCACTCGGGAGGCAGAGCCAGGTGGATCTTTGTGAGTTCGAGGCCAGCCTGGGCTACCAAGTGAGTTCCAGGAAAGGCGCAAAGCTACACAGAGAAACCCTGTCTCAAAAAAAAAAAAAAAAAAAAAAAAAAAAAAAAAAAAAAAAAAAAAAATTAATTAATTAAAAAAAAATAGACTTTGTGTCTGAACAGTGTTAAACGCCTCTAATCCCAGCACTTGGGAGGCAGAGGCAGGTGGATCTCTGAGTTCAAGGCCAGCCTAATCTGGAGAGCAAGTTCCAGGATAGCCAGGGTTACAGAGTGAGACCTTGTCTTAAAAAACAACAAAAATCCAAAAATGAAAGACTAGCCTTTTATGATAATAATCTTCTTCACATAACATTAAATGTATAATTTCTGGAGTGATTTTTCTTTTTTTTTTAATTTTTATTTATTTATTTTGATAGTCTTATATAGCTAGGCTTGCCTGAAACTTGCTATGTACCTGAGGATGACCTTTAATTCCTGATCCTCTCATCTCTGAGTTTTTGGTTGGTTGGGTTTTTTGTTTGTTTGTTTGTTTGTTTGTTTTTCCAGACAGTGTTTCTCTGTGTAACAATCCTGGCTGTCTTGGAACTCAATAGACCAGGCTGGGCTCAAACTCACAGAGATCCGCCTGCCTCTGCCTCCTGAGTGCTGGGATTAAAGGTGTGCACCACTGACGCCCAGCCTGGAAAGTATTGTGTCCTTAAAGACCATAACTAATAAGCATGTAGAGGAGCTGGGGGAGAACATCTTTGTCCTTGCAACAGCTATGCTTGGGTGTGTGTGGCTCTAAGACCCTGGGTCCCCATGCACCCAGTTCTGCCCCTAGAGTTAGATAAGTCTGCCAGAGGGTCCACAGTTATACAATATCTTACACACGGGAGCATTTTAAACATCACCTTCCTTTACCATAGCTAACATTAGCATGTAAAATCCAGTGAACCGGCTTGTTCACAGCTGCCTACATAGTACGATTCTGAGAATACTACAAGAACTCCTCTGTTACCAGAGAACTCTTCTCACTGTGAATGATATCAACAGTTATTATACCAGCACCTAACTTTTTTTTCCCCAGAGCTGAGGACCGAACCCAGGGCCTTGCGCTCTACCACTGAGCTAAATCCCCAACCCCAAACCTTTTTATTCTATAGTAGGGACGTGATTTAAAATACAGCAGCCTTGTCAAAAAGTCACCTATTGGGTTGGCAACTTGACTCTGGGTAAGTGAATGTATCTATAAAATAATGATTGGTTTATATAACTCCATTCTTTTGCCACACACAAGCAAATCAGTTCCATTTCTAAGTAGAGCATAGATGAAAACATGTTTACACTTTTGCCTGTGTGTGGTCGGGAGGTACAGTGGTGAGTGAGAGAGCTAGACTATAGGGAAGGCATGAGGGAAAGCATGCGGCTGCCAGCATGAGAAGAGGGAGACAAAGCGAAGCGCTCCTTTACTTGAGTCCCTTTTAATGGGGAGTTGTTTTGGAGTTTGTAAACCCCCACCCCCACCCCCCATATGTTGGCACTGTAGTCAGCTCCTGAAATTCCTGCCTCTCCAGTGGTTTCTTAGGAATGTCTGCTAAATGTCCCTGCTGTTTCCCTTTACAGAGCAACTGGAGGGCTGGGGGCGGCTCAGTAGTGAGAAGAGAGCCCCCAAGTTCTGTCCCCAGCACCCACTGCAAGCATCTCGAAATCTCCTGAAACTTCAGCTCTAGGGGAATCCAACACCTCTGGTCTCTGAGGGTACAAACTGTATTCACACACACACACACACACACACACACACACACACACACACACACAGGCAATTAAAAATTAAAGGGAAATTGGAGGCTTGAGTACAAAGACAATTCATTTTGCACATTAACTTTAAACTGGGACTTGCGGCAGCTTTATGTGTATGCCATTGTTGGTGCTGTGACTCTCATAGAGCTTTCAAAACCTGCTCTCTGCAGGGGGAAAGACTGAGCCACGCCGTGGGCTGTGCTTTTGCAGCCTGTTTAGAGCGGAAACAGAAACGGGAGAAGGAGTGTGGAGTCACTGCTACTTTTGACGCCAGTAGAACCACCTTTACAAGAGAAGGATCGTTCCGAGTCACAACTGCCACTGAACAAGCAGAACGAGAAGAGATCATGAAACAGTTGCAAGATGCCAAGAAAGGTACAGCGTGTTCTGCTGTGGTGTGTTTATTTAATGCAGATTTTCCCAACAGGTTTATACTTGAAACTCTCAGAGACAAGGTTCCTACAGACAAGAAGAACCCTTGGGATTGCAAACGTAGCCCAGCATTAGAGTATTCCTGGTCTGGGTTCTGTTTTATCATTCCTTCTCCCCACCTACACCATACACCCATAGAGAGGCCTCTCAGCGATGTAAGAAGGCGGACAAAGGTGCTTTCTCTCGAGTGACTTAGAAACTGTATCTCTCCATTGTAGTAAGCTCCTCTGGGGAAGGTGGAGAGCAGGTGAAGAAGAAGCTGCAGAGAAATACCCTTGCTCCCTGCCTCCTGGAACAGATTTAATTCTGATGTGTCTGTTTCTGTGAGACACAAATACCAGCAAAGACCTACCGTCTTGAGGACGAAGCACAAGCCCCCAGGTTTAAAGACTGGCGGTGATGCTGGCGGAGAGTTGATGCTGCTGCTGTGCCAATCCTGGGTGCTTGAGTGTCGATGTTTCTACTTTTGTATGAATGCTCGTGTGAGAGAGAGTATGCAGAAGCCCAGAGCCAGCATCAAGTCTTCTTCAGTAGTGCTACGTTGTTTGTTTGTTGTTTAAGATTTATTTATTATGTATACAGTGTTCTGCCAGAAGAGGGCACCAGATCTCATTACAGATGGTTGTGAGCCACCATGTGGTTGCTGGGAGTTGAACTCAGGACCTCTGGAGGAGCAGCCAGTGAGTGGTGTTCCTAACCCCTGAGCCATCTCTCTGGTCCCTTCTACCTTACTCATTAAGACAAGGTCTTGCCGGGCGGTGGTGGCGCACGCCTTTAATCCCAGCACTCGGGAGGCAGAGGCAGGCGGATCTCTGTGAGTTCGAGGCCAGCCTGGGCTACAAAGCGAGCTCCAGGAAAGGCGCAAAGCTACACAGAGAACCCTGTCTCAAAAAACCAGAAAAAAAAAAAAAAAAACAAACAAATAAAAGACAAGGTCTCGGTTCACCCTTGTCCCCTCAAGTGCTGGAATCTCAAGGGGACCGCCATGCCCAGGCAGCGTTTACATGGACCCCGTCGTCAGATCTGTACAGCAAGCACTGCACTGCTGAGCCGTCTCCTTAGCCTCTCCTCACAGGTTGTTACTCTACTTGCAGTGCCAGGCAGGAAGCCCCTCCTTCCAGTTAGAAAGTGATGGGTACTCCCCACGAGACCGCATGCTGGTGCACCAGGGGACACACTGTTGCTGCTTGCAGGGTCCACTGCTGAGCGACACTGTATGACAGTTCCCTCCAGCAGCCTTGTGCTGTGAAGGCTGGCCAGCAGGAAGAAAGCCTCCAGCACAATTCTGACGTGATTTCTGTGTCCTGTGCCAGAGCATGTGGTTTTGGCTATAGGATTTTACCGTCCAGATGACCCACCGTTCTTTTTTTAACATTTGTGCATTTGTACTTGTAAGTGCAAGTACCTGTGGAGTTCAGAAGAGTGTCTGAATCCCCTGTGAGCTGCCATGTGGGTGCTGGGAATTGAACCTGGGCCTTCTGGAAGAGCAGCAAGTACTCTAACTACTGTATCATCTCTCTAGTCCCCAAACCATTATTCTTTCAAAGACCTTGCACGAGAACTCCATTGGAGCCAGGTTATTTATGTTGAGTCCTTTTTTAACCTCTTTTTAAAGATTATTAACTTATTATGAGTGTAGGTATTTTGTCTGCTTGTATGTTTGCGCACCAGAAGAGGGCATCTGATCCCATGGGAATAAAGTTATTGATGATTGTGAGCCATCAAGTAGGTGCCCTCTGGAAGAACAGCCAGTGCTCTTAACCACTGAGCATGTCTCCAGCCCTGTCTGTTCGGTCTTTAAGAGGATAAGACAAGCAGGTGTTGCTCGACCTTCACCTGTCGGAGTGTAGGAAGTCTGAGCCATTTCCAGCCTGTCCTCTATAAGACGTGGGGCAGTGGGGGAGTTAGAGAGCAAGGGGGCTTCTGTCAACTCAGAAAACGGGAAGGTCGCTGCTGAGGTCTAAGGTCTTCTTTGGTTTTCTTGAGCAGAGACAGATAAGGCAGTTGTTGGTTCATCAGTGGCCCCTGGCAACTCTGCTCCATCCCCATCCTCTCCCACCTCTCCCACTTCGGATGCCACTGCCTCTCTGGAGATGAACAATCCTCATGCCATCCCACGCCGGCATGCACCAATTGAACAGCTTGCTCGCCAAGGCTCCTTCCGGGGATTTCCTGCTCTTAGCCAGAAGATGTCACCCTTTAAACGCCAACTATCCCTACGCATCAATGAGTTGCCCTCCACCATGCAGAGGAAGACTGATTTCCCAATAAAAAATGCAGGTAATATGCTCTAGCTCTGGAGCGCCATCACCTTCAGTGACGACACAAAGTTTCACTTAGTGAGAACACTAGTTAGTCCTGTCTCTCTGAAGCTGTTCGTTATATTGTGTGTCATTTCACATGAGAGCAAACTCAGGGCCCAGGCATAATTAACTTCTCTTCCCTGAGTAGTTGACAGAGCCATGAGGGAATTTCGAGCTTGAGCCACAGGTCTGGTTTGTGCTGGTGTGGATGTACTCTCTCTCAGCCAGCCTGTTTCCAGACATCAGGTGCTCCGAATTCCCATTCTCACTGTGCTGCACAGGACCCAGGAAAACTAAAGAGGCCTTAGAGACATTTACAGGTTAATAGTACCACTGCAGAGGAACAGAAGAAATGAGTGAGTGTCCCTGTGCTTGTGGGAGGTTGGCTTCACGGGGAAGAAGCTCTAAATGGCTCTCTTATACAAATCTCAGGTCCATTGTGGAGCAGAGGCAGGAGGCTGCTCACAGTCATCCATCTCTGTGTGTCCTCTGTGGAGCTGAGGCAGCCTGTAAGCTCTATCTTTACCATATGATCTCGAGCTAAAATGTTGGATCTGGACAGTGCTTTGATCAGCCCTATTATAGTTCTCTCTGACACACGTCACGCCATCTCTATAACAAACATGAGGAAGCTTTGGCTCAATAGGCACTTTTACTGACATTGTATAAAAGTAGAGAGGTAAAACCAGGTGGTGGTGGCACACGCCTTTAATCCCAGCACCTGGGAGTCAGAGGCAGGCAGATCTCTGAGTTCGAGGCCAGCCTGGTCTACAGAGTGAGTTCCAGGAAAGGCACCAAAACTACACAGAGAAACCCTGTCTCGAAAAAAAAAAAAAAAAAAAAAAAAGTGCAGGTAGGTAAGATCTGTGGCCAAATAAAACTAGGCTTAAGAACAGTTGGAGGTAGGTGACCCCAGGAAATCTTCTCAGGCTCCAGCACCCTCAAAAACACACTCCAGATGCTTCCTTCACGTACCGCATTGCACTCTCCCTCTGGGGCAGGTGAGGCATAAAAGTCTTTCTCTTTTCACAGATGAACAAAGGTTCAGCACACATCATTTATTTGCTCAGTGATAAGGAAATGTTCTCAGAGTCTTGTTTTCCCCACATACAGGATCTCAAACTTGTTTGGACCCACACTCTGGGCGAAAGCAATCTTCCTGCTTGGCTTTCCAGAATTAGTATTCAGGAGAGCCTTTAGTGCCCTGCACTTCATTTCACTTCTCTCTGATACCATAGTTCATGTACTAGAAACTTTAACAAAAGAGAGTGCTGACATGTCCTGATGGACTCGAGAGAAAGCTTTGGCATCCAGCCTTAACTTTTTTTTTTTTTTTTTTTTTTTTTTTGGTAAAATTGCTTGACAGCTCTAGAACTTGATTGGGTTGTAGCTTCTAGGAACTGGTTGAAAGGCAAATAGATTGCAGAGATCTTCCAGAAAGATCCAGCTATTACAAACACTCTCACATTAAAACAAACACAAACAAACAAACAAACAAAAAAAAAAAAAAACCCGTCCCAAATTCCCAAGAAGAAATAAAGAATGTAGAGGTTTGCAGGAAAAGGCGCTCTACTCTGTCTTAGTGCGTGAGTTACTGATGCTTTCTGCTTCCCCACCTGAAAGCTGACGTGTTCATCAGTTAATTTACTGAAGCTGATTGTGAAGCCTGAGACTTGTCCTTCTGCAGGGGGAAGAGACAAAGTGAGAAACGGCTCTTACCCCGTCCTGCCACATCTCAGGCTCTTCCGTTTTCTAGAACCATTGTCTTTGCCTTGCAGTGCCAGAGGTAGAGGGGGAGGCGGAGAGCATCAGCTCCCTGTGCTCGCAGATCACCAGTGCCTTCAGCACACCCTCTGAGGACCCCTTTTCCTCGGCCCCAATGACCAAACCAGTGACGCTGGTGGCACCGCAGTCTCCTGTCTTACAAGGTTGGTAACCTCTGACCTCATTTGTTCTCTTTAAAACTAATCCTGTTAGCATGCTGCTTGTGATCGGAAGTTGGCATCCTGAGCTTGCCATTATCCTCATCTTCCTGCCCAGCCACCCCTTGGGCTTTGTCCCCCGCCTGTCTCCTGAATTGTCTCCTCATTTAGCACACAGCCATCTGTCTCTCATCTCCCATAAGAGCTTCTGTAACCTCAGTCCACACTTTATTTGCCTCTTGACTTGAGGGTCAGAGCAGCCAGCCAGCTTTACAAATCGGCAGCTCTCGGGACTGGTCGGGCTCTGTCCCTTCTAGCATAGTGATCCCCCCAGGGACGACTGTGCCTTCTAGCATAGTGATCCCCCCAGGGACGACTGTGCCCGGCAGGGAAAATTTGGCATTCATTGTATGGAGACATTTTGGGAGGGAATGTTAATTACAGATTTATCAGAAATCCTACCAAACATTCTTCAAAATGCAGGACAGCACCCACAGCAAAGAATTACCCATTCTAAAATGTCAGTGATGTTAAAGTTGAGGAGACCTGGACCTGCCTTCTCTTTTTTAGGTCTGTAACAAGTATCCTAAATTGGCCTTTGTGACCACAGAGTTAGTTATACTGCAAGGTTAGAGCCCCCCTCCCCCGATGCTAAACAAAGTTCTCACTCATAGGTCAACAAAGAATGTATGTGAACTTAAATCAGTGACTTCTGAAGTAAAGCTCCAGTGATGGCAGAGAAAGGCTGCCCTGCAGGACAATGCCATTGCCCTGCAAGAAGCTGCCATGCGCCTTTGTTTGGGTCTAGGTCTTGATCTCTGTCTCTTTTGAAGCAAATGCCTATAATCGTGTGTGCTTTCGATCATAGATTTTCTTTCCATCTGACAGATACTTGTAGTACTAGAAAAAGTAAGCTTGGTCTGTTGAGCACTCACCAGTGCCTGCCACAGTGGAGAATCCTCTCACATTATCATTTAAGCCCCAAACAGCTCTTTGAGGTAGGCATTACAAATAACAACAATGGCTGGGTGGTGATAGCACACGCCTTTCATCCCAGCACTCAGGAGGCAGAGGCAGGCGGATCTCTGACCACTGGTCTACAAATCGAGTTCTAGGACAGCCAGGACTACATGAAGGAACCCTGTGTCAAAAAAAGAAAGAAAAGAAAAACGAGGCTCAAAGAGGCTAAGTGGGTTCTCCAAACTGTAGGGCTGAGATTTAAACTCAGATCTTCCCAGAACCAATCACATCCCACTGGCCCTGTCTGCTTACGGGTACTGGGTCTAAAACCTGAACAGAACATAATCCTTTGTCTTTAAAGGGTTTCCAGTCTCTTGCTAAGGTGGGTTTTTTTTTGTTGTTGTTGTTGTTCAGCCCCAGGTAAAAAATACTATAACCCTAAGTGTGGTTGTCCAGTCCTAAAGAAGCAGAATTTGTCATAGGGCAGGGGAAGGCACTTGTCTGCTCCATGCTGCGTATGATGAAGAACTGGAACACAGACTAGGAACTGATGAAGGAGTAAAAGAAACAAGGGTTAGGAGCTTTGAGTAAAGGAAATGAGGGAAGAAAGATCAGCATTTGGGTTATAATAAATATTACATGGGGCAGCCAGGCAGTGGTGGCGCACGCCTTTAATCCCAACACTGGGGAGGCAGAGGCAGGCAGATCTCTGTGAGTTTGAGGCCAGCCTGGTCTACAGAGTGAGATCCAGGACAGGCACCAAAACTACACAGAGAAACCCTGTCTCGAAAAAGGAAAAAAAAAAAGAAATACTACATGGGGGGAAAGACTTAAAGATATAAACTTAATTTTGTAGTAAATGACAAATGTATTAACACAAATGAAAACACATACCATTTGATCTCTCATCTGTTGTATAGACATACTGTAGTACATCCCTTACTCATATGGTCTGTATTTTTGACGTTTCAGTTGCCTGTGGTTAACTACTATCTCAAAATAATAAATAGAAAATTCCAGGAATAAAGACTTCATAAGTTTTAAGTAAATTTATTACAATATGTTCTTACAATAATTGTTATTAACCCCTCAGTGTGTCTAGCTTACAAATTAAACTTTATCCCAGGTACAAAGGTATAGATAAAAACAGTATTATGTAGGGTTTTAGGCATCTGTAGAACATCTGGGAACTTATTTCCCAATTCCAGAATTATGGGACTTTTGAGAGAATTAAATTTGGTAATTATATAAAACACTGTTGGCCTGATTTGATCTTTTAGAAAAGTAAAGAAGAATGAAATGTGCTTTATCTACTTAATTAATCCAAAGCCTAGATACATGAATAGTCTTGTTCAACTTAATTTGAAATTGTATTAGGCTTCATCTCTCCTCTCATATACATGTTTTCATAGAACAGTCCTTTGATACTCTGTCTTCTTTGTCAAAGGTGTGTGTATCTGCTGTAGGGTAGCTTGTCATCCCAGCATCAGCTGCTCTGCCTTGTCTGCCCCACCAGGGTTGGGCATTGCCTGACTGACCCACCTGCGTGGGATAGCTTGGACCCCCTGCATGCATTAACTCCCTCCATGTTGTCTGCTCCCATTGTAGCTAATGGCACTGACCCAGCCTTCCCTGTGCTTACTGCTAAGCCAGCCAATACTGCTCTAGCACCCGCAGCCATGCCTGTGCGTGAAACCAACCCTTGGGCCCATGCCCCTGATGCTGCTAACAAGGAAATTGCAGCCATACATCCGGGTAAGGTGGCCACCGAAGTGAAGTGGATTATGGGAGCAGGGTCTAAAATCGGCCAGTTCCCTGAGTGAAGACTGTAAAAATACATTCCCTCCCAGACAGAAGAGGCTGTGAAAAAAGGCTCTAAAGCTGGAACAAAAGGACTAGATGGGAGGTTCTCAGGACTGTAGAACCTGGCTACCGTAGGGTTTAATGAGCCACCACCAGAGAACCTGATCACTGGATTTAGCAGCACACACAGCTGTCTGTAGATAAAGGTAGCCTACCAAAAGTGCCACAAAGAGCGTGCATATTTACTAGCTTTTCTGGGGTGTTTTGAGGCAGGTTCTCACTATATAACTGGCTAGAACTCACTCTGTAGACCAGGCTGGCCTCGAACTCAGAGACCTGCCTGCCTCTGCCTCCTGAGTGCTGGGATTAAAGGTGTGCACCACCAGTCCTGGCTTTATGTGCTTTTTCTTTTTAATTATTCTTGTTTCTGGGGTTTTGAGACAAGAGTCTTGCTATGTATCCCTAAACTCTTGGTCCACGCCTCAGACTCATTGTTCTGGGAGTGCAGGTGCGCATCACTGTGCCCAGCTCTTTGATCAGTTTCTCTCCTGTGGGTGCACCATGGCAACATGATAGGTTTTTGACACTAGTCACTTGCCTTGGTTCAGGGCGTTTGAGCCGTAACTGAACAGCCTCAGTATGCCTGAATATAATAGCATATTCTGACAGGTTCTGCTTGTCCCCCCAAAACAGAGCTCCTTGGCTGGTGACACCTCAGTGCCTCTATCAGAACCCCGTGTCCCATCATGGGGGCACGGTCCACATTTTAGGATCATTCCCATAATCGAGGTTTCCAAGTGAGAACGGCCTCTCATTCTTCCTCCTCCCTCTCTCTCCATCTTGTGGTTCTAGGGGCTGAGTGGGGTCAGTCTTCAGGTGCTGCCTCTCCAGGTCTCTTCCAGGCTGGTCATAGACGAACTCCCTCTGAGGCTGACCGCTGGTTAGAAGAAGTCTCAAAGAGCGTCCGGGTCCAGCAGCCCCAGCCCTCAGCGGCCGCTCTGCAGCCAGCTCTGCAGCCTCCTCCACCTGCCGCCACGGCCCCACCAGCAGCACCTTTCCAAGGAAACGCATTCCTCGCCTCTCAGCCTGTGCCCGTCGGTGTGGTCCCACCCCTGCAGCCGGCCTTTGTCCCTGCCCAGTCCTACCCTGTGGCCAATGGGATGCCCTATGCAGCCTCTAACGTGCCTGTAGTGGGCATCACCCCGTCCCAGATGGTAGCTAACGTGTTTGGCACTGCAGGCCATCCTCAGGCCGCTCATCCCCATCCGTCCCCAAGCCTGGCCAAGCAGCAGACATTCCCTCAGTATGAGACGAGCAGTGCTACCACCAGCCCCTTCTTTAAGCCTCCTGCTCAGCACCTCAATGGTTCTGCAGCTTTCAACGGCGTCGACGATGGCAGGCTGGCCTCAGGAAGCAGGCACGCAGAGGTCCCTGCGGGCGCCTGCCCCGTGGATCCTTTCGAAGCCCAGTGGGCCGCACTAGAAAGCAAGTCCAAGCAGCGCACTAACCCCTCCCCTACCAACCCTTTCTCCAGCGACCTACAGAAGACGTTTGAAATAGAACTTTAGACAGTCTCTGTGACGTGTCTTTCCTGTACTTAGGCAAGGACCGGGGGCAGAGGAGCGAAGGGGACTGTGCCTTCCTGATGAGTTCACTTCACTAACCCCTAAGTCCCAAGGAGCAAGTCCAAGCACAGAGTCCAGTGAGGGCGGTGTCCACAGGGTGAGGAAAGCACTCCTGGAGAGGACCGCCCTGCAGCTAAGCTAGAGAAATCAAGGGAATGTTGCCTTGCGGCCTTACAAGTCTCTGGCAATAGAGAGGCCGAAGTATCCGAAGAGGAATCTGTATTCAAAGCACATATACTGGAATATAAAACGTAACAGTAAGCAAAACAATCTCCCTTTATTTTTCAAGCCAGTCACCCATTCCTCCCAGGATGGCCTGTCCTAGCTCTGTAAAGAACAGTGTGGCTTGTGCAGGCTGGGAAGCAAGGCAGGCCGTGGCCTGCGGGGTTCACAGGAGGGCACAGCGGCAGCTGCCCAGCAGAGCTATGTACTGGGGATAAAGCTGAGCTTCCATTTTGAGTAACAGGATAAATATTATAAATATATATATATATATCAAAAAAGCCAAATCTTTATTTTTATGCACCTAGAATATTTTAAATAGTTCTCAATATTAAAAAGTTGTATGAGTTGTAAGTAATCTTGCCAAAAGTGAGCGGGTTAGTTGTAAGAAATTGTACATAAGATTGATTTATCATTGATGCCTATTGAAGTAAAGAGGGAGGGTTGGGAAATGTAGGCAGGAGCCCTGGCGTGTCTGTGATCATTCATCGTAACTAGTGCATTGCAACAACAATCATACTGATGACCAGTACAGTCACTAGGTTGTAGTTTTAAATAAATCGAAAGCAGTGTTGTCCTGTTTTAAACCTATGGTGAAATTCTAATGTCATTATTTTAATGGAATCAATCTACACTCTAGAGAATGTGTATTATCTTTTATGTATCATTGCAGTTGCCTCCTGTTAATCCTTTATCATCAAGGTGACAGTGACATCATCTTACCAGAGAGGGAACGCAGGCTGTTGTGTTGGTTTGTAGTGTGGGTCTGAATGGGTTCCCCTTGACGTTTTGTTCCCGTAAGTTTTGTAGGACGAGGATTCTGGATGTATCTGCTCTGTGTGTCAGTCCCCTTCTTCCCGTCATGAACAGAACATCCCATGCCAGTTGCAGCTACTTGACCTCGGGTAACACCGGGAGACCCCAGCTCATTTTTACTTTTGAACGTTGGCCTTACAATCAAATGTAAGTTATATATACATATATATATATATATTTGTACTGATGAGAATTTATAATCTGCTTTAACAAAAATAAATGTTCGTGGTAGAAGCTTTTGCCCACGAGGGGCTGTTCTTATTTGCAAATGAGTTTACAGTTGTGTTTTTTTATTTCTCTCTACTGCCCATTTCTAGTTTGGGACTGGTATATCCTTAAAGGTCATGGGTGCACCTGTCACTGTGACGCTCAGAGTCTGATCTGCAGCACCAGTCGGGACTACACCCAGAAGCCGGAGACTCTTAGCCCCGGGGGTGGAGTGGTGCTGTGTGTGTAGAGACAGGGTCTCACTGTGTAGCTCTGGCTGGCTTCGAACGCACAGATCCACCTACCTTTGCCTCTCAAGTACTGGGATTAAAAGCATGCACCATTACTACCTGACAGAGCACTGCTTCTCAGCCTTAGCTGTCTATTGGAATCCCTGAGGTGTAGCTCAGAGGAATGTGTGTTCAGCATGCTTTAAGATCTCCCAGCATGCCGGGAGGCAGAGGCAGGCGGATCTCTGTGAGTTCGAGGCCAGCCTGGTCTACAGAGCGAGTTCCAGGACAGGCACCAAAACAACATGGAAAAACCCTGTCTCGAGGGAAAAAAAAGAAGAAGATTCCCCCAGCGCTCACACCACACACACACACAAAACACCTATAATACCCAGCCTATTCACCAGGCCAATAAATCAGGATTTCAGTGGGGAGAACACCAAGTTGTACTTTAGATCTTGAGGAGATTGTTGGTGGTTTGTTAAGCTCTGTATAGCAGGTTAAGCACCCCTGGACTAGCGTAGTTTACCACTCACTTCTTCAGCCCCCTGCTTGTACCTGCAAACGGCTGACACCTGGATGTTCCTCATCTTTTAAAGAGGCAGGCTCTGCCTCTCTCTTTGTTGAGCTAGATGGCCTGAGACATCATTTATACATGAAGCTTTGTTTTCCAGCTGGTGTCAGAGCTTTGGTCCCATGGTTACCTTTGATACTAGATAGTCTTCTAGGAGAATCCAGAGTGAAAATGGGAAAGCCTTGGAAGCTCATTCTTGCAGGCCTCTTCCTTGAGTGTTGTTATTAAGAAATCAGAGGTTCTAAAAGATGAAGGATCCCTTCCTACATCTCAGACTACTAAAAACACTTCCCCAATTGTGACTTTGCACCCCCTCATCCTGCTAATACCGGGTTTTACGGGTTTGGGGGGAGGGTGTTTACTTTGAGACAGGATTTCACTCTGTGGCCAGGCTGGCTTACACTTGGGGCATTCTGCTTCAGCCCCTCAAGCATTGGGATTATAGGCATGCACACACCGTTCCCAGTTTTGTGTGTGTGTACACACACACACACACACACACACACACACACACACACACACACTGCACGCGCGTGGGTGAGCGCGCATGCGTGCACCTAGCAATCAGAGAAGAACCTGGCTGAGTCGGTTCTGCCTTCCACCAGTAGGTTCCAGGGAGCAAACTCCGGGCATCAGGCTTGGCAGTGCGTACTTTACCACTGGGCCATCTCACCAGCCCCCAGCTGCTGCTTTCAGCATAGTTCTGATTTTTCTCTAGCAACAAATATTCTGATCCACAGATTCCCGCTTAAGGAACCATGGCTCCTCTTGGCTGCTCAGAGCAGGCCAGTGAACTGTGTAAAGGAAGGAGGAAGCACGTGAACCTTCCCAGCCCTCTTTGTGGGGCAGCCCTGAGGCTTCAAGGCCCATCTCTGCAGTGAAGTTCTTTCCCCAGTTCCTTCGCACTCAGATCACAGTGCTGTCTGCCTTCCTCGTCCCACAACCCTGCATTGAGCCTGCTGGTCGTGTCTTCCCTGCTGAGGACGTTCCCGAGTGTCAGTGTGAACTCCATACAGTGAGGGGGTGGATGCCGGCTCGGCCACTACCTAGGAAGCCGAAAAGGCCTGATTGACAGCTCACCACCTGACCAGTGGCCGGGTTCTAGCACAGCATACTTGTGACTGAGCAGTTACCACCCCCTCCTGTCACAGACCCCCCACCCAGCTTGCTCTGCGCTGTGCTGAGTGGATCCTCCGTACAAACTGAGCATCCCTCACTCAAAATCAAACATACTTTCCTGTTTGAAGGCTGACCTGGCGTTTGGGTGTTTCAAGCTTCCGAGCATTTCTGATTTTTAGATTAGGGATGCTCAATTAGTAAAGTCTGCAAATATTGAAAAGTTTAAAAGACTTGGGTCCCACACATTTCAGATAAAGGATCCTGAACGCAGCAGAAACTAGAGAGAGAGGTGTAAAGTAGCAGTTCTGTGTAGGCAGAGTCCTCTTCGGCAGCCTGAGGTCAGATCAGACAGCCCCTGCCGACACCACAGGGGAGGCTGGCACTGGCAGCTGCTGGGGCTTAGCCCTGGGTTTCTGAGAGGGCCGGTGTCTGAAAGGTGACTCCCTCGGCAAGCCATGTCTTACCATCCCTGCTCCCCAGCCAGCTGTCGGGAACTGGCGCCACCGCTAGCCTTCATCCCTGCTGCCCGACAGGCTGGGCATTGGGCTGGAAGCGAGAGCAGCTGGCGCAGCAGAAGCTGGAGTAGTATTCATTGCCACAGAACTGGCCCTGCAGGATCAAGGCGCAGTTGGCCAGCTCCGGCTGGTCGATGCACTCGCTGCCCAGGTTCCCGGACCGAGTGGCTGATCCTGCAGGAGAGCAGGAGAGAAGAGGCTGAGGCAGCAGGCTCTCTTGTGGCTGCGTCTCACCTGCTCCATACCTGATCAGCAAGGACATGCCTTCCACCCCTTAATGGCCTCCCCAGTGGTCCTCCTGTGGGTCTTATCTGTGGCCCCCACCCAGTGCACGACCTTCCCAGATTCCCACGTACTGACGGGCCATCAGATGGCTCTTCCGAGGTAACTCCTGCCCTTACTGTCCAGAGCTGAAGGGAGGGCCACGTGACAGTGTGTTGGCCCGGGTTGGGAGGAGGGACAGGTAGAGTCAATCCTAAGAAGCTGGAAGTCATCCTCCCTGGTGCTGCTGGGTCTCCACCACCAGCTTCCCTCTGTCTCCTACCACATCTTTCCTGGTTTCCACCTGAGAAAGCCCTGGTGGTAACTGTGGCTCTCAGGGGTACACCGAAAGCATAGCCCGTGTGCCCCTTCAACCTTCCCAATACCTTCCCTTCCTACAGTATTTCCTGCTCTCTGCTCAGCCCTCATCGGCAAAACAACTCAGAATTTGCCCCAGCATGTGTGAAGCCTAAGCCCCCGCCCCACACCAACTCTGTCAAAACACCAGCCAACGAGCATCTGTCTGCAGGCTGGTCAATAGAAGGGCTACAGACAGGTGGGAAGGGGACAGCTGGAATTCTGGAGAGATGCCTCCAGAATGTGGAAAGGCTGCAGCATCCAGCAGAGGACAAGAGAAGGGAGGCCTCACGGCGGCCATAAGCAGGGTCACCAGAAGCCCACTAGCCTCCAATGTCGGACCAGCTTCTGATTATCATCTGGCCTCCCTCGCAGTAAACACATCTACAGTTGGTCACAAACGTGAAAGTCCGGATCCCCTCGGGTTGTTTTAACACAGGGATGTCGTTCACACTGGACTCCAACTGGTAATCCTGCCTCTGTAGCCCAAGTGCTAGGACTCCTCAGTCCTCATAATGACTGCCCCCTGACCATAGGAAGTCTGCATTCGTGGTCTTGTTCTTTTGGTTAGTGTGTAGATGCGATGGATTTTCTAGAAACATCAGAGGTGGAAGTCCTGCAATCCGGTGTTTTCCCCTGGGGTGCTATTATTCACACAGGCACACTGAGCCACCATCTATCCTGAGTTCCTGGGTTACAGAGCACTGGCCTGGGCTCTGGGATCCTAGACACAGCTCAGGGAGCTCAAAGTCAGTGTCAGCCTCAAAGCAAAGCAACATTTCAACACACACCTTCAACCTCTGGCTAGTTCCTAACACAGCCTCGCAGCCGAAAAGACAGCCAGTACTGACCCCAACCCTACTCTATTGGTACCGCAACTCTGCTTGTCACGAATGTTCATGCAGACCAGGGAGTTAGTGCCCCATTTCCTCCATGCCAGGTACCCTTCTCCAGGGTCGGCCTCAGGTCTCTGAGAACTGGCCGCTTGGCCGGAGGCTCTGACCTGGTGCTCAGTCCCTCCCTGAAACACTAAGACCTATGGAGTGCAGAGTGAGTGGACCTTCCAGCCTTGTCATTTAAACACAAGCTCCTGTGACCTTGAACTTTAAAGTCTGGTTTCACCAGTTCTAAGATGTAACTTAAAAGCGGGCGTGGTGGCACCTGGGAAGCAAAGACAGGGAGATTGAAGTCGGGGCTAGCCTTGGCTACATACGGAAATCAGTAAACAAAACCAGGAGTCAAAAAAAAAACCTGTGTCTGACTGCCAGCTGTCCACAAATCTGCTGTGTGGCCGGTGGGAACATCCCAGAAGCCCTCTGGGTACCTGTCTCGTGGATAAAGGATGAGGGTGACCCCGCCCTCTGTCACATGCCTAGATGATCAGAGAGGCACTTTTCCATCCCAGACCCATTTATATAAAAATTTTGACTATGCATGATTTGGAAAGGAGACTGTAGCAAACACTGATCAAAGAATCATCTTCCCTGTGCCTTGTCTTAAGAATGAGGTCTTTTATTTACGTTATGTATTTACTCATTTGTCAGGGTGCTAGGGATAGAGCCAGGGCCTTGCACATTAGATAAGAACTGCTCTGAGCCCCAGCCCCACAGGACCTTCCGCCGCCGCCCTGACTAGAAGGGAGATTGTAGGGGTCCGTCCATCTTAAGCATTATCCCAGCCAGTCTTATTTCTTGAGACTGGTAAGTCTGAATGGCAGGCTTCTGGGGCATTTGCAGTGCCAGCCTGAGCACCTGGCCCTCAGGTAGTGGAGTAGCCCCAGGAAAGCGAGGCTCTGGGGTGGTACTACAGGCCTACCCCCAATTGCAATGCCAGAAACTAGGAAGTGAGCGTGGGTGAGAACGAGATTGCTAAGCCCAGGACCTGTGTTGTTCGCCTGGCTTTCAGGGCGGCAGAACCCAGGGACAAGCCTCTCTCACCTGGTAGGGCCACCTTCACCTTGGTGCTGCGGCTCACAGCCTGGCTCCCGCGGTAGGCACTGCACGTGTAAGAGCCCTCATCCCTGGGCTGCAAGTTGTGAATCAACAGTGTGCCGTCTGGGGACTGGTACACACGGTGGCCATCTGCCTGTACTGGGAGTCCATTCCTGGAGGGGAGAGGACATTGAGAGAGCCATCCAGGGGCTTGGGGATTTAGCTCAGTGGTAGAGCGCTTGCCTAGCAAGCACAAGGCCCTGGGTTCGGTCCTCAGGTCCCAGGGGTTGAGGGGGGGGAAGAGCCATCCAGGGCCTCTGGAGACATGCCCTAGGAGGCCTGGGAAATAAGACATTAGCCAAGGCTATTCCAGAGCTATTTTAAGGCTATTCTCTCCCATGAGGGCAAGTAGATAGGATGCTCAGGGAAGTGGAGGCAGGTACCCTAAATTAGTAGGAGGCCACTACCAAAGCCAGGTGGCACAATTAAGCACTGAGATCAGTTTGCCTTGGAGCCACAAAGGAACCCACTCCAGCTGGTCACTGACAGATGCCAGGCCCAACATCAGAGGGAAAGGTACCTACACCTTCATGGCACAGGTGAGGACACAGGTGTCCAGGGAGCCTTCCACAAGAAGGGCTAGCTGACCTGAGGAGGGGAGGCAGCAGCCGGGCGGCCAACAGAAGGAGAAACAGCGCTTTGGGAACTAAAGACAAGCCATGGCCAGAGCAAGGAGAGGCAGGAGGGAACAGGGCTCCCAGCAAGGGTTTAGACAGGCTCTTGGAGTGACTAGAAGGGCCTGAATGGAGCAGGGACTGGCTGGGGTGGCCTGGAAGAAGAGGAAGCAGGGGGTGGTTGGTGCTTCGGGCACATGGAGAAGATGTCAGGGCACTGGAGTAGACGCGGGTGAAGGTCAGATGTGGGAGGTGGAGAGAGGAAACCACAGATTGGTCACTGGGCGACGGTGGTTCCAGGGAAAACCTTCTCTCCCCATGAGGGCAGAGAGGTGACCAGGTCTCAGCTCACTAGTGCCCTCCCAAGTGGAAAGGGATGAACAGTGAGATGTTCTGAATCTGGGGTGCCTGTGAGATCTAGAGCTGGAAAGTCCAGGCCCAGAGTATCAGCATGGAGTGACCCCTGGAAAAACACACCTCCAAATTTGTCCAAGGTCCCAGCTCTGAGGACCGTGGGGAGCCCTGGAAAGGGAGTGTTTGGAGAAAGATCGAGTGACCGGTGGGACACCAGCACAGATGAGGTAAAGACGGACCACCCTGTGGTGGGATGGGGTGGGGACGTGATTGGTGGCCTCTCCAGTGCAATGTCCCCGGAGCAGGGGCTGGGCATAGGTAGAGCACTGATCAGGACTGGCAGCAAGGTGTACGGCTGTGCTGTGAAGGGGGCCACTGTGAGCACTGAAGCCCCTGGCACCAGAGCCACCTGAGAGGCCCCTGGCCGGCATTGCTGGCATCACTCAGCACCAGCGCCTCCCTCCAGGAAATGCTTGCCTTTGGTCACCCGTGGCTTCTCCTCCCAAGAGCATCCTCCCTCTCCTTACCCTCCCTGGCCTCGTCCCTGACTCTCCCAGATCCAAAGCGTCACTCCTTCTGTGAACAGCCAGCACTTGGGGGAAACCTGGGCCAAGGCCACCTCTCAGCTCATCGCGCCCTGAGGCTCAAGTGGCCCCCCAAATCTCCAGACACTAACCTAAGTTCTGACCTATTCTAAAGAGGTAGAGACAAAAGATAGCTGCCGAATTTAAAAAGAGCAGCTGATCTGGGACCGGTACACTGGAGTTGGGGCTGGAGAGGTGGATGGCTCAGCGTTAAGAATGTATTCTTGCAGAGGACCAGGGTTTAGTTTCCAGCAACCACGTAGTGAGTCAGAACGATCCATAACTCCAGTTCCAGGAGATCCCACCACCCTCCACAGGCACCAGGCACACATGTTGTACACAAACACAGGCAAGCAAAACACTCACACACATAAACAAATTTGGAAGAAGAAAGAGAGAGAGAGAGAGAGAGGGAGGGAGGGAGGGAGGAAGGAAGGAAGGAAGAAGGGAAGAAAGGAAGAAAGGGAAGAAAGAAAGAAAGGGAAGAAAGAGAAAGAAAGAAAGAAAGAAAGAAAGAAAGAAAGAAAGAAAGAAAGAAAGAAAGAAAGAAAGAAAGAAAGAAAGAAAGAAAGAAAGAAAGAGAAAGAAAGAGGAAAGAAAGGAAAGAAAGAAAGAGGAAAGAAAGAAAGAGGAAAGAAAGAAAGAAAGAAAAACACCGTTGTCTCCAAAGCTGCATGCAGCCCTGTGGTTCTCAATATGGAAGAGACAGAACCATGTCTGGAAATACTGTTTTAACGTGGGCAGGGCAGATGCTACTCGTTCCAGCAGGTGGATATTCTGGAGGCTGCTAAATCTGCTACCATGAACAGGCCTGAAACAGCAAGCTTGTCTGGCCCAATAATTCAGTGCTAAGATTAAGAAACTATAGTTGCTGGGTGTGGTGACGTACACGTTTAACCCCAGCACTCGGGAGGCAGAGGCAGGTGAATTTCTGGGAGTTTGAAGCCAGCCTGGTCTACACAGTGAGTTCCAGGCCAGCCAGAGCTACATAGTGAGACCCTGTCTTGAAAACATCAAAAGGAAAATAGACATTAGCCAGGTGGTGGGGATGTACACATTGAATCCCAACACTCAAGAGGCAGAGGCAGGCAGATCTCTGTGAGTTTGAGGCTAGCCTGGTCTACAGAGCAAGTTCCAGGACAGCCAAGGCTACCCAGGGAAACCCTGTTTCAACCCCCCCCCAAAAAAAAAAGGAAATGATGTCACCCAGCCAGCAGGAAAACTGTCCCCTGGGGCTTCACGGTGTAGGATGAGGGGGCTCCAGCCTCTAGCCCTGGCATCAAGCCTTAGAGGACCATGGCATGGGGTTGGCTGTGACGTTTCTGACAGGATGAGGCTGTAAGGACACGTCCCGGCTAAAACTGCACTTTACCTGGACCACCTAATGTTCACACTTTCTCCATCCACCACACACAGAAGCTTTGCGGTGTCGCCCTCTGGCACCGTCATAACAGGAGGCAGGCCTGTGATGGTCAGCTCCCCTGGACGTGAGAAGACACTGCCATGACTAACACAGACACCCCCCCCCCAAATTCCACCCCACTTGACCAGAATGCCCGCTGGCCACACTCAGCACTTCCTTTTTACTTACCCAGAACTCGGAGCTGGACCCAGTGCTGGTCCCGGTCCTGCCCATTAAAAGCAACACAGGCGTAGAAGCCACTGTCTTCTGCGGCCACTCGGCTGATGACCAGAGAGCCATCGGGCTGCGGCTGGTGCCTGGGAACCAAACACAGTCACTGGGCTTTGATCCACATGACCCTGAGCAGGAGTCGGGAGGAGGGCTGAGCAGGGCCCCTACTATTCAAAAACTGTCTAGCCAAGGAGCTGCGGCCTCCACCCCTCACACAGTCCAGCTGCCAACGCTTAAGTTTACTCGACAACACCTGGCTTTTAAACTCAATAACAAATCATTTGGTTTTCTGATTTAAAAAACTATCTGGCCGGGCGGTGGTGGCGCACACCTTTAATCCCAGCACTCAGGAGGCAGAGGCAGGCGGATCTTTGTGAGTTCGAGGCCAGCCTGGGCTACCAATTGAGTTCCAGGAAAGGCGCAAAGCTACACAGAGAAACCCTGTCTCGAAAAACAAAAAAAAACTATCTGAAGCCAGGTGTGGTGGCTCCTGCCTGTAATCCCAGCATTCATGAACTGGGAGCAGGAGGATTGCCATGAGTTGGATGCCGACCTGGTTTACATAGTGACTTCCAGGCCAGCCTGAGCTACAGTGTGATGCTCTATGTCAAAAAACATAAAGGGGTCTTGGGGAGGTCACGGTTGTTAAAAGTGCTTGCCTTGAGAGTCTGAAGACTGAGTTCAACCCCCAGAATCCACATTTGGGGTGGGGCAGGGAGGCATGGTGGGGCTTGCTTATAATCCCAGCACTGGGGAAGCAGAGGGGATTCCTGGGCTTGCTGGCCAACCAGTCTAGTCTACTTGGCCAATGAGAGACCCCGTCTCAAAGAAACAGGTGGGTCGTTCCTAGGAATGATGTCTAAAGCTGACTTCTGGCCTATACACAGAGTGCACACGGAGGCGCACACAATTTTAGATTAGATTCTAGTTTGGTTTTTTTGTTGTTGTTGTTGTTTGTTTTTGAGACAGAGTCTCACTGGGTGGCATTTGCTGTCCTAGTACTCGCTATGTAGACCAGGCTGTCCTTAACTTACGGAAGTCCACCTACCTCCCCTCCAGGGTGCTAGAATTAAAGGCTTTTTAATTAGAATTTTCTGGGTTTTGACATATGCAAAATAGACTGGTATCCTGGTTCTGTAGTGAGCCGTGTGATATTAAGCTCCTGTGTGTAAACTGCTCACAAGCAGCACGTACTTCAGTGTGGCTCCCTGCGGCTTACACAACAGTGAACAGGCCTCAGTACAAACCCAGCAAATGTCAGCCATGGGGTCATCTAGGGCCGGGCCAAACCTGTCTCCCCCCTGGGCTGGCCTCTCATTCCCATCCGCTGTACTTTGGAAATGCCTAGAAGCCCTGTGCTCCAAACCCCCTTTCTCCAGAGCCTGGAGTTCCTGCTCTGGCCTCTAGAGGATGTGTGGCCGGAGATAGGCCTGGTCAGCAGGCAAGGGGCTGAATGAACCTGGGAGAAGAGACCAGCTGCCCATCTCTTTGCCACTCAATGATGGGGGTTGGGAAGACTTCAGCATGGCAGGTCAGCCGGATCTGCTGGCCAGGACTGGCATCCACCACCCCAGGCCGAGTCCGGTCCAGACGCAGCCTATAAAACAAATTGTGCACACTAAGGGGACCCAGCTGCTACTTCTCCCCATAAAACAGTCCTCTGCACAAGCCCCTTTCTCCCTTTCTGGTCAGGGTGGGATCCCTAAAATTATCCCTTAGTCCTGTTTAGGACACCAACGCTGTTGTTAAGAACGGTGTGTGTGTGTGTGTGTGTGTGTGTGTGTGTGTGTGTGTGTGTGTGTGAAGGCCCAGGGCTGGCTGCCAACGTGGCTGACTAAACACACCCAGAGTCTCTGCCTACCTTCTCCTGCCCCGCATATCTGCCACCAGGCCCTGACAAAGACGCTCCCCCGCCACCAAATCCCCCTCAAGGCCAGCTCAAGGAGCCAGGCTTTTCTAATTGTCACCTCTCTGAGCCCAGGACACTGGCCAGTGAAAACCCAACCATGGCACACCCTTTCTCTTCTCCCCTATTGAGACCATGGACCCCGAAAGACTCTGAATATATTATGGCGTATTCAGAGACCATTAGAGTATGCTGTGCTGTTACCTGCTGGCAGGCCTGGGGTGTAGGGAAGAGGTAGCCCCTTGGCCCCCAGCTCCTGCCCCTGTTCCGGAGTCCCGAGGCCCATGGCCAAGGTCTGGGTTCCTGGTCTGAGGGAACGGTCTTGGCTGGACCTCAGAGAGCACTGCTGTGTCACCCCCTGTCATGAGGCCAAAAGAAGCAAGTGATGAGCTCTGAGGAGGACGGAAGAGGGACCATTGAGACCAGCAGAGACAGTGGAGAAAAAAGGACAAGATATTGTCCCTGCCCCAGGAGGAAGTGATCAAGGAAGAACTTGGGCCTTTCTAGGGCGGGTCAGCCCTGCCCAGGCCCTCCCTCCCTCCCTCTCTCCCTCCCTCCCTCCTTCCTTCCCTCCTTCCCTCACTCAGTCCCACTCTGTTTTGTGAGAGCCCGGAGGTGGGGCTAGAGGATGGGACAGAAACCTGTGACTCGAAGCTGGATTTTCTGGGGGTCATGGCCTGGCCTGTGGCTGCCACAGATATAGACACCGGCATCCTCTGGCCTCAAGGGGCTGATGATGAGGGAGCCATCTGACTGTAGCTGGTACCTGATCGGGGGAGGAGAGATATACCTCTGGACTCCTGAGGGCGGTACGAGTCCTCTGGCACCCACGCTAACCAAAGAAGACCAAACAGCCCACCACACTCAGAGTCCTCTCACACTCCCAAGGGATGCTGGGGGTCCTCCGCAAGAAATGTAGCCATTGCTCACCACTACCCCACAGTGAACCTCTCACACAGGAGGTGGGACCACGGTTTTGCACGCACCTGTCGGAGGAGATGGCCTCACCATCTTTCTGCCACCCTGCCTGGAACTGCCGGTAGGTGTTGCCAGGGCAAAAGAGCTGTACCGCCTGCCCGGCGGCTGCTTGAACCAGGGAGGGCTCTGAGCCTCCCAAGCTGATCCTGGAGAGGGAAGAGGGTTGGGTCTGCCTCCTGGCACAGGAGCAGGCCACCAGGGAACTGTCTCTTGTGGGTATCTGCAGGGCTAGAGCCCCATGGGAGGCTCTAGCCTTCCCAACCCTGCCACACTCCAGGCATTGCCCCTGAGCATGTGCTTTGGTTTCTTAATTCTGTTTATTTCCCCAACCCCCTTATTAATAGGATGAAATTATTAATATGATGATCACAAGAGTGATTGATACATAACAGAGCCCATATCAAAACTCATGATATATTCAGGGAATGAAACATTACCACCATTTTACAGGTCAAGACACTGAGGTTTGGAGCAAGCTACCTAGACCCAGACCTCTGGGTACACTAGCTAGAGCGGAGAAAGAATCTAGGAACAGATACCTCGGCTAAACCTACATCCCAAGGACCTCAGCATCCCTGTCTGTCCTGTGATGGTGACGAAACCCACCTGGTGGGCTGTCCTCCCTAGGGCTCAGCCCTGGCCTGGGCATCCATTGCCCTTTACCTGGGAAGCAGGCCTCACCTGTGGGAGGAGCTATGTGTGGGCGGCACTGGTGGTCTACCATCTCTACCCAGTCCAGAAACTCTGGGCCGGAGCTCCTGATCTCCAGGTCGTTCTCCATAGGCTGGGGGTGGGGCGCCTCCCCGGGCCCTGGCTCTTGTCCTCTTTGCCAAGGGCTTCCAGGTGAGGGCAGTCTCGGGACTGTGGCTCTTGTCCTGTGCCAATCAGGTTCCTGCTGGCCTCCAGGACCACGCTGGCCACCGTCCATGTGGACACGATGGCCAGAGGCCCCTGCCTCAGGATGGCGGGGTCGTGGTGCTCCTGGCAGCTGTTCATGCACTCCTGCTCCGAGCCGAAGTTATTGGCGTTGCCGTGGCAGCCGCCATACCAAAAGCGGTTACACCGGCCCACTGACGCCACAAAGTACCAGCGGGCAGCCCAGTCTCCACAGGACCCAGGAGCACTGGGCAGCAGACACCTCACCGGGTAGGCTGTGGATTGTGGATGGAACATGTCACCCAGGTGGCCAGTGGTGGCACTGTCCTCTCCCCTCAGCCGTAAGGAGCATGCCTGCCCTGGTTTATAGAGCACAGATGCACCCTTGCCAGGACCCCTAACCTCCCTTAGGAGCCCGGGACACTCCCAGCATCTTTCCTAGACTTGCTTAGGCTGGACCACATACCAAACTAGAACCACCCCAGGAAGAAGAGACCTTGAGCAAGCTCTCTCTCATGCCCCTTCCAGCCTGGGCCTCTTGGGGTGTACACACAGACCAGATACAGCTTGACTTCACTGTGCCCTCCTCTGAGGGGCTGTGAACATGCCCAGGAAGAGACCCGGCCTTGTCCTCATCCCCAGCCTCTAGCCTGCTTATCCTCACAGCCCTGCTGGCCAGCATGGATAGCCTGCTCCATCTCTCCACGTTCCAAGTGGCTATGGCTACCTGTCCTGATCACCACCCGTCTGCTGAGCCCTGGGCCACCAGCCTGTCAGACTTCGGATGCATATTCCCATGACAGACCCTGGAGGCTCCACCCACTGACCCATCCTGCTCCAGCCTCCACCATCTCTCTCTAAAACTCAGCTTCTACTCCGGGCAACACACACCCAGTCTCAGGCATGGGCAAGCGCTACAGCACTACCCACTTTGCCCTTCCTGCTTTTACTTTGGGAGGAGCCTGACCCCCCAGATGGACTTGTTTTCACTTGTGATACCCACTTTTTTTGGTGGGGGGCAATCTTATTTATCTCAGACTAGCCTTGAACATGGTATGGAGCCATGACCTTGAACTTCGATCATCCCGCCCGCCTCTACAAGTACTGGGATTACAGACCTGCACCACCGTATCTGGTTTATGTGGCACTGAGGATTGTCCCCAGGGCTCCGTCCATGCTAAGCAAACACTCTACCAACTGAGCCGCAACCATAGCCCCGGGAGCGCCATTTATAACCCTCCCCAGCCAAGTGCAAAACATCATAGATGGAGGAACCATCGGTCAGAATCCTCTGGCCTGCCAGCTAGTGCGTGTTCAGGAACTGGGAGGTCTTTGGCTGTGCGTAGGGGATGAGGACCCAGCGAGACACCGGAGTCCACCCATCCGTAAGGATGAGAAGGGGGTACCCTCTCACCGTAGCTGGGCTGGCCCCTACAGCCTTCCCCCAGGGGACCAGCTGCAGAAGCCACGTTGTCATAGCAACAGCCAAACTGGGAGGCACGACAATCTCTGGGTTCGCTCTGATGGGCCTGGGGTTGGTGGATCCTGGGGACCTGGAGAGGAAGCCAGAGGTTGGGAACTTAGGAATAAATCCTGTTTTCAGTGGGGAGCTTGCCCAGAGGGAGGAGGACAGGAAAGGGAAGGGGCACAGCTGTGAGTCAGAGGCAGAGAACCCCACCCAGGCCACCTCTGAAGGCCTGCTCTTTGAAAGGATGGCTTGTAGGCTCCTCCCTTTCACAAGGCTGAAGCTGCAAAGATCCCGGTAGCGCTGAGCCATGTTCCTGCCACGGAGCCACTCACCTTGGAAGCTACTGCTCTGGACCCTGGCCTGTTCCCGGTATTGTCACCGCCGTGAGACCTGGGGCAGCCAGCCTGCTGGGGCCCCTCGGCTGCAGACACCCCATCGGGGCAGCATCCGTACCTAGAGAGCAGTACACAGCCATCCTCACTGCCAGTCCTACCCGGGCCTCCCATGGTCCCTGGTGCCTAAACTCCCAGGGCGGAAGAGGCTCTGAGGCCGCTTACTTAGGAGGCCGTCTGGGGAAAGACCTGACTGAGAGAGCCTGTTCCTGTGCCCCAGGCTCTGCCCACCCCCACTGCCACCCAGCAGCTGCCAGGGAAGGCAGCAGTAGCAAGCTGCAGCTTCAGCCCGGACAGTGCACCTCTGCCTGATGCATGGTGCATCCTATCCCAAACCCAGAAACGGGGATGCGGCTAAAACCTGCACAAACGTCCGGCTCCCAGGAGCTCCTGAAAAATTGCAGTCCATCCTTGATCTCCCACAACCAGAGGTTTTTTTTTTAAAAAAGATTTATTTGTTTTTTATGTATCCTTGCAGGCCAGAAGAGGGCACCAGATCTCATTATAGATGGCTGTGAGCCACCATGTGGTTGCTGGGAATTGAACTCAGGACCTCTGGAAGAGCAGTCAGTGCTCTTGACCTCTGAGCCATCTCTCCAGGCCACAACCAGAGTTTTTGAAGCAAGGTGAAGGGAGGGAAGGCAGTCTCCCTCATAACCTCCCTCAGCAGGAGCCATGGTTCCTGGCTCTCAGAAGAGGAAGCCAAGAGCAGAGAAGTCACCCAGCAAACAGCTGGAAGTCACTAGCCCCAATTCCCAGACCCTTATCGCAGTCCCTCAGGGAGCCTGTGCAAGGTAGGGCTCGGAAGAACTGCAGAGAAGACATTTGGCAGAGTGGGGTGACTCACCCCCCCTCCCACAAGGCTGAAGGAATGTGTTGGTAGAAGACTTGAAATGTAGCCAGCTTCACACTGAGGTCCTGAGCCTGGCATGGACCTGAGAGCTGGAATCACCTTTCATGCCTGCTCCAGGCCTCAGGCTACCTCTCCACAGGTTGGGCCCATGAGAAGCCCATCAGGAGGAAGAGAGATCCACCCACCCAAAATGGCACAGTCAGGGCACCTCAGGAATTCTAAGCTGGGCAAGTCTGCCCTGGGCAGGGATGCCGGCCCCGCCCAGCGTTGCCCAGCCCGACCTTCCTCCTCTTGCCAGCTGAGGAAGAAGAGCGGCCCAACCCACCTGCTCTGAAGACACAAGGCTCCAGCCAGGGGACAGCCTTGCCACTGTGGCCCAAGAGATGGGGTGTGGCCATCAGGGCAGCATCCGTGGGGGCTGTGTCTGCAGTCACGGGGTCCTGAGTTGGGTCTCAGGGGTGGCCGGTGTGGAGGGTGCGGCAGAATGGGGGCCCGGCCTGCAGCCGACAGCTGGGGATCCTGGCCCTCTCTGGGGTTACTCTGGGCCCTGGGTCGCTCCTGGGCAGCCCACCGCTGGTCTCTAGCATCTAAACAGGAGGGAAAAAAAAGATCACTGCGGTACACCCGCATGCCCCTTGCCCTCATCCCAAGTCTGCCTTCAAACCACCTTCCTAGGTCTCCCCTCCCTGTAGGCCACCGCCAGGCCACCCAGACTCATAGATGACAGGGCCCTGGGGCAGGGAAGGACCCAGCTTCTCACCTGAGACTGGGGACACTTGAGGGCCTAAAGGCATCCTGGGGTGTGAGGGGCGGGTCCGTGAGTCCTGTATGCTAGGGACCTCTGTGGAGAACCAAGGGGTGTGGGGCTCAGCCAGAAAAAAGCAATCCCCGAGGTAAAGATCAACATCCCAGCCCCGAGAACACCACCCCGCAGAGACTGTATTGGCCTTAGTCACAAGAATCCTCCTGCCTCAGCCTCTCAGGTGCAGGGATGATGGGTCTGTATCCACACAGCTGCCTCAGAGATTTCTTTTCACTTTTCTGCATGGCTGGATTTTTTTTTTTTTAAATCTTGTCCAACTTAGTAAAATTACCAAATCAGTGTCCAGTTAGACCAGGTGACTTGGGGGGCCATGACAGCTGAGCTGGTAGGGCACTTGCTTGGCATGAACCAGGCCCTGAGTGTGAGCCCCAACAGCCCCCCCAAAGAGGAAAAAAATGGATTTTCATGGCATTTAGTAGTTAATAGTCTTAATAAAATTGCTAGATCTTTTTAATCATAAAATGTCAGAGAAACTTTTTTTTTTTAATGAAGAGGAAAAGAAACTAAGTAAGCAGGGTACCCCCAAAACAGTCGGCACTTCTTAATGGGAGGGGGGCTTTCCTGATCTTCCACAATAAACTTAGTTTGACGGGATACTTAAAATCAACAACTCAAGGCCACCACAGTGAGTGGCGGGTTAGCGGAGAAAGTGTGTGCACCACGCAGGTGTGAGGGCTGGAGTCCCAGAACCGCAAAAAGTGACCTCAGAGTTCGGGGCCAGCCAGGGCAACAGAGTGAGAATCAGCCTTAAAAGAGATAATTAAAACGTAATTGTGGGGAGGCTGGAAAGATCGCTGAGCAGTGAAGATCAGCAGCTGCTCTTCCAGAGGACTCGAACCTGAGTTCGAGTCCCAGCACCCACAATGGTGGCTCACAACCATTGGTGACTCCAGTTCCAGGGATCCAATGCTTTCTGGCTCTGTAGGTACCATGTGTACACAAGGCACGGAGATGTACATGGAAGCAAAATACAACACACATAAAATAAAAATTTAAATATAATTTTTAAAAGACATCTCTAGGTCTGGTATGGTGGTGCACACCTGTAATCCCAGCACTTGGGAGGTAGAGACAGAGTGATCAGGAGTTCAGAGTCATCCTTAGCTACATAATGAGTTTGAGGCCAGCCTAGGCTACACTATACCCTGTCTCAATAAACCAACAGTGATAATAAAGCATCACGGTGTCGCCCTTTTCTAGTGACCCGGCAGCATCACATACACGAGGTACCACTGCCCTTTTAGCTCATGGCTTCCTGCCTTCTCCTTCCTGGGGTTCTTACATCTCGTCTGTACTTCAGACTGCCCCTGGGTGTGGGCCAAATCTGCCTCTCCCTTCCTTCAGAATCATGAGTGGCTCAGCACCCCCCAAGGACTCCCAAGCCTGCCACAGGCCGGACAGTCACCCTTGCTGCCCTTGTCCGGGACAGAGGAACCACCCTTGCTCGGGGCCACACTGTAGCCACCACGCTGGTACTCTGAACCAAGTCCGCCCTTCCCCTGAAACCCTACCACCCACCACCGTTGGAATCCTGCTGTCCCCAGCTGGAGGTGCCCATAGCTCAGAGTCCCCACAAACCAGCCCTTCAAGGACAAACCTACTGTTCTCAGTATCAGTACAGGCACTAGACACTGGGGTCCAGGTCCCGTGCTCAGTACACTGGGGGAGACAGAGAGCGGACCGGGAAGCCATGGACCTCGCCCTTGGGAAGCTAAGAGCCAGCAGGTCTAAGAAGCCGTAGGGGACCCACACAGGGCAAGAAAACTAAGGTGAAGGTGACGTGGAGGACAACAGGCTGGGGGAGTCGGAGGCTCCCAGCGTGCTGTAGATGGATCTGGCAGCAGCAGAGGCGGAAGCGGCCAGAGATGAAGGAAAGCGGCCGGCCGGGGAAAGGCCCCAGGCAGGAGGTGCACACTAAACAGGCAGCCGGGGTGGTGGTGGTGGGGGGGGGTTTCACCCTCCCTGCCCTGTCCTCACCGTGAGGAAATTGGCAGGGCTGTCTGTTGCAGGGCTCCACCTCAGCGGGCTTGGATGACTGCAGGTCCCTGCAGTGACCGGGCGGCCCGATGGCGCAGGTGACGAGTCGCCTCCGAGTACCCACACCACAGCTCTTAGAGCACTGACGACCCAGGGTGGGAGTGGAGAGAGAGAGAGAGAACCCTGAGGCCGGGCACACACCCCTGAAGAAGTGGGGGGGGGGGCAGTGCTCTTCACAGGTGCGTTTGCAGAACCTTCCGGGACCCCAGGGACCAGAGCTGGACAGCAGGCATCGGGAGGGGGCGGGCACTTACCAGACTCCACGCGCCTACGTGCCAGGCCTGGCCCTGGAGCACAGGACAGGCCTCTTGCACACAGGGCTCAGTGAGGCTTGGCTGGTCCTTCAAGGAGCACGCTGTGACGTGGACCGGAGAGTCCTGATCCCCCCGGCAGGTGACGCTCCTCTTCCTGATGCCAGCCCCACAGGTAACGGAGCACTGTAAGGACAGGCTATCAGCAGGAAGGCCCCCCAGGGGAGCCCGACCAGCCTGGCTTAGAGGGCAGAGGGTACTCCGCTGCCCTTATCTCACCCCTCGGCCCAGAGAGGCCGAATCACTTGCTCTGACGTCACACAGGCCAAAAGGGGTATTTTTCACACTCCTCACACGCCTTTATTGTGTTTTCATTTGTGTGTATCTGCGTGTCTCTCTGTGTGTACGCCACTTGTGTGTGTGTGTGGTGTGTGTGTGTGTGTGTGTGTGTGTGTGAGACCAGAAGAGGGAGTCGGATCCCCTGGAGCTGGAGTTATAGGCCGTTGTCCCAGGTCCCAGGTATCAAACTCAGGTCCTTCTGGAAGAGCAGCAAGCATTACTTAACCAATGGGCTGTCTCCGTAGCCTCCGTGCCCTGTATTTGCAACTTGGGAGCAGGAGGCAAGGCTTGCCTCACCCCCAGACACACCTAGCTCTGTCTTCTCACCAACACAAGCCCTGTCCCATCCAGCCCTGGGATGCTAAAGTCAGGAGGACCCTGGACCAGAGTCTACAAGGTACATCGCATCCCAGCTTTGGCCACATCTTCCAAGATGACCAGCTAGGTCCCTTACCCTCCGAGGACCTTAGCTTCCTGCTGCAGCAGAAGACAAGCCTTTCAGCCCAGACCTGCGGCTGCACCCAGGCCCAAAACACAGCTCCTTGTCCTGGGCAGGGCCTCCTCACCTCTCCCCACGGCTCCACGCTCCAGGCCGCACAGCGTTGCTGGTTACAAGCCTGTGTGGTAGGGGGCTTCCCAGGTAGACCAGCACACTGGGTCTGCTCAGCAGCTTCCTGGCCACCAGCCCCATCGGAGGAGACGCAATAGACGGAGCGAGACTGGAATCCACCCCCACAGGAGACTGAGCAGGGTGTCCACGGTCCTACCTTCCAGCTGACCAAAAAAAAAAAAAAAGGAAACAGATAAGACTGGCGTAGGAGGTGGCCGTGGCTCCCCAACGCAGAGCGCACGGAGGGTCCACCCCGCCGCTCCCCAAGAACTCTGTGGAGACCACCAGCCAGGCCCTCCTAGGCATCCCCTATGGCTCAGCGGCCCCTGAAGGGTCTTTCTCACAGACAGCCTGACGGCTGCCCCTCGGCTTTCATTTCTGTGCCCCGGCTCTCCCTTTCTCCTTCTCACGGGGTCCTGGCATCCCAGTCAGATGCCATCCCTTGCCCGCCTCTGTCGGGGCATCTCCAGCAAAGCTCTGCTCCCTGTATGTGGAGAAGCCCTGCCTGGCTGGGGGTACAAGGGAAGCCCCAAATACACCATGCAAAGCCAAGCCCCACCACCGTCTCACCGGGCCGGGAGGGCGAGGGTACCAACACCAGCCCTCCGGGAACCCCCTGGCCCACCGATTACCTGTTCCCACACACATGCTGGGCCCCAGAATGGCGCCACGCTCCCGGCCGGTGCAGGAAAGAGATCCTTTGTGCACGAACAAAGCCATTTGCCAGAGTCTACTGGCCCTTTGGCCAGATTCCTGCCTCACCCCCAGTCCTCTGTTTGAGCCCCCTGTTGCCTCAGACAGGGACCCTGTGGCGCTGTCCCCTATCCTCCTGTTCCCAGTCTAGGCATCCTGATACTGTGAGGAGACCCATGAACGGAGAGAACTGTCCTGCGTCTCATGCTCAGGCCCAGTCCCTGCCTCCCACCTGATGTGCAGAGCCCTGCCCCCCAACCTCTTGGGCCTATGCCTGAAACAGTTTAGGGACTCCCCTCCCTCCCCACCCAAGTTCCTGGGCTCCACCATAGGTGGAAGGGCCCGGCAAGGCCTCACCGCTTGGTCTTGGGGCAGGGATGAAGATTGCAGGGCCGTCGGTGGGCTGGCCGTGGCTGGTGTCGGCACAGGTGGTCCGGGTAGGCCTCGTTGTCAATCATGCAGAATACCAGGCGCGTCTGGTGACCTGTCGGGAGGAGAGCCACCCCGAGTTCGTGGCAGGCCGCCGGTGCTCTTCCAATGAACTCGCTAGTCAGGCACCCTTCGGGACTGGACGCACAGCTCACCCTGATGAAGTCCTTCTGTGACAGGAGCCGCCACCACCACAACCAACTTACAGCACAGGGAGGCTCCAAGAGTCTTAAGTGTGAGTGACAGACCTCGGTCACGAGCTCCAGGCCCGGCCTCCGACCCCAGTGGGCAGCTCCTCCCAGGAGACCTCGCTTACCCTGGCAAGGGCCGCAGCCCTTCCTGGGGACGGCTGACTTTTCCCATGCACGGAGGTATCCCTCCCCAGCAGTGCTGGGACAGGACTGTCACCTGCCAGCCCGAGTCATCTGTCCTCCCCCGGGCCCCAGTGCTCACCTCCACCGCAGTCCACGCTGCAGTCGCTCCAGGACCCATGGCTCCAGCTGAAGCCTTGGCCGGGCTCGTTCAATGGCAGGTAGTACTCATAGTGCACGCCGGGGTTGGGTTCCTGGCTGATGAGCTGCCGAGAGTGTGTGTTCGCTGAAGCCCCTCCGCCTGGCCCATGGTCATCTGGGCAGCCCGCCCGTACGTATGTACAGGGTCACCTCCCTCGGTGGCCCACTCACCTCGATGACCAGGGGCTCCGAGGTGGGGCCCCGTGCCTGGAGCCGTTCAGGGGCCTGGTCCCCCTCCACACCCCTTTCATACTGTAGGACCGTGCTGGCCACTGGCAGAGCCTGGGCTGCCTCAATGGTCCAGTGCCCGTTGAGGTAGTACTCCCCGCTGACGCTCTTCACGGCTGCGGAGGAGGACGCAGCCTGTCAGGGGATGTGGGACACCCAGGTTGCCTCTCTGAGCCCCAGGCTGCCCCCCCCCCCCCCCCCCCACTCCAAACCATCTCTCACCCAGGAAATTCCTGCTGGCCGCAGCTTCCTCGATGCGAATACTGGTGGCCCCGGCAGGAATGATGAAGATTTGGTTGTAGCCTGATTGGGACAAGATTCGGGTGAGGAGGGGTGCTGGTTTGTTCCTGGAGGGACTTCTTGGGGAGAGGGCTTTGGGCAGAGGAACTAGCTTTACAAAGACGGGGTGGGGGTGGGAGTAGGCTCAAGGCCCTGACATCTCAGGAGGAAAAAAGAAACAGCCTGGGGACAAGGACAAGGCAGGAGGGCAGGCACCCAGTGTCGGTGGGCATCGTGAGATTAGACCCCACGAGTGTGTGAGGGTCCCAGCCAAGGCAGGCACATAGGGAGAGTCCTGTGAGGGGTGCAGCCTCTGCCTCCCAGTCACATGACCTGAGCCCGACCTACTACTGAGTGCCGTGAGGTCAGAGAAGGTGACAGGTAAGCCAAGGCGTGCGACCCCCCACCTCTGCTGAGGTCGTTGGCGTCAAAGGTTCCTGTGACGGGGTAGCAGGTTGAGTCATCCCCCCCACACTGCAGACATTTGTCCTCCTGCTTGGTCGAGTCTAGCTTGTGATCACAGCCAACAACCTGCAGGGAGGGACAGGGAAGTGACGGCAAGGTGAGAGAGAAGAGGCGCGGACATAGTTCCAAATGCCCCGGGGCAGGACAGCGTGGACACAGGGACTGACATTCACTGTCTGTCTGCTCAGGCTGGTCCCCCAGCTCCGGCTAACCACTCCAGAGGTCACGGCTCTCCCTGTTTGGATGGAACTCCACAAATGTGGGTTTGGGCATGCCAGAGGAACGTGGTCCCCTCCTTTCCTCAGAGAATGGTTCAGGGAGCCCAGGCTAACAGGTCAGAGAGCTGGGACTCCTGGGAGCTGACAGGCGGGTGTGGTAAAGGCTTGGGGCCGCCATCTTGGTGCAGGCTCACGAGAAGAGCCCTGCATGAGCCTGAAGCTGGCGCAGAGGAGAAGAAAGCAAGAGATAGAGGAATCTCTAGCATCTTTCCATCGCCTACAGCCACCCCTTCGCGTTTGGTTGGGGTCAGCTTCAGTCATGCAGAGGGTTTCTCTCGTGAGGTTAGTATTCTCCAGGGCAAAGCTGAGGGCGGTCAGAGAACATCTATAAGGACTGCATTGCATTCTGGGAGCTAGCGACTTAAGCCCCTGGCAGCCACTTGGTCCCGCTGCTGCTGGAAGACACCAGCCATAATAATCCCCAGGCAGCTTGGAGGCCGGGCAGGGGCCTAACTCACTCTGCAGATGCCGTCCACACAGATGTCCCGTTTGCCGGGCTCGCAGGGTGTCCCGTCCACCACGGCCTCCCTGTGTTTGTAGTAGAAGTTCTCCCCCTTGGGAATGCAGTTCAGTTCACACTTGTTTGGGGCTGGGTAGGTAAAAGGAGAAAGCTGACATCTTGACACAAAAGCGTGGTTTGAATGAAGAATGTGCCCCCATAGACTCCTGTATTTGAACACCTGGTCCCCGGAGAGCGGAGAGCGGTGCTGTTCAGGGGGGCTGTGAAACTTTGAGGAAGTACGTCACTGGGGGGTGGGCTTTGAAAGCTGAGAGCCTGGCTGCACTTCCAGTTGGAGTTCTTTTTGTGTGTGGTTGAAATATGATCAACCAGATTCCCACTGCAGCCACCAGGCATCACGGACCCTCCCTCCGGAACCATAAGCCCAAATAAACTCCTTTTACAAGCCACCTCTCACAGTGTTTTACTACAGCAATGAAAAATAACTAACACCTGAACATCCGTTAGGGGCTGGGTGGGCAAGAGCAGAGCCAGCAGAGCGGGGTGGCGCGCTTACCCGCGTAGTAGGGCAGCCACCGGTAGCGCCGGCCCTGGAAGTCGGTGCCGTCGAACTCTGCGCACTGCTCAGCCCGGAAGTCCCGCGCGCCGTCTGGGCAGCTCTGCGTGGGAACGTGGGTGCCAGTGTGGGCACTGGGGAGGCTGCCATCCTGCCCTGTCCACCCTCAGTGTTCTGGAGCCCTGGGGTCCTGCACCTCTGTCTCATCCACCCACCCCAGTCCCAGGAGGGGCCACCAGCTCTCCCTGGGTGCCTGGCAGGTCCCTGGAGCAGGCTGAGGATGCGGCTTGGAGGCGGGGCTGTGGGGAGTGGGGCGGGGCCGTGAGGAGTGAGGCGGGGCTATGGGAAGTGGGGCGGGGCGTGAGGAGTGGGGCGGGGCCGTGAGGAGTGGGGCGGGGCCATGGGAAGTGGGGCGGGGCTGTGAGGAGTGGGGCGGGGCCGTGAGGAGTGAGGCGGGGCCGTGAGGAGTGGGCGGGCATGGGAGTGGGGCGGGCAGTGAGAGTGGGCGGGGCTGGGAGTGGGCGGGCTATGGAAGTGGGGCGGGGCGTGAGGAGTGGGGCGGGGCCATGAGGAGCAGGGGCCGCGCAGGCTTTACCTCGGTGTGGCAGGTGCGGTGGCTGCGCGTGGGGCCCACGCAGCTGGTGCCTCCATCTCTCCTGCAGGGCGAGAACATCAGAAAACAGGGCACCTAGTAAATTCTAAAGTCGTCTGGGGGCAGGGTGTCCTCTGCACTTGACAAAGCAGCTGAGGGCAAAGAAACCCCAGCAACTTGGAACTGCGGGCTGGCGTTCTTTGGTGGGGACGAGACAGCCAGCCCTAACCTGATGCCACTGTGTTTTTGCCTGCCCAGAAATGAACTGCTCTATCCCAGTCACTAGAGTGCTCAGACCTGAGTAGTAATTTACACAGGTCCCCGTGATGACTAAAGAAACGTAATATGGAGCCAGGCATCCCTTAAGGGCCGTTGACCTCTTGCTCTGGAATGTCTGGAGATCCTAGTGGCCTGCAGGTGAGATAAGAATAGGATCACGGGCTGGGAGGCATTAACAGCTGCCTACGCTTCTGTAAAACCCACTATCACGAGTTGGAGAGATGGCTCAGAGGTTAAGAGCACTAGCTGCTCTTCCAGAGGTCCTGAGTTCAATTCCCAGCAACCACACGGTGGCTCACAACCACCTGTAAAGATATCTGGTGCCCTCTTCTGGTGTGTAGGCATACATGCAGGCAGAACCGCGTATACATAATAAATAAATAAATTTTAAAAAACAAAAAACCCTGCTATCTCTATGGGAAAGGGATGGAATGGTCTTTTTATTACTATATATAGCGGGAAAGGAAATAAAACAATGTTCCTGCCCAGCTGTGGATTCCATGGCATGCGCATCTTTCTGATGTCCGCCTTAAAACCTCCACCTTAAGCCCCGCTCCCGCATGGCATGCTGTATTGACTCTAAGGCTGTCGCCCTTCTGCCAGCGGTAAGAATGAATTCATCCCATCTAAATTTGAATTGAGTCTAAGTCTTGGTTTCTCCCAGTGGACTCGAAAGCCACAACGCATTTTAACTCTGCAAACGAAGCCCACCCCACTCCACCCCCATGCGCTGGGCGCCACAGGCTTAGCGCGGAGGAAGTAGACGGCCCAGCTCCTCTCAGTCAAGGCTGAGGGTTGGAATCCCGGGTGAGTACATGGGAAATCTGTTTTCCTATGCGCTCCATCACCCTTCCACGGTGAGTCTGTCCCACAATGACCCTGATGACAGGCTCCCACCCAGCAGGCAGCCATTCCTCACTTGCCCTCTTCTTTTAAGCGGCTGGCGGGTTCTAGACCTCCCCTCCCTACCTCTGGGAGTAGCAGGGGCGCTCCCGGAAGCTGATGCCTCCTCCACAGGTCCGGCTGCAGGGGCTCCACTCGCCCCAGGCGCCCCAGGTGTCACTCTGGCGCCTCACGTTTCGAGCCTGTGGAAGACATACTCAGGTCACATCACCCACCACCACCACCACCCACCCACACACACACCCTTGGGTCTTGAACCCGGAGCCCTGCAGAGATTCTCCCCGACCAATTCTAAGAGCCTGGGGGCTTCCAGTACGGCCGGTTTAGGACACAGAAGCGCAATCGGGTACTCCAAAATGTTCATTGCAAACTTAACCCACTGTCTTAAGGGCGTGCGAGAGCCAGCCTAGGGGTGACTGGGCTCAGCCCGCTGGGAAGAGCCTGTGGTTCCAGGGGCCCTGGAGGGGCCCAGTGCAGGCATTTGTGGGTCGACTCTAATGTGGAAGAAGGGACCCTGAAGAAAGAGGGGAAGGAATCTAGGCCGGGGGTACCTAGGTGCTTTGGGCATTACTCAGCTGTGGTCTACTTATCTAGCAAGGTAGCCATGTGTTCTAGGGGTCCGCCTGACGCGGAGGGCGTGGCCAGGAAGAG
This sequence comes from Peromyscus leucopus, assembly GCF_004664715.2. Lineage (NCBI taxonomy): Eukaryota > Metazoa > Chordata > Mammalia > Rodentia > Cricetidae > Peromyscus > Peromyscus leucopus. Next base: position 51,685,329 of record NC_051075.1, on the reverse strand, counting down.
GCTGTCTCCCCTGACTATGCTATGCTTGGCCTGGTGTCTCTTGATGGAGCCTGTGGATCAGCAGACGTACCCTTGTCAAGAGAGACCTATGTGGGATGGGAGAGATCATGGCAGGTCCTCAGGTAGGTGGGCCTCTATCTATTCAGGAAATGTAACCACGACAGGACAGAACTTCAGTAGGCTCCCCTGGAGAAAAGCCACTCCAGGCTAGTCTTACCTAGTCGTACCTCTTCTGCTCTGGATGTGAGCTCGCGTCCAGAAACTCTATACTTCTGGCCTATTAAACTAGAACTTAGTGTGGGTTTTTTTTTGGGGGGGGACTACAGTATTCCGGTTAATCTATGGCAGAGACTCCCAAGGGTACCCCATTATTATTTCCCCTGGCCCTTATAAGAGAATCTGAAAAATTGGCTTCTCGCTCAGTACTCTTCTTAGTTTCCTGTAGCTTACTGGCTGCATCCCTAAGTTCTCATCAATGACACATAAATACGAGTGTCGGGCAACTGTCTCTGGTACTCAGAGAGATAGTGTGAATGGGCATGGTCTTCCTCTTCCTCACACGCTCCCTTCTGCTGGAAAACCTGATGTAATGGCTAGAGCAGGAACAGCCTTTTAGACTGGCGAGTGACTTCCGAAGAAAGACCTCAAACGGCGAGGACTTCTTGAAATGAAACAGCCCTGAGCTTCTGACCCGAGTGTTTATGTGAGAGGTGGAGAGTTAGACCTCATCTGCCTTGCTGAAATGACACAGTGGAAATTCACTGTGGATGGGACACCTTGCAGCCAGCATCCCACGGCCACACGGTACACACATTCCCTCATCTCATCCGCACAGCCCAGCAGCTCCCAAGAAAAGTGACGCAGAGGGACAAGCCGAAAAGGGCGTGGCACCGTACACTACAGGCCTCAGCTCTCATCCTAGGGCTGTGCCCCTGCCTGCCTGGGGGAGCGGGCAGCCAAAGGAGACACTGGATCCCAAGGAGCCAGACAAGAGTGCAGGGAGGTAAACACGTCCATGGGTGGAGAGGGGGCTTTATTTTGAGGTAAAACCTTTAGGGAATATAAGCCCCACTATTAAAAAAGAGGTCACGTGTGAACAAAGAAAAACAAGCCCTTCCCCAGCGTGGAGCCTCTCAGTTAGCCTGCCTGAGGTGAGCAGGGAAGTGTGCTGAGGTCTGACCCCAAGGATCTCGTTACTCCTGTTTTTATAGACCACAGTTTGGAAGCAGAGAGAACCACACTAGACCTGTTAACCACACACAATGCCAAGCACAGGCCAGCCAGACCAAAGGTCTTGTCTCTCACTGTAAATCATTCCCCCCACCCCTCCACTTCCAGTTCTAGCCAGAACAGAACCTCCAGGCTTTCCAAACCAGTGAACCAAAATGCTCAGGTATTCTGGCAACGGAACGTAAACTGGTTTTCGTCGGCTTGAGTTTCTGTTTTGAAGGGGAGAGCTACTCTTTGTGTGGTAGGTATTGGGGTAACTTTCCAATGGGCTGGGATTCTGGCCCCTGTGATCCAAGCCCTGCTGTCACGTGCTAAGTACTAGGATGTGGCCCTTGGAGACCTGCTGCCCTCACGTGCCTGGCTAGTGTTGACCCTTCCCAGAGTCTGTTTGGATGCTTGTCTAGTTCCCATGGTGCAAGAGCCCCCAGAAATCCAGCTCTTCCTGGGTAGGGACAACTCACATGTCCACGGCAGCAGGGGATGCTCTGGCCATGGAGTCGTTCTAGGATGTCTGACAGGTAGGGAGTGGTCTGAACTCTCTAGAGACCACACTCCTGGCAGGGGCCTTTTACAGACATTCCTTGCTTCCTGCGACCAGCACCTGTAGGTAAAGCCTCCTGCCGGTGCGTGGGTAAACCCTGGTGCCTCCTGCCGGTGTGTGGGTAAACCCTGGTCTGTACCCACGCTCCCTGTATCTTTCCACACATATCAGGTCATGAGCAGCGTGAGTGAGCACAGTTTGTTCTCCGTAATTATCTAAACCCCAAGCTGTGTGGTGGTATGAAGCCAGGAGCTGGTGTGGCCCAACCCTCTCTGGGCCTGTTCCCGCCTGTCCCAGACTGCTGCTCTCAGCACCCCACCCTTCTTCCAGCTCCAGCTCCAGCTCCCGGCTCAGGAGCCCCCTTTCCTGCCTGTTTCCAAGGGTGCCCCGCTGTGCACCAGAATGTGTGGGACATGGATGATAGGCCAAGTGAAGGGAATCAAGCCACACCTTTAATTATTCATCTGGTCATTCTGTCAAGCCGACTAGTCAGCCCTGACCGGGACCCTGGGGTGATCAGGACACCAGGGTGGATCCTGCTACCATAGAGGGAGCTAAGCTGTGGGCCTGGACCATACCTCTCTACCACACAGAAGACAGGGAAAGACCCCGACCCCATCTGGCTGGGCCTTTCGTACTGGGGAGGAGGCAGAGGGCCACTCAGGTTCCCTACATGGAGGAAGGGACCTTGGAGGATCCAGTGTACTTTGTAATCATTGACTCGTCTGTGTGACACCCTGTGGTGTGGTGTGGACATAGATTCCTGGCATTTGGCCGGTCTATCTATGGCTTGGAGAACAGGCTGAAGTTAAGCAGCTGTTATGTCGTGGCTCTGGGGCTCTGGGATTTCACCCTGGGGTTCTGAGCAGTCATGGAAACTCCTCCACCCAGGCCTTCACCTGCGTGCAGCTGAGTCACCAGCATGTGCTGGAGAACCTCAGAGCAGAATCTAGGGAGCAAGAGCTGGCCCAGGTGGCGTGTGAAAAGGAACTGAGGAAGGGGACTTCAGTCCACCAACTGCCTGACAGGCCTGTGTGTCAGAGTATGAGCTTTTGGGGGGCTGCCCAGTGCCTACCACTGACACCCACCCTTGCCCGCCTTTCCCACTCTCCACCCATATCACCACAGAGGCGGCACTACCCTGTTTCCTGCCCAAGGCAGCCATCCTAGCCCCTTCCTCTCTCATTTGGGTCTTCTTGGGGGGTGGGCAGGGCTCCGGTCTTCCTGGTGCAGAGATTTCAGGGTAGAATGGGACCTGGCTGCCTCTACGCTGTCTGTTCTGCTCAACACCCAGCTCTGCAGATCCTCTGTCCCCACCCCCTTAGGACTCCAAGAAGTCATGTCCCTTACGCTCCCTCATGAAGCAGCTTCCTGATCACCACTCAGCTTCCAGAACCCACCCCTCTAGATTTTTCTAACCTGATAGCCACAGACACCTATAGTTCAAATTAAGCTCAGATCAACATCAAAAGCTCCTGAGTTGTGCTAGCCACATTTCAAGTGCGCAATTAGACACGCCGACCTCGTAGCTCCCGACTGAACCTCAGAGAGAGAGGGGGAACTGTAGTGGACGGCTGTTTGAGCCATGCCCTGAAGCCCTCGTAACAGTTACATCTGCCTATGGCCTTGAGGTACGTGCCCCTGAGGTGTGGCTGTTGGTAGGGAGGCACTTAGCACCTGGGATGCAGATATGCAGCTGTCTCTTGGCTACCTCGTGGTTTGGATGCTGAGATCTTGGACCAAGCCATTCAGCGTGAGACAGAGCTCAGTTTTCCCGGACCCTACAATAAACCTCCCATGCTTGTGAGTTAACTCCCAAATAAATTCCTTGGATCATTAAGCTGATTGCGTGGGTTGCTAGCGATTTAATCACATTAGGGAACGTTCTAGCCATCTCCTTCGGGCAGGAGTTTGGCGGGCTGGTCTGAGCAGTACACCTATGGGTCTTTTCTCTTTGGCAGGGAGGAGCCATGGTAAGTGTTTTGTGGCATTAGCCAGGCCCAGTGGAATGTACCCATTCTTGCCATGCCTGCAGATGGCTCCGCCGGGAAGCTAAGCACCCCAGGCGGACCTCCACGGTGCCCTGGCTTGTGAAGGAGCTGGAGAGTTCCACATCCAGTCTTCCCGGCACTGCCCACCTCCTGCCCCTCCCCCACCTCTCCCAAAGGAGCCTCCCCGGGGCCCAGTGGGGTCGCACTCACCCAAGACCCCGGAGGGGAGGCCAGCAGCAGGACCGTGACGAGGAACAGCTCCATCTCTGCCTGCAGGAGAAGCCACGGGTTAGAGCCAGAGAGGCCACCACAGCTGCCCAAAGTGGTGGCGCCCGCTCTGTGGGTGGATGGGATGGTCCTCCCACAGAGACCGGGTCTGCTGGGGGCACCACGGTGCTCAGTCGACAAGTCCTGCAACTCACACAGGAAGGAAAGAAGGCTTGGTCGGCGGCAGGCAGAAGCCCAGGAAGAACTTGTTGTGGGATTCCAGAGGGGGAGAGAATGGTTAAAAATACTGCTGTATTGTTGGAGAACTGAGTGAGTTGGGGATCAAAGTAACCAGACCTTTAAACTGAATAAGAAATTAAAAGGCCATTTTATCCCATTTAAAAACAACTAATAAAAATAGATTTGCTGTCAGTTTCCATCACCCAAAAGAAGGGTGTGTAAGAATATATGTGTGCGCTTTCATGCGTGTATGCAGGCGTGAGAAGACCGGAGGGTTGATCCAGGCTGTCTTCCTCAGCTGCTCTCCCGGGTATTCTTTGAGACAATGTCTCTCTTTGAACTCAGTTCAGCTTTTTCTGCTAGGCTGACTGGCCAATGGGCGGGAGGGATCCGCCTCTCCTCCCCTCCCCCTAGGGCTGAGGTTACAGAGCGTGCATGCTGCAGCAGCAACTTGACCTGAGTTCTAGGAATCTGGATTCAGGTCTGCAAGCTTGCATAGCAAGCATTTCTTTTCACTGACAGGGCCATCCTCCCAGGCTCACCAGAAAATATACAGGGGAGAATTGTGTCTGAGGATAGTTTAAAAATTCAGTTGTGCCGGGCGGTGGTCTGCAGAGCTAGTTCCAGGACAGCTAGGGCTATACAAAGTAACCCTGTCTGGAGAAGAACCAACCAAAATAATAATAATAATAATAATAATAATAATAATAATAATAATAATAATAATTCAATTGCTTATCCAGGTGTGGTGTAGAGTGTGTACCTTGTAGCTCCAACTACTGGGAGGCCGAGGTAAGAATGCCACTAGAGTCCAGGAGTTCAAGGCCAGTTTAGGCAAAATTTGCATCTCTGCAAATTCAACTGCTTTTAAAATTTAAGTGCAGGTCTTGGGATGTAGCTCATACTTAACTATGCTGAGACCCTGATTCGGATCCCTAGCAACCCCCCCTCCATGTTCTCTTGTTCTCTCTCTTACACACACACACACACACACACACACACACACACACACACACACCACACACACGTTCCTGTTTTAAACATCAGCCAATCCTTGTCTTGCACAGGAGAGCTTCCTTCCCAGTCTTCATAACGAGTGTGTGCACCCGCAAACCCAGAGTTGTGTGAGGGTGTGCACTTGTGCATTCGTGGTAGTGGTATGAGCACGTGTGAACTAGGTGCGTGCGCAGTGCGGGGAGCGCTTACGTGTGTGCACATGTCTCTGTATCAGAGACCCACGTAAGCAACGTGCAGTGCAGTACAGAACATTAAACAAGCGCTGACAGGTATGTTTAACATTAAAAATCTGTTATTCCGCCGGTGTTCTGAATTCTTTTAGAATAAAACGACTTGCGGTCATTTTTATAGGGATGAAGTACAGCACACAAAAGCCACGTTCAGCAGTTTACCCCAGGACATGTATGGAAGTAAACCCCGGTTAATTTGGCACAAACAGCAAAGTCATTCAGTCATTCTTATCAGCAGAGATTCCTGGGTTTGAGTACACCTCCTGGGGGGGGGGGTCGAGTGCACAGAGGAGGGGATGTGGGTGCAGCTGTGATCAAGGGCTGGTAAGTGGGCGGGGAGGTGGGTGAGGCTTCCCTGTGGGACTAGCATGGCTGAGTTTGACTAGAGGGAGTTCCACTCAGCCTGTGACCGGTGCCCGATTCCAAAGTCCCAAGAGCTTAACAATTGTCCTGCTTCTCTCAAATCAAAGCCACCCCTGCGTCCAGCAGGACGACTCTCCAAACCTGGCGTCCCCGCCCCAGGGTGGCGCTGTGTGCCCCCAGAGGCACTGAGAGGCGGATCCCTGAGGAGTGGGGGCCCTGGGTGCCTGGCAGGTGCTGGCTGTGGCTGGGCTCTCCGCCGCAGGTCCCCAGGGCATGCGCTGGGTCTGCAGGCTTCCCCTGGACTGTGCATGGCGAGAGGGGGGTATGCTGTTCCAGGACAGCGCGGGGAGGGGGGACCTGACCACCCGCAGAGCTGAGATCCTCCTCCGTGGCCCCCTCGGCCAGCGCACAGCTGGAGACTGGGTCTCCCGTGAGCCTCTCGCCTCCACACCACCGCGACCTACCCGAGCCAGGAGGGGCAGATGCCTAACAGATGCCCGGAGCGTGCCCTGCCCAAGACACCCGCTTGCCTTCCTACCTGTCTCGTGGAGCCCGGGAGCCGCCTCATCGGTGCCCGAACTGGGTCAACCTCTCCAGGACCGAGGAAAGCCGAGGGAGGTTGGACTTTATCTCCCCGCTGCTGGCTGGTTTCCTCCCCGCCCCATCTTCCCCCACCCAGTCGGCTGACACCCACCTCCAATCCCTGAAGGAGCACAGTGCCCCTACCGAGAGGCCCCGGGTACCCAGGGTTGCCCCGTGCTTCCTCTTCTTGGGTTCCTGCCAAGGCTTTGCTTATTCCCAACTCTGTGGGCTCCGGGCCTTGGGTCTGTGCCAGCCACCTTTTCAGTCCCGCTTCCCCTTGCCCAAGCCCTCCAGGTCTTTGCCAAAACCCCTCCTTCACTACACCTACCCCATACTGACACACCTGGATGTTCAGCCGCCTTCTGAATTCTATACTTCAGCTACAGACAGTTCACACACACACACACACACACACACACACACACACACACACACAGCTAGCTTTCTCCATCACTTTGAATTTACAACTGCCCCCCCCCACCCCCACCAAACTTCTCCAGCTTCTACTCATTTTTTAAAACACTCTCTATGCCAGGCATAGTGGCCTTTAATCCCAACACTTGAGAGGCAGAGGCAGGTGGATCTCCGTGAGTTCGGGGCCAGCCTGGTCTACAGAGTGAGCTCCAGCACAGCCAGAGCTACACAGAGAAACCCTGTCTTGAAAACAGACAAACAAAAAACGCCTCTTTACATACCACACTTGGAGACCTCCCTACCCACTCCTTTACTGAGCCTAGCTGCTGCTGTTTTGGTTTTTTTGTTTTAGGTGTTTGTTTGTTTTCTTTTTTGTTTGTTTCTTTTGGTTTTTTGAGACAGGGTTTCACTGTGTAGCCCTGGCTGTCCTGGAACTCGCTCTGTAGACCAGGCTGGCCTCGAACTCAGAGATCCGCCTGCCTCTGCCTTTTGAGTGCTGGGACTAAGGGGGGTGAGACACCGCCCAGCTGCTGCTGTAGTTCTAAGGAAGAATCACAGAGTGAGTTGAGGCTGGGTAAGGACTGAATATCCACTGTGGCCGCTGCCATGGACACTAGGAAGCATCGTGGTAGAGGCTCTTAACCACATCCACTTGTGGTGAATTTAATTCCCTTCCTGCTTCTTCTTCTCCCCCTCTCTCCCCGCAAAAAAAAAAAAAAAAAAATCAAGACATTCCTTTGCCAACCATTCCTTTTCTGAAAGCTTAAAAGAGTTTACTCATTCCTAGAAAAATGCCCTGGCCCTGGGCCTGTGGAGGGCACAGAGGCTGGGGCCCCCCTTGCTGAAGTGACCCTGACATGGTCACTTCACTGGGTTCAGACAGACGCAGATTGCAACAAGGATCTCCATCTTCTTCAGCGCTGGGCCTGTGCTCAGACTGGACTAGTAAAGCCCAAAGCTCTTCACATTCCCCAAGGCAGTAGGAGGACAGAAGCCTGGTTTCAGGGCCCTGGGAATTACTCGGATTTTTAGGCAAAGATAAAGTTTGGCAGCAAGGGCAGTGAGATCACTTAGAACCTCCCTAGGAAAGGAATCCTCATCCAAACCTTCAAACTGCACCACCAGCCCCCACCACACACATCAGCAGGGACCTTTCTGAACTTAGTCAACCTTTCTGAACTTAGTCAAAAGTCCTTGCGACGTGGGAAGGAAATGCTTCTCCTACTACTTACCGATGGCAGGAGCAGCTGAGGAACAACCTGCCTACGGTTTGTTTTTTTCTGGCCACTTCTCAGATGCCTGGACTTGGGATTCTTTTGCTTTGTGTTAAGGCAGGATCTCATGAAGCCCAGGCGGGCCTCAATGTGTAGCTGAGGGATGATTCTGGTCCTCCTGAGTGCCAGGGTTACAGATCCCTTGTCCAGTTGGTGTAGTCCTGGACATCAAAGCCAGGGCTGCTTATTGGACAAGCGTTCTACCAACTGACTACACTCCAGTCCAGATCTGGACTGGTGTGTGTGTGTGTGTGTGTGTGTGTGTGTGTGTGTGTTAACCATTTTGTCTTGGGGCTATTATTGCTGTGATGAAACACCATGACCAAAATCAAGTCAGAGAGGAAAGGATTTATTTGGCTTACAATTCCACATCACTCTTCAAACAAAGAAGTCAGGACAGGATCTCAAACAGGGCAGGAACCTGGAAGCAGGAGCTGATGCAGAGGGCATGGAGGAGTGCTGCTTACTGGCTTGCTTCCCATGGCTTGCTCAGCCTGCTTTCTCATAGAACCCAGGACCAGCAGTCCAAGAGCAACACCACACAGAATGAGCTGCCTCCCAGCATCAATCACTAATTAAGAAAATGATAGGATGTTTCCTACTTTGAGCCGGGCATAATGACACATGCCTTTAATCCCAGCACTCGAGAGGCAGAGGCAGGCGGATCTTTGTGAGTTCGAGGCCAGCCTGGTCTACAGAGTGAGTTCCAGAACAGCCAAGGCTACATGGACAAACCTGTTTCAAAAAACAAAAGAAACAAAGAAAAAGAAAATGACCTATAGGCTTGCCTTATGGAGATATTTTCTCAACTGAGGCTCCCTCCTCTGATGACTCTAGCTTGTGTCAAGTTGACATAAAACTGGCTGGGACACCCCTGCAGGACATTTTTTATTTTTCACTAAGACTTTCCCAGAGGACATAACTAAGCTCGTCACCATCCCTACCCCCACAAAGGGTTAGTGCACTCACTTCTGTAAAGCAGATACAAACAGTTTCCAGGACTGGAACCAACCTTAACTGGCAAAGAACACTTTCTCTCTGAATTATCATAAAAATGTTTAAGTAAAAAAAGAAAGGAAAGGAGCAAAGGGGCAATGGTGGTTTCAGAATGAAAAGATCATTCACCATCATGTCATACATTCAATCTTGGCTCTAGTAACAAAATGGAAACAGGATTACTATCATACAAAATGTTCACTACAGCACACTGTATGCACCTGTTCCAAGCCCACCCTCAGCCCCCAATGCTTCCAACTCACTACTTCCCAGCCTGTTGGGCCTGTCGACGAAGGAGCACGTAGATCTTCTCTTTGATCCAGTCTGTGTACCAACTGAGTAAACAAAGGCAGCTGAGAGCCCTGCCAGGCCGTCAATAAAACCAAACGGCTGAGTGACTCCGTGGGGAGGGGGTGCTGCTGGGACATCTTCGGATGTTCCTCATACAGTTTACCAACACCTTTCACGAGTTCACTCCCAGATTGATAATTAGTGGGAGTCCTGCCTTCTAGCCTCTCGGTAGGCTGTACCAACAAACTGGTGTGAGACATGGCACCAAACGCTTTCCTGCAGCTGACACCCCACATCCAGATCTGGATTCTTGGTCCTCACCTGAGGTAATGGCCCAGTGGGTAAGTGCTTAAGCATGAGGATCTGAGTTCAAATACCCAGGACCCACACATAAAAACCTGAAACTCCAGCACTGGAGGATTCTGGGGCCTCACTGGCCAGCCAGTCTAGCCAAAGCAGAGAGCTCCAGGTTCAGCGAGAAAGCCCATCTCAAAAAATGAGGTGGGTTAGCAACTGAGGACTAGATCCTGACATCAAGCTCTGGCCCGCACACCCATCTGCACAGGGTGCACTCACACACGCTTATACTATACATACCAAAGAAGATTCCAGAAGAAAGTGTCAAGCCCACCTCCCCATTCTAAATCCTCATGCACCAACATCGGGCCTCTCCCTGGCAATACCAGGACCCCTCTGTCTGGGTGGGGGTACCTGGGATAACAGGAGGAGCTTCGCCCTGAGAGGCAGGCAGACAGGGTGAGACGTCCTGTGTGTTAATGTGGGCAAGACAAGTCTCCCGCTTCAGCGACAATACACCAAACACTTAGAAAACGCTTTTGATAAACATGACCTATCTGTACCCGCAAGCAGGACAAAAGTCTGGCCTCTCTGCCTTTGTTTTGTGCCTGTCTCCCTTACTTTGTGTCAAATTCTCGCTTACTTAAGCAAGTGAGCATGTAAATCACTTAAGGAGTGAGTGTTCGTCTCAACACCAGTGATGCCCAAGGTAGCTCATTCCATGCCGTTAGGGCTTAAAGCCCACAGAGCAGTGTAACTGAGGCATTTTTACTATCAACTTTTTAAAAACTGCATTAATTGTACGTGTGTGCACATACACTCACCCGGGTGTCACGGCTGGCTTGCGGAGGTCAGAGGACAGCGGTCAGGGGTTGGCTCCCTGTTTACCACGCTAGAGGAGGTTGGACCTGGGAGAACGAAGCCTAAGATGAAGACAGACTGGAGTCTCATGCAATTTATTTAATGTAATTTATTAAATTTATAAATTTAGCATCAGAAAATTTACACCCTGAGGGTTAAGAAAGGTCACCAGAGTAAAGGTCTCATGAATTCAAGCTGGATACAATCACAAGGACACACGGCACATGGTAAAAACCATGTAGAGGCATAGAAACAAAGAACAACATAAACAAAGAACAACAGAAACAAAGAACAGCATAAACAAACAACAGAAACAAACAACAATAGAAACAAACAACAACATAAACAAATAACAATAGCCAGCTGTGATGAATACCTCAAGTGGACTCACTCCTGTCCGACACACCTGGGCAGCTCCCAAAAGCACATTCCAAGAACAATTCTGTGGTTTTCTGCTGTTGTTTTTGGTTTTTCAAAACTGGGTTTCTCTGTGTAGCCCTGGCTGTCCTGGGACTCACTCTGTAGACCAGGCTGGCCTCGAACTCACAGAGATCCACCTGCCTCTACCTCCCAAGTGCTGGGATTGAAGGTGTGTGCCGCCACCACAAGGCTCAATTTCATATTTTGAAGAAACTGAGATCACAAGACTCTTGCCTTGGTTTCTTGGAGTTTTCTCACAAACACTCAGAATTCCCCTCCCAGGGCTCCATTCCTGGACATGTTCCGACAGGTCCCAGGGTCAAACTCGGGTTATCAGGCCTGGCAGCTGGAGCCCTCCCTGTCCCTGTCCCCTTACTGTCAGATTTTACAGTGTCTTGTTCTAGACTGCCCACCCCCAAACGGTGCCCAAGGGTCTCCAGCCATTGTCCTAAGCCTACAATTATCCTAGACAGGAACAGTTCAGCCTCATAGTGTGGCAGCTGGCAATGAGAGTGAGCTGACTGCTGGAATTTCTCGTGGAAACTCAAGTGAGAAGGACCTCCTTGTACAGTGTTGCCGACCTGAGGTCATGATCAGCAGAGCCCTCAGTGACCGAGGCTGTCTGTCTCGGTATGCACACTACAGCCTCACCCCAGTTCTTCCTGTTTAAACCTGAACCCTGTGAGAGCCCTAAGGACAAACCCTTTGTGGGGTCCTTTCCCAGTGTGTGAATTGATTCCATCTCCTTTCTTGTCTCCTCACTCCCCTCTTGAGCTTTCTTCAGACAGGTGACCAACAGCCTGTTGGAATGCCCAGAGCTAAGACTTCATCAACAACTCGCCCCCCCACCCCCCCCAACCCTCACGTGGAGAAGAATGAGGAGGGGAGGACTGGCCTCCATAAAGCTCGCACTAACTGCTAAAAAAAAAAAAAGAGTTTGTTCGGGATGCTGACATGACTCAGTGGTAAGAAGCCTTTACCTGAGTTCAGTCCCTGAAACTCATGTGGTGAACAGAGAGACCCAACTCCTCAAGTCACCCTCTGACGGCCAAACATGCATGCACACACACACACACACACACACACACACACACACACACGTGCACGCACGAAATAAATACACAAATGTCATTTTAAAATGTAAGAAAAACAAACAAAACCCAGTCTTTTCCTTTCGCCTCATCCCCCGCACCCCCAGACTTAATTCCTCCCATCTTGATCATTTCTGGAGACCGCAGACCCATCATGCCCTCACCATGCTGAGCAGGACCAGGCGGCCTCAGCTCCCCGCAGCCACAGGAGGACGAGGGTGGAAGCGGAAGCCGGAGCACTGACACTAAGCTGTCGTGTACAGTAGGTTCGGATGGGAAACGTAACTTCCACTTACAAGATTTTTAGAAACTGAGTTTCCCAGCCTCCCAGTTCTGCCAGATTCCCAAATGTACTTGAGTGGCTTTATGCTTTTTTTTTTTTACTTTTTTTAACCTGCCTCCCTCCCTCTCTTCCTCTCTCCCTCCCTCCTTCCTTCTTCTCTTCCTTTCTGTCTCAGTTCTGGGGATGGAGCCCAGAATCTAGGCAAGGTCTCCTACACTGAGCCACACCTACAGCCCAACTTTGTACTTCTAAATTTTTTTGACTTTAGAATCATTGGAACCCTACTATATGTATAGACTTACGAATTTATTTATTCACAGTGCTGGAGGTCAAACTTTAGTCCCTGAGCGCTCTAGATAATTGCTCTACCACTGGCTTCACCCTGACCACTGTTTGTATCTTTGTTTGTTTTGAAGATTTGTTTATTTTTACCTTATGTGTATAAGTACCATGTTCCTGCAGTGCCCACAGAGGCCAGAAGAGGGCATCAGAAACTCCTGGAACTGGCATTACAGACAGTTGTGACTTGCCATGTGGGTGCCAGGAACCAAACCAAGATCTCTCTGCAAAAGCAGCAAGTCATCGAGTCCTCACTCCAGCCCGATTGTTGTTGTTTTCCCCCTGAGACAGGGTTTCTCTGTGTAGCCCTGGCTGTCCTGGATCTTGCTCTGTAGAACAGATTGGCCTCGAACTCACAGAGAGCACAGAGATCCACCACCTCTTCCTCTGGAGTGCAGGGATTAAAAGTGTGCGCCACCACCTGGCTGTTGATTCATTTTTGAGACAGAGTCTCATGGATTCTAAGCTGGCCTTGAACTATTAGCCAAGGATGACTTTGAACTTCCTTAAAAAAAAAAAGGAAAAGAAAGAAAAAGTTTTATTATTTTTTGAAATTATGTATGGACTGGAGAGATGGCTCAGCAGTTAAGAGCACTGGCTGCTCTTCCAGAGAACCTGGGTTCAATTCCCAGCACCCTGGCAGCTTACAATTTTCTATAACTCTGTTCCAGGGAATCCGACACTCCTACACAGACATACATACAAGCAAAACACCAATAAAATAAATAAATAAATAAATAAATAAATAAATAAATAAATAAATAATCAAAACAAAACAAAAAAACCAAAACATTAGAAAGAAGTTGTGTATGTGGGTGTGTGTACAGCCAAGCATGTGAGTGCAGGTGCCTACAGCGGCCAGAAAAAGGTGTTTGATCCCTTGAAAATGGAGCTCCAGGCTGCCCATCATGGGAGCTGGGATCTGAATTCACGTCCTCTGGAAGAGCCGTACACACTCTTAACCACTGAATCATCTCTCTAGTCCACTTTTGGGCTTCTTGGTCCTCCTGACCCCAGGTCCTGCGTGCTGGGTTACACGTGTTCTGCCAGGCCCAGTAAGTACTATGCCATACTGGGAATCACATGGGGCTTTGGGAATGCCACACAAGCATTCTACCACATGGGCCATAGCCCAGTCCTATTTTCCGTCTTCAAATGTTTAGTCTTTTGATTAAAGGATTAAGTAAGCAAGTATATTATTCTTGTAGCTCAAACATTTCTTAAAACAATGACTTGTAAAATATGTGAAGCTGAAAACTATTAAAAATAATAATATGCCAAGTCCACAATAAGACACACAGGTGGGTAACGGACTGCTACTGCAGAATACAGCATGGCTTAACCTTAATGAGACAAAACTGGGTCTCGGGTCTTTATTCCCACAGCTTTTCTGTCCCTGGGAGCTGCTCACATGCACTCTGATCACCCTCATTCCCACACTTTCTTTCCATAGTTTCAGATACTGGCAATCAATTGTCCTATGAATATCTGAAAACTTCACATAAAAAATTCTAGAAATAGTTTATCAGCTTGAATATTGATCTTTCATTACAATAGATGGTTACAATTATTCTATATGATTATCACAGTTAATCTTTCAAGATTACATTTCCTTATGTACCATGGGGGTAGGTGGGAGAGTGTGCATGCCTCCAAGGTCAGATGACAATTTCTGGGGTCAGTTCTCTCCTTCCACGATGTGAGTCGCAGGGACCTGAGTCAAGGTGACCTCACTGGCACTAGTGCCTTTAAGCTCTGAGCCATTTCTCGGGCCCTCACTTATCAACTACACTTCATCATGGGTATCATGGGTATGAATTCATCAGGAAAATCATAGTGCACAGCATTTGGTACTAGCTCTAATTTCAGACAGCTCTTGGGGGTCTTGGAACGTGTCCCCGTGAGAAAGGGTAGCCTCCACATTTTTGTCCCAGTCTCTTAACTGAAACTCTTGGGGCCAAAAAACATTCCAGGATTGAGAAGTTTTCAGATTTCAGAAGTCATTAAACTACATGCTATGTAACTACATCCCTAGCAGAATGGAAGCTCTCCTTAATCACAAGCAAACAAAAGAATACACACACACACACACACCACATATACCACACAAATACACACATAAACGTACCACACACACCACACATGCATACATACATACTACATACACACATACCACACACACACCACCCACAAACACACACCACACATACATACACAGATACTACATACACACATACCACACAAACACACACACTACACACAACCACACACATATACACACATAAATGTAACACACACACACACACACACACACACACACACACACACAACTGCAGCAAAACACATCCATCTCCACGGGATAAACAGGGTCCATGAAGCCTCCAGTAAATCAAGTTAGTTTTTTCTGGTAAATTTTCTAAAATCTTTTCCATATTCTGAACTGAGGGTGTAGCTGGGTTAGTGGAGGCTGGTACAGCATACATGGAGGCCTGAGTCCCACCCACAGTAAGCAGGTGTGGTTGGCATATGCCAGTCATTCCAGAATTTCAGAGAGAGGCAGGAGAATCACAAATTACATTCTCAAGCATAAAGAAGTTCAAGGCCAGCTGGGCTACAAAGGACCCTGGGTTTTTCTCTTTGTTTGTTTGATTTGGTTTTTTGTTTTTTAAAAGGAGGAAGTGAGAAAGAAAGAAAACAGAAAAGAAAAAAACATTAAAAAAAAATCCAGCTGGGCGGTGGTGGCACACGCCTTTAATCCCAGCACTCGGGAAGCAGAGCCAGGCGGATCTCTGCGAGTTCGAGGTCACCTTGAGCTACCAAGTGAGTTCCAGGAAAGACGCAAAGCTACACAGAGAAACCCTGTCTCGAAAAACCAAAAACAAAACAAAAACAAAAAAACAAAAAAAACCCAAGTTTTGAATTTTTTAATTATCTGCACAAATTCAATCCTGCACAACTAACAGGATTCAGATGAGCCACATTCAAGAGCCACAGTCACTCCGTGGCCGGTGCCACGTTGGCCCAGCACAGGGCCAGAGGCTGGCGTGGGACACTGTGCAGTCAAGCTGTGTAACCACACTCTGAGGTTACCACTTGCTGACTGTGACATGTTAGGCAAGGTAACTTCCCCAGATGGCATTCATGTCATTTGAAAAAGAAATCAGTGTAAAAATTAATCCCAGTGAACTAGAAACTTCCTAAGATCCACAGCCCCAAAGGCAGAGAACAAAAACAGGCAACGGGAAGAGGGAGGCAGCCTCCTCTCAGGGAGAGAGTGGCCTGGCCAGGAGGACCCACCAGCACCAGCCTCCCCTGAGCACAAGCCTTGATCATGCGACCGTGGCTGTCCTTTGAGGGGGTTAGAACTTGGCCTGAGGGCTAGCTGGTGGGTGCTTCTTATACTGGGGTGTGTGACCTTAGGGACACAGAAAAACACCAAACACATATAAAGCCCAGCTTCTGGAAACATCTGCTTTCAGATTGTGACTGGCTTATAATGATGTCGTCGTGTGTGTGTGTGTGTGTGTGTGTGTGTGTGTGTGTGTGTGTGTTTGTGTGCATGTGGTGTGTGGTGTTCTGTGTGTATGGTGTGTGTGTATGTGTGTGTGTATTTATGAAAACAAGTATTGTAGATTGACCTTGAGGACATACACTAAGTCACCAATGACAGAGACTTGTCCTGGTAAAAAGGTCTCCTCTACTTTGAGCAGTCAGCGTCGTCACCGAGTCAGAAAGTCACTGGGGGGGGGGGCGGGGGCGGGGGGGAGCGGGGGCGGGGGGGGGGGCTAGGAAAGGTGGGAGAAGGGTCAGGGCTGTTTGATCAGGAGGGAGACCACTGTGTCCAGAGGTGCACAGGGGTGATGCTGCCCATGTGCTCAATGCCTCTGAATCCCAAACTTAAATTGGTTATGGCGGGGCCGGGGGGCAGGCTTGTGGGACAGCCCAGGGCCCAGTACCCGTGTGCATGCTGGGTGGTGATGGAAAGCAGACTGGTGTGCAGGTGGGGAGGCTGGGACGAGCTGGCTGACTTCATCAGCCATAGTTAACAACCTGTGCAGCCAGTTGGGAGACTGCCTCAGTTAATAAGGTAGAGTGGGATGGACGGAGGAAGACTCCCGAGGTCAGCCTTAAGCCTCCACATCACAGGCACACACATACATACACATCAAAACAAAACAAGCCGGGCGGTGGTGGCGCACGCCTTTAATCCCAGCACTCGGGAGGCAGAGGCAGACGGATCTCTGTGAGTTCGAGGCCAGCCTGGGCTACCAAGTGAGTTCCAGGAAAGGCGCAAAGCTACACAAGAGAAACCCTGTCTCGAAAAACCAAAAAAAAAAAAAAAAAAAAAAAAGAAAGAAAGAAAGAAAGAAAAAAGAAAAAAACAAAACAAAAACAGAGATGCAGGCCTGTAAATTCAGCCACTCAGAGTCTAAGGCAGAGGTTGGAAGTTCAAGTCAACCGGTGTGGGGGTGCACACCTTTAATCCCAGCATTCAGAGGCAGAGGCAGGTGGATCTCTGTGAGGTCGAGGCCAGCCTGGTCTACATGACAAGCTCCAGGCCAGCTGTGGCCACATAGTGAAACCCTGTCTCAAAATACAAACAAAAAGTTCAAGACCTAGTGGCCACTGAGAAGTCTCTGAAGGTAAAGACACTTGGCACCAAGCTTGATCTGAGTTCCTGCCTCCAGGTCCCTGCCCTAACTTCCCTGGATGGTGGACTCCATGCCGGAAGATGAAATTAACCCTTTCCTGCCGGAAGATGAAATTAACCCTTTCCTCCCCAAGTTGCCTTTGGTCACGACATTTTGTCACAGCACTAGAAACCCTAACAAAGACACTGAATGCTTTAGGGAACCCTGCTTCAAAATAAAAAGTAGAGAGCAGGGTGGGATACTGCTTAGTGGTACAGCACTTGCCTCTCCTGCATGAGGTACTGAGTTCAGTCCTCAGTAACACGCACACCACACATACACACCATGCATACACATAGACTACACACACACACACCACATATATATACACATACACCACACACACAAACACACCACACATACACACCACACACATACACACAAACCACACACACACACCACACATACACACAAACCACACACACACACCACACATACACACCACACATATACACACAAATCACACACACACACCACACATACACACAACACACATACATACAAACCACACACATCATACCACACACAGCACACACAAACACACCACAAAAGCACACACATAAACTACACATAAACACACACATGTACTCACACACATTGGTTAAAATGATAAGGCTTATAATGTACATATTTTACCAAACAGCAACACAGACCATACATTATGAAATAAAAAGTCTATCGATAGTCCCAGGATGCCACTTTGGACTGAGTCCTTTACCCTCAGGCTTTGTCACTCTCCTCTGCCAGAGCAGTTTCTGTGAGCGAATTCAGAAACATTGCACTCTGCAATGTCCTCGGGAGATCCATAAGGCCACCCAGGCAGGTCACCCAGTGGCTCTCTGTCTGGGCAGGTCCTGGGGTCAGAAGGCCCTGGGTGGGATGAGCTCTTCCCTCACTTGTATATTTGTCTTCTTTTTGTTCCAGATATTTATCAAAGAAATTTTAATGTAAATTATTAATAAAATAGCATTTCTTCCTGTGCTAGTCTTATGTCTTCTAATATTTTCCTCATCTGTAAAATGGGGGTGGCTGGCCTCACAGGTGGGTGATGATGTGAAGGCTTACTTCGTCTGGGTCTGGGACATATTTATTGTAACTGCTCCATCATGTCTGGCTTCTTGGGGCAAGTGCCTTCCTCGGGGGCTCTTGGGCGGAAGGAGGGGGAGCATTGAGAGCTCAGGACAAACCCAAGATGTCAGGCAGGTCTCCTTGCGCAGGAATGTCCTTTGGGCACAGTTCTACTACTTGTTTGTAAACAAAGGGTCCCTTAAACACATATGGTCTGCCACTCCACAGCACAGCCATGTAAACAAGGGTGGGATGCTTGTTCTTACTCAAAACACATCCCTTACATCCCTTGGAAATCCCCTTTGGCAGACTTCTACCCATTACTTCACTGATTCAAACAGTTACTCGGCAACTCATGGGAGCCTAGGCTGGATGTCCCACGCCTGGGGATCGAGACTCCCAGGAATGGCTGGATGTCATCATCCCACTCCCACCCCCATGATCTGTGTGAATTTGCCCCCCCTGTGGATCCCTATACTGGTCCGAGGCCTCAGAGGGCTGGAAACATCTCCATCTGTTGGCTTCCTGGTCCTGACAGCTGACACTATGCAGAGGCTGGGCTTGCTCTGAGAAAGACCAGATGAGGTGGCAAAGACCCAGAAATGTCAAACCTCGAAGAAATCATGGTGAGAGTCAGATCCTTGGTCCCTCTCCAGCCAGAGGCGAAAGCCTGGACAAAGCCATCCTTGCAGGAAGAAGCCTGGACGGTGAGAAAAATGTACTGGAGACAGAGACCTGAAAGGAAGGGCAAGCCAGGGGAGGGGCTGAGGAAACATCTGGCTTGGCCAAGTTCCCAGTGGAGAAGTTTGGCCAGACTTGTCTGCTGTCCCAGGGGCCAGGGCCAGGGACCCTCGTCCTGACCACCAGGCTACTGGCAGGAAATTGGGAAGCAGGAGAAAAGCCTCCCACAGCACACGTCAGTGGAGGGGCCCAGCGTGCTGGAATTGGCAGGACTCCACCTAAGACGTGACGTCACCTCTTTCGGCAACAGCATCGCCTCATAAGAATGTTTACCAACAGTGCATTTGGCCTTCAAGATGCAAATTCATCCCCCCATTATCAAAGGCCTGGAGAATCTTGATAAATCTGAAGTATCATTGTAAATCTTTACTTACGAAAGTTGTATATCGGTGCCCAAAGTGCCTGTGGTTTATTTACATCATGAACTTGTCTTTGTACAAGAGGTCAAAGGGGTGCCCATTCCTTACCAGCTGGGAAAGTGGTCCCGCAGAGGATCACTTACACAAAGGGACAGGGGAAAGACTGACCGTTCCTAGAACAAGTGGGGGATGGGGTAGGGGTGGGGAGGTTGCTCTGGAGCCATAGCTTAAGCGCCCTAGCTTAGAGGAAAGTGTCCTGTACTGCCAGCACAAAAGGCCTGCCCTCAGCGTCTCATTAGCCTGGGTCGCTGGGAAGGTTCTGGTGAAGGCAAAGGACCTTCTCCCCATGGAACTGGCTTCTGGTTGCCATCAGAAGTGACCTCAGAGAAAGAGACCCCACACTTGCAAAATATGAGGCTGTGGCCCAGCCCTACCCCAGAGCAGATATGCAAGAAAAAAAAAAAGAAAGAAAGCAAACACCAACAATCCTGACCGCCTCAGACTAAAAGGGGAGGTGTTTCGGAAAAATCCGAGTCATCACACATTGACGTCTGTCTGGCTCACAAGAGTTAGAGCTGTTCTGTGATACATGCAGCCAATTCTGATCAATACATAGAAACACCAGCCGTAACCCAGTATGGTACAGTTCCTAACGATGTATTTGAAAGCCAGGGAACAGGAGGAAGGCCCAAAAATCTCCCCTCAGGGATCTGAGACATCACTACCCAGCTGTCACTGTGTGTGTGAGATGCTGTGGTTTGCTTAGGAAAACCCCACCAGGGGCCCTTAAGTTTATATGTTGTTTTGTTTTTATTTTGAGGCAGTCTTACTCTATATCCTATGCTAACCAGGAACTCTCGGTGAAGCCAAGGTTGGACTTTAACTTAGAGCAATTCTCCTGTCGCAGCCTCCCAAGTGACAAAATTACAGGTGTGAGCCACTATACCCAGCCAGGCTCATGCAGCGGCACTATTTTGGGATGCCACGTAGGTCATCAGAACCCTTTGAAGTCCTGTGATTCTGTTACCATACTGCTCACTGTTCACCCGTGATGTGAGCGGGGATTCCACCACAGGCTCCTGCTGCATCAGTTACTCGGCCACTCTTCACCTTCCCTGCCATGGTGGACTGAAACTGTGAGTCTAGATACAGTTGTTTTTTTTCCCCCCACAAATTGTTTCTGCCAGTGTTTGAGTTTCTGTAGTCACAGAGGAAAGGTAGGATATTTGTACACCCTGTGAAGGTGTATCGCTGTGATTGGTGTACTGAAAAGCAGAATGGCCAATAGCTAGGCAGGAGGGCACAGAGAGAGGTCGGAGGAGATAATCGAGGCACAGAGAGACGCCAAGGAGACGTGGAGGGAGTCAGACATACAGAATGAAAGAAAGGTAAAAAGCCGTGAGGCAAATGTAGATTAATATACATGGGTTGATTTAAGTTATAAGAGCTAGGGGGATAGGCCTGAGCTAAGGCCAAGCTTTCATAATTAATAAGTCTCCGTGTACTTATTTGGGAGCTGGCTGGCAGGACAGAGGAAGACTCTTTACATCAGCTCATCAGACTTGGCATCGGGCACCTTTACAAACTGATCCATCTCACTGGTCCGAGTGGTGTGGTTTTGTAGACATACAGGATGAAAGCAGTATGGAGCCATGGGTGCCTGCATCCGGATGTTCAGGGAAGACCTGGGAGAGTAGACAATGTGTAGCTGGATTGGATTCCCCGAAGAAAGCCTGATAGAACAATTCATGAAATTATGAGGGGGAGCCTGCTTACAGACTGTGGTCCAGCTAGTCCAACAATGTCTGTCTACCAATGGGAGGTCCAAAAATCATGAACTAAATCCATGTTCAGTCCATGAGCTGGATGTCTCAGCTGGTCTTCAGTATACACCAGAACCATGAAGAATCAGACTCTAATGCCAGTGAAGGAATGAACTTGCCAGTGGGAGACCGAGCAAGCAGGCAAAGAGAGAGCTACATCCTGATCTGCAGGCAGAGAGAGACTCGGCCTGACATGGGATTTTGAAATTTCAAATTCTAATGAGGCTACACCTGCTCCAACAAGGACACACCTCCTAATCCTTTTCAAATAGTGCCACTCCCCGATGACCAAGCATTCAAATATATGAGCCTGTGGGGCTGTTCGTCAAACCACCATCAAGCATAAGTTACTCTAGGCTGCTGAAGATACCAGGGATATGGAGCATTTGCTGAGGTGATCTGTACGCTCTGGTAGAGCTAGTCCTGTGGGGAGTGGAGCGAACCCTGAGTGAAGGAAGAATGGAGTAAATGTGTGCTGTTGACATGGACACCGCTGGGTCAAGGATTCCAATGCAGAGCACAGCCCCATGGCAAAGAGAGAAGGTCAAAGCCGTCTCTCAGGTGCTTCAGATAAATGGAAGTCTTTTTCAGGGGTCTAAGTGTGAATGTTGACAATGCATGTCCACCATAGCTTCTTTTCTTGGATGTTTATGGCCTGAAGATTGTTCCCCTATAGAGACTGTCCCTCCTTGATTCAGCAGTATACCATAAACCCTGTCCCCTGTTCAGCTGTATGCAATGGCCCTGCCTCCCTGTTCAGCTGTATGCAATGGCCCCGCCTCCCTGTTCAGCTGTTGTGGCTTCTCCATCACCATCACGTCTGTCTTTTCTTCATTCCCTCTCCAGTCTCCTTGGAGCCCTGCAAGAACTGGACACAGCCCAAGGGAAATGTGTGTTACAAACAGCAGGGCAATGGCAGAAATACCACCTAAGCCATGGGGGTCCAGATGATGTCACCATGTGTCCCAAATGCTGGACACGGAGCTACAGAGCTTGGCGTTTGTCACATTGGGATTGGTTCCCTCTCTCTTGCTGTCCCCCTGCTCCTTGCCTTTGGAGTGGGATGTTTACATTATATCTTTGGGTTATTAGAAGTCTGTTTTCTAATAACTTTCACTTCTCCTTCACAGAGGTTCATAGCTAAGAACATGCATTGTGTCTCTGTAGGGGCTCTGGACTTAGGCTGACCAATGTTTACACTGTTAAGACCACATGGACTCTCCTAAATTAAGCTAATCGAGGTGAGAAGATGTAGGTGTGGGCGGCCCTCTTCCCTGAGCTGGGGTCCCAGAAGGAAGAAGAAGGTAGCCGAGTAGAAGCATCCCTTGCTCTCTGCTCTTTTGCTGTGAGACAGTCTCACTAAGCAGCCCCTGCCAGGGGCTGGGACTGCACGTGTCCTCTGCTTCCTGCTTCTTGAGTGCAGGGACAATGTCAGGTATTTGTCACAGCAGCAAGAGAGTGGACAAACACAGTCCCCACAGGCTCGGGTTTTGAAGGCTTGTCCCTGTTTGGTGGTGCTATTTTGAGAGGCTGTGGAACCTTTTAAGATACAGGGCCACTGGGCGGTGGTGGCGCATACCTTTAATCCCAGCACTGTGAGTTCAAGGCCAGCCTGGTCTACAGAGTGAGTTCCCAGACAGCTAGGACTGTTACATAGAGAAACCCTGTCTCAAAAGAAAAGAGAGAGAGAGAGAGGAGAGAGAGAGAGAGAGAGAGAGAGAGAGAGAGAGAGAGAGAGAGAAATGGAGCCTAGCTGGTAGAAACAGGTCACTGTACAGGGTCAGCCCTTGAAGGTTGTAGACTGGTCTCTCTGGTTCTAAACTTCTTTTTCTTCCTCTTCCACTGAGATGTGAACAGTTGGCGCCACACACTCCTGCTGCCCAATTGCACTGTCTTCCTCCCACTGCTAGGGAAACTAGGAGACAAAGTAAACATTTTCTTCCCGTACTTTCTGTCAGGTACTGTGGTCACAGTGATTTGGGCACACCTAGTACAAGCCAGGTGTGATGGTGCATCTGGGCAGTCCCATCGCTTGGGAGGTAAAGCAGGAGGGTCAGGAATTCAAACTCTCCCCTGCCTACACAAAGAGTTCAAGGCCAGCCTGAGCCACAGGAGATCCTGCATCATGAAGAGAGGACACAGCAATGTGTCTCAGTGGGTGTTGCTAAAATTCCTTCGGGGGAGACATAAGCAACATCTACCCCTCTTCCTGTGGCCCATCCTGCAGCGAGCTGCAATAATATAGAGATTCAGCTGTATATAATAAAAGCTATACCTTGACCGACCAAGGTGTCCTTCAAGAGGAAGCCATTTATCAAGGAATCTTTGGTGTTATTTAGCTTATTAATATATATCAGCTGTATTCTGCTATGAAATTCTTGTGTGTCCATATACTGCTAGGCCATATTGGCAAACAGCTAAGCTTCTCAGACCTACCGCTGATCCACTAGCTAACTAACACCTCTGCAGGGCCTGGGAGACAGGCAGCTGTAGATGCAGAGCTTTGTTTCTTGTGCCAATGAAGCTCAGACCATCCCTTGCCTTCAGGTCTAGTAGCATGGAAGAGGTATTGACTCAGGACAAGAGGGCTTTTTGCATAACCAGGTGCATGACCAGAGAGAAAGAACCAGGTGGTTTCTGTAGATGGTAGACAGAGCTGCGTGGCCGGAGAGGAGAGAAGAAGGCAGAATTTCTCAGGGCCGGGGTAAGGAGCAGGAAGGACAGATGGAGGGTGAAGGAACAGAGGATGAAGATGAGGTCAAAAGCAGAGGAGCTTAGTTAGGACTATGAGAGGACAGGAAGAGTAGGTACAGAGAGGAACTGAATGTCAGGACAGAACTGAAACTGTGTAGTTAGAAGTTTGTTGTGGAGAAAGAAAGTAATGGATGAAAGAGCATGGTGTACATAGATTCTTCTCCCTCAGATAACCCCACACCAGATGTAGTGTCGTCCCCAGGACTCTGGGAGGAATCTTTTCAGGCAGGCACCTGGGAAAATTCTGTTACCATCCTAAGACAGAGGTATCACTCTACCAAAGTTTACTCTGAGTAACCAGTGATTTTACTGTGCTTACAGAGAACAAGTGAGGTGTTACTTACCAGAGTGTACATGGTCCTCCCACCCCCCCACCCCCAGGCCAAACTGGAAATTCTTTACCTAGCATGGATGGTTTTCCCACTGCCACATAGATGGAGCCCCTCCCCCAGTAGTCACTGGCCTGTGTACTCTAGCCCCTCCCAGAGGCTCTCGAACTTAGGGCAGAGTTGCATACAACAGTGGCTGGATGCCCAGCTGTGGGTCCAGGACCCTCCCTTCCTCTGTGAGGGGGGTGTAAACAGTCAATAGGCCCAGCTGGGATGATCATTTGTGAGTTACCACTGCTGAACTCAAGTCAGGCTGATTGGCTCAGAGGACAGTCCTGTGCAGCAATGCGTAGGAGGACCTGATCAATGACCTGAGTTTGATCCCTGGACCCATTTTGGGAAGGAAAAGACCCACCCCTGCTGTGCCAGGTACACACACACACACACACACACACACACACACACACACACACACACACCACCACCACCACCACCACCACCACCAACAACAACAACAACAACAAAACAAAACACTTCAGGAATTTAAAAGTAGAAAGAATAGAGTTCTCTGGCTACAAGTGCTTTTTCAATTTAAAAATTATTTTCTTGTGGGGCTGCAGAGCAGTTAGGAATGAATGCACGCTGCTCTTCTGAGGTGGTTTGAAATCACGGCATAGCTTAATGTAATCCTCCTGCTTCTGCTTCCTGAGAGCTGGGGCTACAGAGGTATGCCACCATACCAAGTTGGGGCTTCTAAATTTTTTTTTTATGACGCAGGGTCACTCTGTGTAACCCCTGGCTGGCCAGGGCATTGATATGCAGTCTTGGCTGGTCTGGGGCTTGTGGTGATTCTCCTGTCTCAGCCTCCCAGGTGCTCAATTGAAGGCAGGCGTCACCACCATGCTTGACTCCTATATGCTCTTTAAATCAAGGGACACATGTTTTTAGTTCCTGCACTCGGGATTACGTGTGTGTGTGTGTGGGGGGGTGTATTAGGAATGTACTATTGCTCAGTTCAAAGCCTGCTTCGGAGTTTTTCCCTTAGACTATTCCAGCCAAGATAAGAAAAGAGTGGACCTTCTAATCTTCTAATTAATGAGTTTGCCAATCACGGCAGCTTCATGGCAGCCAACAGCAGAGTCATCCCTTTTGGGAAGGTAAACTTAGGTTTGTTTGGCTAACAACTGGTTAGAGTGAGGAACAGTTAATTAAAAGATTGACAGTCTCCACATCGAAGAGCAAGACAGGTGGTTATGAAAGGCCAGCTCCCTGAGCCAACAGGTCAAAACCTTGAACTCAGAGCGATACTGAAATTCCACTGGGCATCAAGACCAAACCTGCTCTGCCTGCCACGCAGTCCAGGAAAGGCTGAACCCTGCAGAGGATTCCTTAGAAGTCATCCTTAAAGCTTCTGCTGTTCTGCTCAGCCAATGTGACTAATAAAGAGGGACGAGTCTGCTGCTAAGGGGCGGGGGCAGCGGGGGAGTTGGTTTTTCCGACACAATTCAGCCTGTCCTAGCTAAGGTGTGAGCACCTGAAGAATCAAAAATTAACATTTTTTTGTTTGTTTTTTGAGGCAGGGTTTCAGTGTGCAGCCCTGGCTGTCCTGGAACTCCCTCAGTAGAGCAGGCTGGCCTCAAACTCAGAGATCCGCCTGCCTCTGCCTCCTGAGTGCTGGGATTAAAGGTGTACGCCACCACCACCTGCTACTTTTTCTTTTGATCTCTTGTTATTGAGACAAAATATATCTAGTCTCTTAGATATATCTGTGTCTTATTTCATACTGAAAAATTCTATGAGAAGTTATGTTGTTATTTTATTTATTTAATTTGGTTTTTTGAGACAGGGTTTCTTTGTGTAGTCCTGGCTGTCCTGGATCTCACTCTGTAGACCAGGCTGGCCTCGAACTCACAGAGATCCTCCTGCCTCTGCCTCCTGAGTGCTGGGATCAAAGGCATGTACCACTACTACTCGAGCTGAATTTGTGTTTTTGAAAACTCAAAGGTTGTCCTAAAATGCTGATTTATTACTATTTGAAATTCACTTATGTTGTTAGGTCCCTTTTCTCTCCAGAAGGGCCGTTACCATGGTGTCTGGATTGGCCCGAATTTCTGAGTCAAATTCATCTCCTGCCTTAGCTTCCCAACAGCCAGGACTTTAGGAGTGCCGCGAACCCAGCTGCGGGCCAGGGTCTTCACGGATATGGGGTGGCCAACCTCCTCAAGAGCAGAGCAGGGGTGTAAAAAGCTGGTAAGGAGGAATCTTTTCTTGGTGTTATTTCTTCGAGACAGGGTCTTGTTGGCTTTCATAGTCAGCGCTGGCCTTGGGCCCTGGCTGCTCCTACCTCAGACTCCTGAATGCTGGGATTGCAGGCATGTGCTGCCGCCGCCGCCACACCCAGCTGGAAAACGATTTTATAAAAGGAATTTCGTGTGTGGTCAAGTTGGCTGTGGTCGAGGGAATTATTCAGAAGTTTCCCTAAAAATCGAGCTTCACCACATTATCCAAACGCAGAATTTTCTGTTAGTGATGTTACAGCCACACTTCCCTCTGGAGAGGAAGCTGTTCCTTGTGAACATGTTGCGAGGTTTTGATTTTTTGATGCCCCCCTTTTTTACTTTTTCAGCCACCTTTGGAACTGCAGCTTTCCCCGTCCTACAGGCTCCATATAATGTCTCTAATTCTGGGTTTCAAATGCTATCACCGCTGTTGAAAGTAGCAATTACGTTTCTCAGGACGGGCTTTTCCTTTCGCAAATGCATCTCCCAGAGGTTTGACGTTCGCTGTCTCACAGCCCAGGTCAGGAGATGGTGTGTGACTCACTGCTTCCCTCCCTCCTCATCCTCTCTTAGGGAAGTGCTGTTGCTGTGGTCTGATTCAGACATGGTTGACTTATTTTATGTGTGTGTGCAATGTGTGTATATATGGTATGCATGTGTGTGTGTGTGTGTATGGTATGTTTCATGATGTGTGCATGGTGTGTGTGTGTGATGTGTGTGTATGGTGTGCGTGTGATGTGTGTGTATGGTGTGTGTGTATATGTGTGATGTGTGTGTATATGGTATGTTTCATGATATGTGTATGGTGTGTGTATGATATGTGTGTGAGGTGTGTGTGTGTATATGCTACATATGACACGGGTATATGGTATGTGTGTGACATATGTGTGTGTGATATAGGTATATGATCTGTGTGTGTATATGGTATGTGTGTATTGTGTGTAGTACATGTATTCATATGTATGCAAGCATGTGTGTGCCATTGTGCTCATGTGGAGGTCAGAGGGCAACCCCGGGTGTTAGTGCTTGCCTTTAGCCTTGTTCTCTGAGGCAGGGCCTCTTGTTCACTGCCCCGTGGGCTGCTCTTGGGCTCCCCAGCATTGCCCTAGCTTGGCCTCCCATCTCTCCATGGGTAACAGCGTCACATCTGGCTTTACCCAGGTTCTGGGGCTCCACGCTCCTCTTCTCACACTTGCAGGGCGGCACTATCCACCCAGCAATCTCCCCCAGTGCTCAAACGCTTCCTCCAAGGTCTACGGAGGCGTGTGAATTGATCTGTACGGTTGACTTGTCTTCATGTGTCTGCCGTCCAGTGTAACAGGAAACGGCACAAGCCATGACCGTTACCCTTCCCCCACGCTGGCCCTTTTCGTTATTTCAAACAGGCTATTGCCATGTAGCCTGGCTGATCACACATGGCAATCCCTCTGCCTCAGCCTCCCAAGTACTGGGATTACAGGTGTGCACCACCAGGCTCAACCTAGGACCTCACCCATGCCAGGCAGGTGCTCTCTATCAGTGGGCTACATGGAGGTCACTTTCTCTACCTGTGGTTCTCTTTGCTGGCCTCAAGAAGATGCTGAGGGCAAGGGCTAGGGGACACCATATTGCTCCATGAGACTTGTGCCAGGGCTGTGACTGTCCTCCTCATACATGAGGAACACAGGGGTAGATCTGGCTCCTCAAACAGCGCTTTTACCTGCTCTACCTTCTCTGGGTCCCTCTGGCCTTGATTCTCTTTTAAGATCTGGTGCTACTGGGGAGTGGTTCATTGCAGACACTGAAACCCCATCTGAATTTGTTGTCCCAGATGTCAGTGCCAACACTGGGGTCCCCAAGAAGATCAAAGTAATCGTTCAGACCTGAAAGAGCCCATCTCCAGCAGGACCTTCCTGGCACTGGCTGCTCCCTCTCCCCATCCACACCTGCCATGCACACAGCAGCTGGAAGGGGTACAGGGCTGTCCTCTACTTGACAACAGGTGTGCACCTCTTCGCAGTGTCTTCCCAGGCTCACATGACCAGGGAGCACAGTGATGAGTCCATCCAGAGTCTGCCAATCTCAGCTGGCCTGGAACTCAGCAGGAAGTGCTCCATCAGGTGCAGGAAGCAGGTTTGCTCCCACAGTGCAACTCCAGCAGGCAGTAGATACAGGCTCCAGAAGCAGAGCATCACCGATGGCCTCCAGACCTATGCCTGGCTTCTGATACCAGCAGCTCTGCCCCTAACACGTGCCAGAAGACTCCATGATGTCATCTGATGCAAGGAGTAAAGCTTGGAGCAGTTCCACACAGCAGCCCACAGCCAGGGCCAGCCGGGGGCTATCAGCATCCTGCCTCCTTGGCTCCCCCAGCTCCGGGGATACCTGCAGCACGAAGTCCATTGGTCCTTGTCTCCAGTGGCACTGTACTCCAGGAGCTCCTTGCACAGGGCAATAGTATCTGCCTCCTGTCTCTAGTCCATCCTCAGCTAGCACTTGGATGATATGGGCACAAACATCCAATTTCTTGCTTCCATTCATTCCGAGAGAGGAGTAAAATGATGATCCATTCACAGAAGTAGGCTATAGATTTGGTTGTCCACGATTAAGACATAGGTAACATCAGGTGGGCTAAACCGTAATTCTAGCCTCAGAAGACAGAGGGAAGGGATCCCTTGAGCAAGCTGGCTAGTGAGACTAGTCATACTGGGGTCCTTGTCTCCAGTGGCACTGTACTCCAGGTACTCCTTGCACAGGGCAATAGCATCTGCCTCCTGTCTCTAGTTCATCCTCAGCTAGCACTTGGATGATATGGGCACAAACATTCAATTTCTGATTTCTATTCATCCTGAGAGAGGAGTTAAATACTCTGTTCTTGGCTATAATCCCTCTTGGGGTTTCTATGTTTTGGCAACATAATTTCTTGTGTTTGTATTTCTTTGGGGCTTTTTTTGTTTGTTTGTTTTTGTTTTTCAAGACAGGGTTTCTCTGTGTAGTTTGGTACCTGTCCTGGAACTCGCTCTGTAGACCAGGCTGGCCTCGAGCTCACAGAGATCCGCCTGCCTCTGCCTCCCAAGCACTGGGATTAGAGGCGTGCGCCACCACCGCCCGGCCTTGTGTTTTTGACTACTTTGGAAAACTGAGTTGTGATAAAGGTTTTGTTATTTTATTTCCACAGCTACGTATTTTTTAAATTTGCCTTTTCTTTTTTCTTTTTTAAGACAAGGTCTTACTGTGTCACCCTGGCCAGACTAAAACTCACTCTGCAGACCAGGCTGTCCTGGGAAACCCACCTGGTACCTCTGTCTTCCAAGTGCGGAATCCTTTGGATACTTCTTGGCAGTGCTCTACAAAATCAAAGTCCTAAATTCAGTCTTTCTGACCTTGAGATGGCTACCCAAGCTCCCCGCCTCATGTACTCTAAAGCTTTTAAGTGAAAAATACTAAACCAGGGCTGGGGGGTGGGGGGTGGGGAGGGGGGCAGGGATGGCTCCGTGGGCAAAGTGCTGTGGGTGGCATGTGCTGCTAACCCCAGTGCTGGAGGCTGAAGACAGAGAGAGGCCCCAGGAACTCGCTGGTCAGCTGTCCTAACGCACTGGGCACGTGTGTGGAGGACGTCAGGTGTCCCGTTCTGCCAATCTCTACCATGTTCCCTTGGAGCAGGGTCTTTCGTGGAACAGGGGCTAGGCTGGCGATCAGCACACCTGTCTGTCTGTCCCTTTGCTCCTCCCCCCCAATTGATGGCGTTCCAGGAGCATGTGACCATGTCTGGATTTCTACGTGGGTTCTGGAGATTTGAACTCATGACCTCATGCTTGCACAGCAAGTGTTCTTAACTGCGAAGCCATCTCCCCAGCCCTTCCATCTTTCCCTTAAGTTAATGGAGTATGATGAATGTTCCAAAGCTGTATAGAATCTTTGAATTGTTTTGTCTGTCGTAATTCTTACCAGGTTAAGGTATTGTATGCCACAGACATAGCCATTTTCATTGAATCTCTGTTCGTGGCAAACTCTTCAGATTTTTTTTTTTAACTTTTTTTTTTAGACAGGGTAGCCTGTCTCTGGGTAGCCCTGGCTAGCCTGGAACTCTCTCTGTGAACCAGGATGGCTTTAAACTCGAGAGATCTGTTTACATCTGCCTCCTCGTAAGTGCTTGGATTAAAGGTGTGCACACCTATGCCCCGCCTGTGGTCTTTTCCTAAAGAATTTTCTACTGCTTCATTTACTTTTTACGGGCACGGCTGTTTTGCCTGCCTGCATACCTGTCTGTGTACTCCTTGTGTGACTGGTACCCACAGAGGCAAAAGAGGGCACTGGATTCCCTAGGACTGGAGTTACAGCTGCTCGTGAGCAGCCGTGTGGGTGCTGGGAACCGAACTCAGGTCTTCTGGGAGAGCAGCGACTGCTCTTAACCACTGGGAAAGCTCTCCAGCACCGTTTTTTTGAATTTATTCTGTGGGGAGTGTGGGGATGCAGAATCTCACAGCGGGAGGCAGTCAGAGGACCATTTGCTGGAGTCAGCTCTCTCCCCCGCCATGTAGACCAAACTCAGGATGCCGCCAAGTTTAGTGGTAGGCCCATCTACCATCATACCAGGCCTAAACTCAAAACCATGCCAGGCATGGTTACCCATGTCTGTTATCCCACTGCTCATGAGGCCAGCCTGGGCTACACAGTGAGGCCATGTCTCAAAAGTCAAAGACCAGAGCTAGAGAGATGAGATGGCTCAGTGACCAAGAACACACACTGTTCTTCCGGAGGATG
The DNA here is from genome assembly GCF_004664715.2 of Peromyscus leucopus. Taxonomy (NCBI): domain Eukaryota; kingdom Metazoa; phylum Chordata; class Mammalia; order Rodentia; family Cricetidae; genus Peromyscus; species Peromyscus leucopus. Next base: position 51,653,875 of record NC_051075.1, on the reverse strand, counting down.
TTTGTTTCCCAGAACCAGGTTGGACGATTCACAGCCACCTCTAGTTCCAGCTCCAGGGCACCAGCTCTCTCTCTCTCTCTCTCTCTCTCTCTCTCTCTCTCTCTCTCTCTCTCTCTCTCTCTCTCTCTCTCTCTCACACACACACACACACACACACACACACACACACTCACCCCATGTGTATAAATCTAATAAATTTATTTTTTATGACAAGGCCTCACTACATAACTGTCTGGCCTGGAACTCACTATGTAGACCAAGCTGACTCAGACTCATAGAGATCTGCCTGTCTGTGGCTCTGCTGGGATAAAAAGCATGCACCACATCTTGTAAAAGAATTTTTTAAATCTCATCTTTTGTAGATCCCTCCCTCCTGGATTTCTGTTTAATTTATGTAAGCCAACATTGTGCTGCTCCCCACAAGTTCCTTAAATGTGTGTGTTCACACACATACACACACACACACACACACACGCACACGCACACGCACACGCACACACACACACGTGTGTTGAGCCTGGTGGCACATGCTTTTAATCCCAGCATTTAGGGAGCAGATGAAGGCAGATCTCTGTGAGTCTGGTCTACAAAGTGAGTTTCAAATCAGCCAGGGCCACATACTAAGATCCTTTCTCAAAGACAAAAAGAAACAAAAAACAGTAATTCCCTTGCTTGCTCTCTCCATATATGTGTATCTAAAAAAACTTTAGGTTTATTGTATGAGTGTTTTACCTGATGTATGTCTGTGTATCATGTACACACCTGATGCCCGAGGTCAGGAGTCTGAGTCCCTGGAATGGAAGCTACAGATGATTGTGAGCTACCATGTGGGTGCTGGGAACCAAACCCAGGCCCGTTCCAAGAGCTGCACGAGCTCTTAGCCACAGAGCCATCCAGCCCCAGCCATTTTGTTTCTTTCATATTTAAATTTGTAGTATTGTTGAGTGTGGTCTTTGTGCACCACCATGTGCGTGCAGAGGTCGGAGGAAACCTTTCCTTACAGCCAGATCCTGAGTCAAGATGGGGTGTGAGGTTGACCGACAGGACAGTGGTCCTTACCTGCTGATGTGGGAAATGCAAGCTTGCGATCAGCCTCGCTCCATCCCCGTCTTCACATGCTCTGAGCACCCACGCAGGGCTCCTAACGCTCAGAAACTGCTCCCAGCTGAGGCAGATGAGCCAGGGGCCTCTAGCCGAATACAGTAACACCGCTTCTAAGATTCACGAACACAAATGATGCCTCCATGTGTTGGTTGGAAAGAAAATGGCCCCCCAAGGTAGTGGCACTATTAGGAGGTGTGGCCTTTGTTGGAGGAAGTGTGTCACTGTGGGGGTGGGCTTTGGGGGTCTCCTGTGTTCAAGCTATAACCAGTGACACTGACCACTTCCTGTTGCCTGTATATCAAGGTGTAAAACTCTCAGCTCCTCCAGCACCATGTCTGCCTGCACGCTGCCATGTCCCACCTTGATGATAATAAACTAAACCTCTGAAACTGGAAGCCACCCCAGTTAAATGATTTCTTTCTAAGAGCTGCCATAGTCATGGTGTCTCTTCATAGCAATAGAAACTCTAACTAAAACACTCCATTTCTCACAGGAGTGAATATTCGGATTCCAGATGCTTCGGGCTGCTGGCGTGACTGGCCATTCACCTTTTGTTTTTTGAGACAGGTTCTTGCTACTTTTACGTGTAGTCTAGCTGGCCTTGAACTTGAGTTGACCCTCCTGCCCGTCTCCTTAATGCTGGCATTACAGTGCGCACTACCATACTTGGCTCTACCTCTTAGCCGTTCCTTCTGAAGACAATGGCCAGCTGTGGCTTTTCCTACCCCGGAACTAATGACGTATTGTTATTTATTTATGGGTGTGACCACAGGCACCCAAGTGGGTCCCAGAGACCAAACTCATCGGGTCTGCACCTTCACCTGCTGAGCCCCCTGAGTACCAGACCCCATCCATCTATCTATCCATAGCTGAGAATGGAAATGTTTTCGTTTCAGGACAGAGAGCAGCAGGTGCACTACCACCTAATGAAAGCAGTAGTGTACCTTCCCACTAGTTTAGCTATGTAGCAATCTCCCTCTCCCTCCCCCTCTTCTCAACAGTCTCAATATAGTCTTGGCTGTCCTGGAACTCACTACATAGCCTTGGCTGGCCTGGAACTCACTACATAGTCTTGGCTGTCCTGGAACTCACTACATAGCCTGGCCTGGAACTCACAGAGATCTCCATGTACACACTTTGGATCATCTCTAATGATCTAATGGGGGTTATTTTTTGGTTTTTGTTGTTTTGGTTTTTCAAGACAAGGTTCTCTGTGTTGCCCTGGCTGTCCTGGAACTCACTCTGTAGACCAGGCTAGCCTTGAACTCAGAGATCTGCCACCTCTGCCTCCCGAGTGCTGGGGTTAAAGGCATGCGCCACCGCTACCAGGTGTGTTACTTTTTTTTTCTTTAGGCAATGTCTCATTTTGTAGCTTGGACTGGCCTTGAACCCATAGCAATCCTCTTGGCTCAACTTCCTGAGTGCTGAGTGTACAGGTGTGCACCATGGCCAGCTTTGGGTTATTTAGAATACAGACTGCTAATACATGTGGTTATGACAAGAGGAAGTATTCTGTGTGTTTGGTACAAACGCCATTTCCTTTCTCAAATATTTGGTCTGTGGTTGAACCACAGATTCAAAATACAGGACCTTGAACAGCAGTTAGAAACAGATGGGCTGCTGCACCTTTGAAGGTGTGACTCTGCTGTAACCCATGCAGCCTTGTTATGATCTGAGAGCAGATGTCCCCAAGTGTCTTGGCGTCTATGAATGACCCAGTGCACAGGCTTCCACATCAATGTTCCCGGAAGAAAACGAGCACCACCGGGCTCTTGCGTTCTTTATTCACTTGACAGATACAGGAAGGAAATCTGCAACCATCTATCAAAATTATATCTTACCAAGAGTTTGAAAGATGTTTTATTTAAAACGTTGTATATTCACAGTCAGTTATGTACAAAGTAGTACCCATAGTAGCAGAAGCTAGGCAGTGACCATGTGAGAGTAAACGACACCTGGAAACCCTTACCCTGGCACCTGCCGCTCTGCATCAGCCTCCAGTATGCATTTGACTACGAGTATGCATTTGACTAGAAGTGCTTTCAGAGAAAACCTTCCTGCTGGGCAAGCAAGTGCTAGGGCTACACTGCAGGGCCAGGGGGGGCCCCGAATCTACCCCACAGTCCTGGCGATGGCTTTGACATTCAAGGAAGGGTTCACTTCAGCACTGGGATATGCTTTGCAATATGCAAATTGGGGTTTCCTCTCAGATGAGGAGACTGAGAAGGTGCAGAAGACCCTGAGAAGTGGCAGGCAGCCTGTGGGTATCTAGCCGGCACTATCAAAGAGAGTTAGGAATGGAAACCAGTGCCTTTTCTGGTAAACTGCCCATGCTTGAATAATCTAAGGACATGAGAAGACCCCAGGATTGCTTTTGGACTCTAACTTCTCATCTAGATATGACATCACTTCCATCCTAAGGGTGCAAGCAAATCTCCAGTTTCCAAGCTATCCTCAAATTCAGCATTAAGGACCCACTGGGAGTGAGGAGAGATGGGAGTCGGGGGGAGGGAGTCTCGCTGAAAGGATGTTTTTTGAGTGAAAGAAGTAATCGTCTAACATTCTTTTGTAAGCCTCAGTGGTCACCGACCAAAGTAGTTAAAGAGAAGTCAAGACCTTGCCCGGGGTCTGGGGATATAGCTCAATTGGTAGAGTGCTTGCCTAGCATGCACACAGATAGGCCAGGTTCGATCCCCAGCACAGGTAATCCCAGCTCTGGGAAGGTAGGAGATCGTCCTCAGCTACATAACGAGTCTGAGGATAGTCTGGGGTTTTCTTTCAGAAAGAGAAAAAGAAAGGGGAAGAGGAAGGAACAGGAAACGGGAGGGAAGCGGAGGGAGGAAAGAGGGCGGGCAGGCAGGGCTCTGGCTCCTCTTTGCAGCCTTAGCCTCCTGCCCCATGCCAGGCACTCAGGAGAATGAACAATGCCGGTCTCTCAGCTTTTCTTCCAGGGTTAGGTCACAGACGGTCACAACTGCACAGCCTGGCTCTGGGGGTCAGAGGCAGGGACTTCCTCTAGAATCCTGACCTTGGAAGACCTTACTTGGCAGTTCAACAAACAGGATTAAGAACGTATATAGGG